>NC_084649.1:15080000-15388333 GCF_019802595.1 Syngnathoides biaculeatus | reverse complement strand
AAGTTTCCTGCGACCCAAACAAGGTCACCATGGCGACAGTTAGTCTGACACTGCTCTGAACCAAAATAAGGGCAGAGAAACCCTTGACCGTTTTCAATGTTGGTACAAGAGGAGTAGCATGTGGCACAGGTATCCCAGACAATGTATGGACGTCATTGGTGAAGTTGGGAACGAATAAACAATTTTATTTCCTCCATGGAGGCATGCCAAATATGAAGAAAACGCTACGCTGGTTTGTTACGCAATATCAAAAAATTTAAACAATATGCTTCTTGAGCTGTTGCAGAGCCTTTAAAATGGAAAGTATTTGTATTGTGTTGATGCTGGAGTGTACCAAAGTACAGTACTGTATAATTAACTTTCTCATCAAATATTGCTGTCCAATCTTTAATGCGGCAACGTTGTATTACAGTTATACTTTCACATCCTCTTTCCCTTTTTGGGACAGACACCAATGCATTGCATTACAGATCCCTGAAAACTATCTTTTTAAACTTTTGCAGGGTGGAGGTTGAAGATAATTTGATTTAGGGATTGACAGTTGACTAAAATCCTTTGAGTGATTTTAATGAAATGTATTTTAAGTTGACCAATTAATATAATCAGAATGTTTCCCAGGTTTTCGGAAATTGCAACATCAATCATTTGTCTTCTATTTAGGAACTGAAGGTTGCAGACTAAAGCAACTGTGCCAGTTTTAAAAATCTGTATTATGTTATCATTTGTTTACTACCTCTCAAGGACCCATCCTAAATGGCACCTCGACCCACTTTTGGGTCCCGACCCACTGCTTGAGAGTGAAGGGACTAGTTGGTACAACCACTAGATTACATCGATGATTTGATGATATGTGTGTTGTTTTTCTTTTGCGCATTGTGATGCAATAATAGATTACAATGAGACAAACAAATAAACCGAGTTGCTGATGGTGTAGTGGTCTACATGCCTGCCTTTGGTGCGGGCTGCGTTGGATCGATTCCTGCTCACTGATGATGTTGATATCTGCCCTGCGTCTGACTGGCGACCAGTTCAGGGTGTAGTCCGCCTTTCGCTCGAAGCTAGCTGGAATAGGCTCCAGATTTCCCGCAACCCTTGGGAGGATAAGTGGCTTGGATAATGACATGACATAACATGACAAACAAATAAATGAACAAATTTGCAAATATCACTGTGTGTTGGTTTGGCTACACAGTAATTAATGTAGATGACGGGCTCCATTGGGTCAAATTATGACGGCAATCATTGCAGTGGGAGCAGTGATGATAGTAGTTATACTATTGGCGATAAAAAATAAAAAAAAAAACTCCAAAAATAATTTTAATAAAATGATGTATCATTTGTCTGGGATCTCCACAGTACACAAAGCCAAGAATGTGTTTTTGCTTTGGGACTGTGCCAACCGCTACATGGTAAAGTATTCCCATGTCTTGTCAAGTAGGAAACCGGTTCCTATTGTTCTTTGTTGTAACACTATGGTATTTACACTGGTATGCAGAGGGTTTAGTGGTACTGCCATGAAACCAGAGACGGATCATGGTTGGATACCTGACTCGCCTTGAGAGGTGAAGTGGCTGAAGCCCAATGCCTGGAATGGCATCTTTGTCAAATCCCAGTTGATTGATCACATGAAATGTTGTACTCATTCTCAGAATGTTGCTTCCTGCTGTCAGTATTTCATTGGCTGTCAAACTAGAGAGCGGCACTTCATCATTTTTGGCCCTATGTGCAGTACTTTGCTACTTTCTAACTAGAGATGTACTGAGGGTCCAGCCACAGATAAAACCCTGAATAGTTGGAAAATCCTTAGTATCACAGATGCTTTGACCAGTCACATTGATGTTACACTTTAGACCGCAATTTTCTTCCACGTAATAATGTATAATATGGCCTTTCAGCAAATCCAATTTGTGGAGGACAAGCAGGAGTTCAGCCGGTTCCCCACCAAGGCAGGCCGTCGTTCCCTGTCCCGCTCCATTTCTCAGTCATCCACGGATAGCTACAGCTCAGGTAAGACACTGTGCCAAAACTCGTCTAATTTTAGTCCGAAATGTAAATGTCCTTGGGTTTACTTTCAATTCAGTGGCAGCTATCATTATTCGTAATCTTTCATGTACTTTCCAGCTGCGTCCTACACGGACAGCTCAGACGATGAAACTTCACCACGGGACAAAACACAAATCAACTCCAAAGGCAGCAGTGACTTCTGTGTCAAGAACATTAAACAAGCAGAGTTTGGAAGACGTGAGATTGAGATTGCGGAACAAGGTAAGGCACGCGGGATGCATACATTATGTAAATTTAGTAATTTCTGGCAAGTTGGTCTTTAGTTGTAAAAACTTTATAATGCAGCTGCATTTAAAAGAGCTAATTTTGACCAACAGACACTTTATTAGGTACACCTACATAGTTCAGATTTAATTCAAGAGCTGTATATAAAAAACAATTTACAAAGAGAACAATGGCCAATGATTGGTATTCATTTAACAATATGTTTATTGTTGTGGTTTGCAGTTTGCAGTGCTGTAGGCACACTAGTTGTTTTTAGACTGGGGTCTCAGTGATTGGTAATCATTTAACAATATGTTTATTGTTGTGGTTTACGGTTGGCAGTTGTTTAGACACACTAGTGGATATCAGACTGGGGTCCGGAGGCGGGACTTGGGTGTATCCAAAATAATATGCAAAAATAAACAACTGTGCAGTTTAACCTTTCGAAAAAGTGTATACTACATTTGGGTACGGGCGTAATAATAAGCCAATCCTATCTTAGCTTTTAGCGAATTAAAAGATGAAATGATTGTGACATATCAAATAAATCTGACATTCTTGCGTACACACAGCATTTATATTTCTCACGGTCTTTTCTCATGTAGAGTTGTGCAGGTGAGACAAGACAACTTTTGATAAATATTTGCGGGATGGAAGTGCCTGGCACGGTGGGTCAGGTGGTAAAGCATTGGCCTCACAGTTCTGAGGTCCTGGGTTCTATCCTAGACCTGCTTGTGTGGAGTTTGCATGTTCTCCCCGTGCCTGCGTGGGTTTCCTCCTCCGGGCATTCTGGTTTCCTCCCCCGTCCCAAAAACATGCAACATTAATTGGACACTTTAAATTTTTTAAATTTTAGTTTGAACGGTTCAAAAATACAAATACAACGGAATTTAGGCTTTCACATGGTAATATTTAGCTAGCATTAGGATTATTTGGGGGTCCTTGGAAAAGTTCGAGTACCCCTGGTATAGACACTGCATCAGACTAAGAGCTGTTTCTCATAATTGATAAATAAGGAAAGCACAAAAAAGCTCCGTTCTTGGATGTCATTAGATGTGCAGGTTGGCATGTGGCAGGTGAGTTTGTTTTCCAATCCAACCCCCACTGTTTGTAATAAAAAGCACGTGTATCTGCCTACGACACTGTTCTCTCTCTCTCCCACTCATCTCTCTTAACATTCTGTTCTCAGACATGTCGGCACTGATTGCTCTCAGGAAGAGAGCACAGAGTGAGAAACCATTGGCAGGTGCCAAAATTGTAGGCTGTACTCATATCACTGCCCAGACCGCTGTAAGATTTTTTTTTTCTATCTTCAAGGTTCAGTGTGATCGTATTTCTTAATTTAAAACAGGAATTCGGCTCACTTTTAATCTTTGTTAATCTATTAGTGTGTTTGTTGATGTTGCACTACATAATGAGTACAGGTTGTGATTACTGTCCGTGTTCAAACGAGGGCAAGGAATGTCCTCATCTTCTCGGGCCACTCTTGTCTGTGGTTTCAGGTGTTGATTGAGACTCTGGTGGCTCTCGGGGCCCAGTGCCGCTGGACTGCTTGTAACATATACTCCACACAAAATGAAGTCGCTGCCGCTCTGTCAGAGATAGGTAAGCAGTAGGGCCGATTCAACATATTAAAGGTCATGACTGTCATCCCATAAATACTCTGGCTTGGATACATTACAAAAGCCACTGTCCAATGTTATTACTTTGGAGATAAAAAGGTGTTTTGAGGACTTTTGGACTTTTAAACATTATTTAATGAACACAGGGGATCCTGTGATTGATCCCAGGGATCTTAATAGAAGCATTAAGAATTATCAGATGGTTGTCCAGTGTTTTTTAAAGTATGTAATATATTTCACTATAGATTTTATGGTCTGATGTGTTAATGGCTTGGAATATAGTAGTAGCACGCCAGACTGAGGACAAATCAGTGGAAGGGTATGGGGTAGGCCTGATTTTCTAGGAATTAATTCTGTAATGCAGAATGTATTTTACAAAACAGGGGGAAAAAAACAATTCAATTCAACAAGTGGCTAATCTGAAATTTGTGATATCTATCAAAAGCCCTTCAGGCCATTGCTGTTCTCATCAATGACAATTTCAGAACTGTAGTCTTGTACAGTATAAATGATGCACTCATCCTGGATATTTTTTTTGCTTATACAATTAACCAAACGCCATACAATCATCGAGTTGTCAGGGTGAGAACCCTGAATTTTTCACCCATGTGGTGCATTTCAGGTGTGGCTGTGTTTGCCTGGAAAGGGGAGTCTGAGGACGATTTCTGGTGGTGCATTGACCGCTGTGTCAACACTGAGGGATGGCAGCCTAACATGGTATAATAATGTTGGAAGCGAGACCAAAAAAATGTATATGCTGTAACAGAGAAATAAATATGTTGTATCCTACTAGATCCTGGATGATGGGGGTGACCTGACACACTGGATGTACAAGAAATACCCAAATGTATTCAAGAAGATCCGAGGCATAGTAGAGGAGAGCGTCACTGGGGTTCACAGGTTAGCTTTTGCTATAATAACTACACAACTGCAGTAGCAGGACTGTCCAATGTTTAGCCAACATGCCGTGTCTGGTTTTAACAGGTTGTATCAACTCTCCAAAGCGGGAAAACTGTGTGTGCCAGCAATGAACGTAAATGATTCTGTGACTAAGCAAAAGTTTGACAACCTTTACTGCTGCAGAGAGTCCATCTTGGATGGGTGAGTGAGCCTGATTTGCGACTCCTTGTAGGCTGATCAAGATTGTCATGTCGAAACAATTGTACAGTTTCATTGGCAAGCACTACAGAGGCATTTGATTCCATTATCACTTCTGAGGAGATTTGTGATACTGTATGTCAGCAATCCAAACTTTAATAGTGCTCTTTCACCAAGGCCACCTATGAATAGTTCAGTACCCTTGCACAATATGTCTCGCGTTCTGAATGTAATGGGTCACTGCTTTCAACCATCCCATTGCCAGGTCCCTTACAATTTATTGCTTCCTTCTGATTAATAATCTGCCAGCTAGACTGTTGGCTCCATCCTACAATTAAACTGAAATGGCACTCAGCAGTGAGTAGACCTCTGCCAGGGCCGAACAATCCAAATTTAGTTCTGCCTTCATAGGTACAATCTGTTTACATATGAAAGAATATGTTTTTTTGTGTGTGTTTATTGACTGAGATGGTAATAAAGGTTAACAATGTTAATAAATTGAATAAAGTACAGATGAGTTTTAGGGCCATGCTGAAAATAAAGAAATGCAAGAAAAAAGTCATAATTATGAAAATGTAGTTCAATTAAAGTAAACTAAAAGAGATTACAAACTCCATACTCTTACAGAAGTTAAATGTGTAATTAGATTTTCATGAAACTTGTAAAACAAATTAGATACCTCTTTGGTTTTGGTTAGCAAATTACTTCACAGTACAGTAATTTATTGTGTAGTAAGTCATTCCAGAAAGGCTGACTGATTCTTCAGTGGAACGCTGACTCACCAGATTTCGTTTCACCATTAGGCCGTTTCCCACCTCCACACAATGTGCAAATTATCATCTTTTTTTTTTTTTCTTTAAGCTTGAAGAGAACCACAGATGTCATGTTTGGAGGCAAACAGGTGGTTGTATGTGGCTACGGTGAGGTGAGTTCATTTTAATATTGCCAGGCCGTATGTGATAATAGGAGAAATCATCAACACTCACTACGCTGCTAAATACTACATTAACAGATAAAACTGAGGTTTTTGATTTATTTAGTGATAGCACAAAAACAAGCACGAGAACTATCCGACATCCAGTCAAGCATTTTCACTGTGAATAATAACACAATCAAGCCTGAGGGCTTATTTCCATTGTGGTTCCCATCACATAATAAAAAAAAAACAAAAAAGAAAAACATAAAAGTAGCATGCCGAGCGTTCTTGAGAACACCACTACCATATTCTAATAGTTGTTTTAATGTCTTTAAAATACTGTGTTCAGTGCATTATGATGTCATTGCAGGTTGGAAAAGGTTGTTGTGCTGCACTGAAAGCTCTTGGGGCGATTGTCTACATTACAGAGATCGACCCTATTTGTGCCCTACAAGCTTGGTGAGCAAAAAAATAACTGTATGGGCTTTATTTTCACGAGCATCATAAATTTGGTGTAGCGGGCAGTACGAATCTGTGCGTAGGCAAGTTAGACCTGTTTTTTTTCACAGACATGTACAAGCCGGAGTATTTATTTTTATTTTTATCTCCCCAGCCACAATTGTTTGTGTGCCCCTGCAACATACCTGCATGCAGGCCAGTGGGATGGTTTAAAACACATAAGGATAATATTAATCAAATCAATTAATTGATTTCTAGAACAACTTAGAGAGTTTGATGCCCACTTCACATATTTATGACATATGTCCCCCGCTTGTGTGGAGTTTGGTTGTTCTCCCCCTCCCTGCATGGGTTTTCTCGGGGCACTCTGGTTTGCTCCCACATCCTAAAAACATGCATTAATTGGAGATTCTAAATTGCCCTTAGGTGTGATTGTGAGTGCGACTGTTGTATAAGTGCCCTGGCAACTAGTTGAAGGTGTAGCCCACCTCCTGCCCGATAATTGCTGGGTTGGCTCCAGCACTCCTGCGCCCCTTGTGAGGATAAGCGGCTCAGAAAATGGATGGATGGAAATATGTTTGGCATCCACTACATATGTGGACCTCTGAGTCTGTGTCCCGAGCAGTCACTGTAATCAAGTTAGACCAGCAGTCTGACTACTACACTCGATTTAGACATGGTCCAAGACAGTTTAGTCCATCTTTTTGTCACTAAATTGTCACTTGGGCTGAACGCATAATCAGAGGATACACCTTTTTTGGACCAGTATGTCTTTATTTTAGACCTGTCTGCCAATTTGGCAAACAGGTAGCACAAGCATGAAAATCAAAATATGCCTGTTTTTGCGCTCTGTCTACAGAATTAGAGTCCTGTATTTTAAAACTTGATGTAAAGATGAAAAGTTAGTCAAGCTCACCGAAACCTTTAATGCATTGCTTAAACATAACAGCATTTGTCATTGTGCTGATTGCAATGTCTTGCTAATGCGTGTGAACAGCATGGATGGATTCAGAGTGGTCAAGCTGAATGAGGTCATTCGCCACGTTGATATCACCATCACATGCACTGGTAACTCCACTCATCACTCCCTCTCACTCAGACCTCGAGCCGTGTAACCTATGTACGCTCAAGGTTGGTGGACCTTTCCACAGGAAACAAGAACGTGGTCACCAGAGATCAGCTGGACCGCATGAAAAATGGCTCCATTGTGTGCAACATGGGGCACTCCAACACAGAGATTGATGTGGTAAATACCTATTTAGAAATGAAGCCTTCAGAGGGTGATTCTAACAAATTCATATGTATTTGAGATGTCAGACACAAGTGAATAACCACGTACTAATGTGACTGGAACTTCCTCAGGCAAGCCTCCGCACCCCTGAGCTGACATGGGAGAGGGTGCGCTCTCAGGTCGATCACGTCATTTGGCCTGATGGCAAGAGAGTCATTCTGTTGGCTGAAGTGAGCAGACATATGCAATAGAAGCTGCCAGTCATTAGTCTTATTCATGAAGAGTGCACTTGAAAGTGCTAACTTTAAGGAAACAGAATAAAAACTGCAAAGTCTCCCCTTTTTTTAGGGACGCCTGCTCAATCTCAGCTGCTCTACGGTCCCTACATTTGTTCTGTCCATCACCGCTACCACTCAGGTAACAGCACTCCTTTACAACCAAAAATAGAATATACAACATCATATTACAAAAACAAGCACAAGGTGTGTATGCACTTGAACAGCTGACTTTACCACTGCAATTTTTACACTCCGCAATGGCAGCTCGAGCTTGAATTCAATACATTTCTAATCATTTGTTTTGGCATTAATAACACAGACGCCTCAAATCATTGGGTTAACAGTCTGCGCAACAAAGTCTGTGGGAATATTTTATTAAAAATGAGAAAAGGCGCATGGTTAATTCCAAAATATCTTAAGTTTATCTTCAACTATAACCAAAACAAAAGTACCATACACATGAATCTGAAAAAGCACCTGCTAACCCGAGCTGAACAACAGCCTGAAACTATCAGCTTTTTGTCGACTACAAAAAAAATGTGACGTTGTTCAACCCCAAGTGTGAGGATCCCACACTGTTTGTTTCATAAAACTACAGGCTCTGACCTTGAAACGTAATTTGCCCTCCCCCAAAAACACACACACACACACACACACAACAGAAGAAAACACATGTTATCTCGGTAAGATTTAACATGATCATGTTGAGATTATGTTTAGACAGAGGAGTCGTTTCTTTTTCAGGCCCTGGCCCTGATAGAGTTGTACAATGCTCCAGAGGGACGATACAAGCAAGATGTTTACCTCCTTCCTAAAAAAATGGGTAAGGAAGATTTCTATATACTTGTGCAGTCCTGTGCTTGTGATTTCTTTAATAATTGTCAAAAGTTGGGTTTACTGTACATTTCTGAAATGATAGTATATAATGATAAGGGCAGCGTTACCCAGCAGATTGTCATTTTTCAATCTTTGTAACTTTCATTCAAAATCTGTGTTCCAGATGAATACGTGGCCAGCCTGCATCTGGCAACCTTTGACGCCC
Source organism: Syngnathoides biaculeatus (assembly GCF_019802595.1). Classification (NCBI taxonomy): domain Eukaryota; kingdom Metazoa; phylum Chordata; class Actinopteri; order Syngnathiformes; family Syngnathidae; genus Syngnathoides; species Syngnathoides biaculeatus. Next base: position 15,379,419 of record NC_084649.1, on the reverse strand, counting down.
ACCTGACGGAGCTCAGCGATGAGCAGGCAAAATATTTGGGCCTGAATAAGAATGGACCTTTCAAACCCAACTACTACAGGTAATTGTTGAATATCTCTCATATGAAATAATTTGCTTGCCAATTGTTACATTGTAGTATCAGTTGCTCAAACGTGCAAAAGGTAGTGAGTAACATTTTAATCAGGCTTTCCCCCAACTGAATTTGTTATCTGGTCTACACAGGTATTAGCCCACAATAAACTCCATCTCAACATACTCGCATGTTGAGGAACGCCAAGACGCAAGACCTGTTGGTAGTCTACGCAAGAAGAAATTTTAGTGTATGTTTATATTTGTCTCAACCACTTTATTTCACAGATATGCTTGTGATAGTACACAATAGACATAGACAAATGTGTTGTCAGATTATCAGTTAGATACTATAATATTTTGCACCAATATTAATTGTTTAAGAATGTTGTGCCAAATAACTGTAAGGGAAGGGTTACAGATTAAGAAAAGTAACTTCAATTTATGTGATGCAAAGAAATAAGTAATTCTCTGGGATCAGAAGTTTCATAAACTTGAACAAGGATATCTCTGAAAACTTTTAAACTGACTGATACCTTTAATTGTTCATCACCCTCATTTATGAGACAGATGGCGACTGTCAATGGCAAGTCTAACCTTGCCTAATTTTAACAATAATGAGCCATAGATATATGGACCAATTCATTTTTGGTTTGTAAATATTAGACTTATTTGATCTGGTGAGCAACTTCATTCATGTGGTGTGTATATGCTGGATCTCCTCAGTTTATGATAGCACTTATGCTTATAAATGAGCCATAACATCGAAGATGTTGTAAGAAATGCATTGGCATTTGATACCGTCCCGCAGGTGAAAAACAGGTGATTTACTTGGCCCCCTGATTGAATAGTGAATACATTCCAATGATAAGCTAGAGAGAGAATAAACTTGCCTCTGTAGTGTCAAGTTTCTGTGAACAGTAACACTCACCATGCACGTGAACTAAACCTCGTACTTCGTGATTGTAGAAGCACCTTGATTTCTTTAATAATAATGATAAGACGCATGTGTTGCAGGATATTCAAATGTCAACAATGTCTATAGCAGGGGTCAACAACCTTTTTGAACTGGAGAGCTACTCTTAGGATACTGTTTAAAGTGAACTGCTTCTAAAATACATTTGCTCAAATGACCTTTATTATGTTATTGTTAATAATGAATGATGTTGAACTATGTGTAACGAGTTCTCACAATAATGATTCAACAATGTAGGGAAAAGTTAAGTTGTCAACGGGTTAGCACATTTGCCTCACGGTTCTGAGGACCAGGGTTTGAATCCCCTCCCACATCCCAACAACGTGCATTAATTGGAGACTCTAAATTGCCCTTAGGTGTGATTGTGAGTGTGACCGGTCGTTTGTCTCTGTGTACCCTGCGATTGGCCGGCAACCAGTTCAGGGTGTACCCGTGCCACCTCCCTGAAGATAGCTGGGATAGGCTCCAGCGTGTTCACAACCCAAGTGAGGAGAAGCAGTACAGAAAATGGATGGATGTGGAAAAAATTAATTTGTATGCAACACTCTCCAATTTCGCAGTGTTTGGAACGTTCACTTTTACAACATTTCTAGGAAATCACAATTTCCCATCACTTGTGAACAATCTTAGAACAGAGCCACAACTCGTGTTCTTTAGCATTTGATGTCATTCTTTAGGTGTTCAAATAGATGAGAAGAAGCAGTCCACTGTGAATCCATACTGTTGCAACTGTTGTATATTCTACTCTGTCTATAACATATATTTGTCACATGCTGCATGTTCTGCAAATTCTAGAACAGTGTTTGTACTGTATACACAGCCACCACAAGCTCCTCTGTGGCATTTATCAAACCCTACCACCTACTGTACACTATACACGAAATATGTTGTGTGATTTGTGTATAGATTGAGGTAAAAAAAATCTATCCTTTGTTCCTCACAGTATTTTCAACAAAGACCATCTCTTAATAGTGATATTCTTTGTCATCTGATATGAGACGGTATAGTTAGTTGTACACTGTTCTCATGCTTTTGAATTGCTCTTATTTTTCATTTCAATTTGCTTTTATTTGTGAAGTTTGGTATTGCACTTATGATACAACTTATTTCTGTCTTTTTTTTTTTTATTTAAGGTCCATGTTAAATGATTAAGTTCAATGAAGGAGTCTTGGTTTATTTCAGTCAAATCCTTAAAATGTATTCCAACACATACAGTATTTGAAGTTTGGTATATTGGCCACCTCATTACTGTCCCAAATGTTCAAATTTACTCATCAGACTTTCATTTTCAGCACCTTTTAACAGAACCTTAACATTTTCCTGCATTGACGTTGTGCGCAAATTGAAGTTTTTCCTTTGAATCTGCAGGATTTTAATGAAAAGTAACCTAGCGTGAGCTACTGTGTCACCTTTGTACTTGCAATTTCAAGAGCATATGAACCAAAGGTAGCTATCTATGAAGAGATAATTGTCAAGAAGCGAGTTGCTGTAACCATGGTTACTGCCCAGCAGACAGTGCCTTGTGTCTCACTTAGTACAGTTTGTACCCACAGTACATGTGTGCGTTTTCGCAAGTGTTACTGGTGGTCAACACGGTTCTTCTGCAATGCACCTATGCAGTTTTCTCCTGTAAAAAAAAAAAGATTTAATCCTGCAGCTGTGGAGAGACGATACGTATTCATCACAGTAATTTCAAATGAATGCACAGTATTTTGTTGTCCATAGATCAGCCCTTGTAATTTATCTCTTTATTTCTGGTGTTTTAATTTTCTTGTGTGTAATTAACAATCAGGAATTCTACTGATCTTTTCCTTATAGCACGTATGCCTTCTGTAACTGATTCTTATTGATTTGGTAATGATTCTTATTGATTTGGTAATAGCTATATTTTGTCTTCTGTTTTGTCAAATAACAGGACATATGAATGTTTTTTCGCTGATGGTTGTCAACTGGATGATATATGCACACTGTTATTTTCATACTCTTGATGGTTTTTAGTCTTTGGTGTAGAGAGAAAGTTTTGGATATGATTTATTAGCGTTAAGGTAGGCTATGAGCACAGTAACTGTAGTTTTAAAACCCAATCACAACAGTACACTGTATGCTGTGGAAAATCCATGTGCACAGTTCCCTTTAATAAACTGCTGGTAACAAATATTTCTGGCAAATTGTTATTATTACATTCACATTTTATTATTTCTTGTATTTAAAATAAGTAAACAGTGTTGCTTATCAGATGAGCTTTCTTGTCTTGTCAGACAGCAGCAATGATTGAAAACATACAGGTTGGGCCAAAAAAATGTATGTACTTTATATTAGAAAAGAAAGGAGCCGGGGAGAAAGAAAGGATGGATGGAGTAAAGGAAGGAAGAAAAGAAACAAAGATGTACAGTATGATGGGAAGGACAGACTGGAAGGTACAAAGGAAGCAAGTTGTAAAAGGAAAGTAGGAAGCATCTCCACCAGATCAGGATAGACTACTAATTTAAATCCTCAAACCGTGTTTCAAAGCCTATCTGTCATGAATCTATGATTTGAATGTCTAAATTAATTGACCTTTAGACAACAATAATTTTCTGAATCTGAACTGCAAACCCTAACCCATACTGGAGACCCGAACTTGAAACCCAAACCCTGGCTTGAAATCCCATTTTGGAAACCCTACTATGAAAAACGAATTGCCTTTAAACCCTATTATTGAATCCTAACCTTTGCTTCACACTACTATCATTTACAAGAGTTCATCTTGTTAATTTAAAGTGGACAACCTAGAGCCGATAAAAAATGTCAACACTAAAAAGCTAAAAAAGAGAATGGCAAAACTTTTCACCATTAATATGATCTATAGATATTTGAACAGAGGTATGTAGACATTTTTGCTTATAATGACCATAAATAGCGCATGTAAAATGAAAATGTTAACACAAATGAAAAATAAACCGAGACAAACGAAAAAGCATAGATATCGTATTTAATCTTTTTTATATAATGAAAACAGTATTTTTTTGTCAGCATGGACCCTGATCTTAGTCTCGTGATGAAATCTCGTCTCGCGAGAATACGCTTGGCCCTGCAAAAATGGAGGTCGGAGGAGGAAACGGTGGTGGGCTACCTGTAAACAATAAACAGAGAGCTATGGTGCCAAATAAGAGTAGGGGAGAATTCACTCGTAACCAGAGAAAAGATTCAGAGGTACGTACACATATTAACGAGTGTTTATTTGAGCTCACGTAGTTTTCACAATAGACCACGGAAAGAGGAGGCCAATAAATCTTTGGTAGACATACATCATCGTTATCTCGTCCTGCCGGTTAGCGTAGCTACAGAATCATTTATGACATTGGACTACTTTCACCCCACTAGAAACATTGCCCATTTCCTCATCGTGTCACTGAAAATATGTGTATTTTCACTTGGTCACTCATGGTCAAGCGCTCGATAGCACTGTAGCTTAGCATAGCCTAACAGGCTACTGTGAGCTCTGGAGAGAGAGGCGATGGAGAGATTCAGCTGTCACGAATCCGCACCTGTTGAAAAACTAAAAAAAAAAAGGTTTCATGTTCAGAAGATAGCGATGCAGTGTGAGGTATTACACGTCTGAAACGACTAACTTTATTATTTTGAGGAATAATGAATTGTGTCTAGTTGTCAGTATTTGTCGAGTATTTACACAAAACAAGGTTGATAAACATTACGCACTGTTTATGAAATGCCCAACACAAATGGAGGTGTTTAGTTTTTGGCATTTCTGTCACAGTTATATTATTATATACACTGCTGACCAAAAGTTAGGGATACTTGGGATTCGGGAAAATGTTAGAATGAACCCAAATTACACGATAACCTTTACAGATGAACAAAAATAGTCCTATGGCCTTTTAAATGCACAGGTCCAAGTGATCAATTTTTCAGTATTTCATTTTTCACTTGCCGTTCTTGAACAAAGAGCTGAACAGCAAAATTCACATGAATCATTACATTTCCGAGAATGTCCATTTGTATGCATTTGTGTGACTCTTCCAGTCTCTCTGTATCACTGAAAAATCTTTTAACACTGAGCTCAGTGGCCAGTTCCCTCACTGAATATTGTTTGAAACCAGGCAATGAAGACTTTGTGCTGATCAATTACTAAGTGCCATTTATGTTTTATGTCAAAATGTGAAAAGCATAGTGAAGATGGTTGTTTGGATACCAATTGTAATCAAATCAGGACATTCTGCAGTGGAACTCAAACTTGACTCTCGAACCATGTCCTTGTAGATAAAGTACTCCTGTTCCACATGTTAATAACTGTTTACATGGCCATTATTTTAAATAATCTTAATGGTGTAAATGTTTTCATTTTTTCTACATAGGGCCTGTCTGAATCTCCAGACCTTGAGTTTGAATATGCTGATACAGACAAGTGGGCTGCAGAGCTGTCAGGTCAGTCATTGTCTACTTTTGTCCTTGTGGACGTAAGGGGATGTGAAATCCTAATATTTTTTTCAATAATTTACGTTGTGTTTTAGAGCTGTACAGTTATACTGAAGGGCCAGAGTTCTCGCTCAATAGAAAATGTTTCGAGGAGGAATTCAGAACACATGGTATTTGTGATATCTGTTCACTCAATTTATGTCGCATGCAGTTCATTTCATCAAATTTAGAGAACAATGTTAATGTATTTATATTCCAATTTATTTATGTCTTCCACTGTAACTTAGTGTGTGATAGGAAGTGGACAGAGCTTGATGCACCTCATCACAGGGCCCATGCCATGCGGCTGCTCGACGGACTGGAGGTGACTGCTCGTGAGAAGAGGCTGAAGGTTGCTCGAGCCATTCTGTACATGGTGCAAGGTCTGTCTAAAATCGCTCTAATATAAATTAGCAATCCATGACTGGTTAGAGTGTCTGCCTCATTTCTGAGGTCCAGGGTTCAAATCTTCGACCCGCATTTGTGGAGTTTGAATGGTCACCCCGTGCCGATGTGGGTTTTCTCCAGGCACTCTCGTTTCCTCCCACATCCCAAAAACATTAATTAATTGGAGACTCAATATTGACCTTAAGTGTAATTTTGTGTGAGAATGGTTGTTTGTTTTTATATGCGTTGTGATTGGCTGGTAACCAGTTTAGTGTGTAACCATTCTGTGTGTAACCAAAGACAGCTTGGATCGGCTCCAGCACTCTTGCGGTCCTTGTGAGAATATGCGTCTCATATTATGGATGGATGATGTATCGTATTCATTTGCTGTTTTAATACATAGCAAAATAATTTCCATGTAGGAACCTTTGGCGAGTGCAGTTCCGAGGCCGAAGTGCAGCATTGGATGCGGTACAACAACTTCCTGCTGCTTGAAGTGGGGACTTTTTCTGCTCTGGTTGAGCTGCTCAACATGGAAATTGAGTAGGTCATCCACTTTTTCTTCTCATTGATCTCATGGCAGCCACTTGATTATGACCATACAATTGTATTCTGAAAAACCGTTTTCATTGTCAATGATCTATAAATGTCCACACAAAAGACATTTTTATACAATCTGCTCGTATGAGAACACATTTGCAGGATGCTGAGTCCTGGCCTCAGCACTTTGAAATATATCTGTGCTGACGTTTTAGTTGGGGAAAACAATATACATGGAAAATGCTCTTGAATAGCAAAGGGAAGTTGAGTAACTCCTGAATCCCACACTTGAATATAAAGTTAAGAATTGATTGAAGAAAAAATGGTGGATGTGAGCAACGGTTCCAGTGTAACATGCAGATCAGTCAAAAAAAGATGCTATATAACATTATGCATACATGGGTTTTCCTATTTATTTAGAAATCTGGGGTAAATTAAAATAAAAAAGGCTTCACCCTGTTCAGCAGTTTAACAAAAGTTAGTGATCCATGTGCATAGAAAAATGTTTGTGTGATCCATCTGTTGTCCTGAAAACATGTCAGTATGATTAGCGTTGTTGGACTGTTTTTAAAGGAATGGCATGAACAGCCACAGTGAGTAAATTATATAAAAAATAATAATAAATCCAAGTCTACGACTATGTAATGACTTGAGACCCTTTGAATTGTTATTGCCATAATAGATCATCACAAATCTTTTTTCTCTCTTTCCCTCAGCAACAGTGCCGCTTGTAGCAGCGCTGTCAGAAAACCAGCCATCTCTCTCGCTGATAGCACAGATCTCAGGGTCCTGCTCAACATAATGTATCTGATGGTAGAAACCATACAACAGGACGACCCAGCCGACATGCCCGAATGGAGGGTTATCAGGGAAACCTTTAGAGTGGAACTGGGTAAATTTCGTAACAAACAATATGCAATATATTGTGCATAATTTGCACAACATTGGGTACATCTTCCTAATCTAATGAGATCCAGTAGAGGACCAGTATGATAGAATTATGTTTTATAGATGGGCCTATTGTTTGTTATCATTTTTATTCTAGGTTCTCCTCTGTACAACAACGAGCCCATCGCAGTCATGCTGTTTGGGATGGTTACCAAGTTTTGCAGTGGCCACGCCCCCCACTTCCCGATGAAGAAGGTCCTACTGCTGTTGTGGAAGAGCATACTGGTGAGGGATGGGGCCATCTGTATTTCACGATAGTTGCCACATATTTCTCATGTATCACATACGGCGTTACAAGTGAGACATGGAACTACTCTTCTCTTTTTCAGTTCACACTCGGAGGGTTCGAGCAGCTCCAAACCATAAAGGTCCAGAAACGGGAGAAGTTGGGTCTTCCGCCTCTGCCGGAGGACAGCATTCGGGTCATACGCAGTATGAGGGCCGCTTCCCCTCCTGCCTCTGCCTCCGACCTCATAGAACAGCAACAAAAACGAGCGCGGCGTGAACACAAGGTATGTATCGTTGCTGGGATTAATGTAGAATTTGATGAAAGCTGAGGATCTGGAAAATTCATATGATGTCAAATGTCCATTCAGTTGTGTGCCAGTAATCCAAAAGGGTATCTATTATATTCCACTCCAGATTTATCAGAGCATTCTCATTGGCCCCATCTATTTTCTGTCCATGCAGGGACTGATCAAACAGGACAACCTGGACGCATTCAACGAAAAAGACCCTTACAAAGCGGACGACTCCCGCGAGGATGAGGACGACAACGATGACAATGACAACTCAATAGAGGCAGAGACTTTCCCATTGGAAAGGGATGAGGTCATGCCTCTGCCTATTTCCCATCCTCCATCAGAGAGGGTTTCCTTTCCCAAAGGATTGCCTTGGGCCCCTAAAGTCAGGTACATCAGATGACATGCATTTTTGGGTTCTGTCTGAAGATTTTTGTTTTACCACATCAATAGCTGTTTCCTTTTTTCAATTAGGGAAAAGGACATTGAAAATTTCCTGGAGTCCAGTAGAAGTAAATTTATAGGTTACACGCTTGGAAGGTAAGGTTGTTTTTATTTTTTTTATTTATTTTTTTTCCCCCAATGTATTAAAAATAACTGCAGCAAATGAACCATTTTTCCTTTTGTGACTCACAGTGACACAGACACGGTTGTTGGCTTACCCAGACCTATTCATGAGAGCATAAAGACACTAAAACAGGTATTGCGTCACGTAAGCCACGTCTTTAAAAATCCACCTCTGCTCATGAATTCTCACGTAATTTAATATCTTTCTTTCAGCATAAATACGTCTCCATCGCCGAGCTTCAGATTGTAAAGGAGGAAGAGTTCCAGAAAACCCCTTTGTCAGGGGTGAGTGCATGTAGAAATAACATTTAAACTGCTCGGTGAGAACATGTTAATCTTATCTTGAGAGGTCATGCTAGCATCATGTTGGTGTGTATGTGCTACTTGGTCATTAGGGAGAAGAGGAAGTGGAGATGTGTTCCACTGAGCTGCTTTACCAGGGAATCCTCCCCACATTACCTCAGTACATGGTCAGTAGCAGACATCAAAACATTTGTCACCATTTTTAACATTTTATTTGGATCGATTCAAAGGCAGCATTTCATCACTAATGGAGCAGACAGTCACTAACCACACCATTAGATACACCTACAGACTCTAATGAGATCTAGTCTGTATAATAGTTTAATCAGTCATGCACTCTTCTGATTAGAAGTCTAGATTTAAAAAAAAAATCCACTTTCTTTTAATTGGATTTGAAATTTTGCAAGTGTACCTAATGTGCTGGCTGGTGAGTATATTTGATCGAAGTCTCATCCCTCATTGGAATAAGTCATAATTAATGTGTATAAGCAGTTCTTTCACTCTTTTTAGCCAGGTTAAGACTTTACAGTGTCAGATAAGTTACATTATTCTTATACAGTGGAAAAGTGTACACACTCCTGTTCGAATGCCTGTTTTTTATATCAAAAAATGAAACCAAGACAAGTCATTTCCATGTGACCTATGTCCTGCACAACAACAACAAAAGAGACTTCAAGAGGAGTAATACATAAACAACTAAGCTATATGGCTGGACAACTGCTTTATTTTCAATTGGTTTAGACGTGTTATAGGTTACATTTATAGTGGAAAATGTTTTTAAATGATCTATTTTGGTCTCTCTTTTAATCACAGAAACCTGACATTTGAACAGGGGCTACGTCGACTTTTTATATCCATAAACCTCAGGAGAGACATTTTTCTTCTTAATTATAAATTCATGCTGACTTCCACTTTATAAGTTGGTACCTTAAGGCAGTTGTTAATGCGTTACTGCCATCAATTCTTTGTGTCTTTTTGGTATTCAGATCGCTTTGTTAAAGATTCTGCTTGCGGCTGCGCCAACCTCCAAAGCCAAAACAGATTCTATCAATATCCTGGCAGATGTTCTGCCGGAGGAGATGCCGTGAGTGATTCATATTTTTGCCTTCTATTGCTACTCGGAACGTATAGACATTTCTATTTTCAAGAGCACTCGTTTCAATATCTCATTTTTATGAAGTAGAAACTGATTCATAAAATAATCTTCCTGAGAATAACGAGGTCAGAAAATCCATGAATGGATGGTTGCAGTGAGGCAAAAAGGGGCCAAAGTACAAGAAAGTTTTACACCACAGAAAACTACCGGTATATATACATTAATGAATCTGTGGTTGAATTAATACCTCCATAAGAAACAATATAAAGACAGACTTTGTCATTTGTCAAAAAAAAAATGAAACTTGTTTTCCCTACAAATAACAATGAAACACATTGATGGGAGACTAATTTGTCTTATTGCAGGACCACTGTGTTACAAAGCATGAAACTCGGTGTTGACGTCAATAGACACAAAGAAATCATAGTGAAGGCCATCTCTGCCATCCTGCTTTTGCTCCTCAAGCACTTCAAACTTAACCACATCTACCAGGTAACCCTCACCAACCCTCAGATATTATTTTGAAGTAATTTGCTCAATATTGGTGAAGATTTAGACTTTTGTGTGTTCTTAGTTTGAGTACATGGCTCAACACCTGGTGTTTGCCAACTGCATCCCCCTCATTTTGAAGTTCTTCAATCAGAACATCATGTCTTATATCACAGCTAAGAACAGGTACTTAATTTTATAACATGACTCCTCATAAACTTTGATGCAATGTAAATACGTTTTTTTTTTCATGATTTGCAGCATATCAGTGCTGGACTTTCCTTACTCCGTGGTGCATGAGCTCCCAGAATTAACAGCGGAGAGTTTGGCAAGTGTTCTCATCTCATTTCTTTACTTGTCATTTTGTTGCTTGCCCTATGATTGACTGGTGACCAGGTCAGGGTGTGGTCAGGATAGGCTCTAGTCTACCCACTGCGTTAGTCAGCATAAGTGCTACAGAAAATGGAAGGATGCATTCATGTTTGGTTGAGCAGAATGCGACTTTTTTCCATCACCATTTAATTCTGATGGCAATTTTTTTCCAGGAAGCTGGAGACAACAACCAGTTTTGTTGGAGAAACCTCTTTTCCTGCATTAACCTGCTGAGGATCCTCAATAAACTGACCAAGTGGAAGCACTCAAGAACGATGGTGAGAAAACACTCCCAGGATCATCATATCACTTGGTCTTGCGTCCCTCTCGTTGACTTTATTGGTGTATTATCGCACACTGGCATACATGCAGACTTATACATTTTGGTCAAACATGATATCAAAACAGATCATTATTATCTTAAATAATATCTAAAGTAATAGTGACTGGGCAATAACAACAGCTCTATCTCACGTGCATTCTGTTGTTAAAAATTCAAAATACATTTGTATTTAATTAATCAATATCAATATTAATCAATCAGTATTGTAATTGATTTGAAAAATATTCACAATTGCAGTGATTAACATATATAATCATCATAAATGTAGCCTCTCCAAACACGGTTGATGCCTTTGACGTGTATGTAGAAGTGCAGTAACATTTGTCACATAATTCTTCTCACAACTCCTGATGTTTACAAATATGAACCGTTGTCACTTGTACAACAACAAAAACATAATGAGCTTAAACCTTAACCTTTGAATCTTAAAAGCAAGAGAATGTAAGTGCAAAATTTACTTCCCTCAAACTCAGAACAATGCTGTAATTGCAAGTCAGATACGCTCACAAATCTTTTGTCACCCAGATGCTGGTAGTTTTCAAGTCTGCTCCCATCCTCAAGAGGGCGCTAAAGGTGAAGCAGGCCATGATGCAGCTGTACGTCCTCAAGCTGCTCAAAGTCCAAACCAAATATCTTGGGCGCCAGTGGCGGAAGAGCAACATGAAGACCATGTCAGCCATCTACCAGAAAGTCCGACATCGGCTGAACGACGACTGGGCCTACGGAAATGGTGAGAAGCAATGCTTCTTAAGCCTTCTTCCCACACTGTGGTGCAGTTCGGTTCCATTATGATACTATACACATTTAATTGTGGTTCCTTTGTAGTTCTCCAAATATCTGTGCTGAACCTTACCACTTTTCAACACAGCTTTGTTGAGGTTCTAGTTGGAGTGGTACCCTTCGTTTGCTTGATTGATTCTTTGTTTGTTGATTGGTCAGGAGAATTGTCCAACTTGTTTTATGTGGCAATTGGAAAACATTAATTTGGGAAGAAAATTTATAACAAATAATGACCAGTGAAAGCCATTTGTTTTGGTTTACTGGTTATTTTCACTATAATGTATCACATTTAGTTTCCTTGTAACATAATTGGAAAATTACACACTGTTGTGTGTACAGTGCATCTGGGAAGTATTCAGAATGTTTTTTCCACTTTTTGCAGCCTTATTTTTTTGTATTTCCGCTACTATAATGTACTATTTGTCCTTTGCGGGCAGATCTGGACGCTCGTCCTTGGGACTTTCAGGCTGAGGAGTGCGCCCTGCGTGCCAACATCGAGCGCTTCAATAGTCGCCGCTATGACAAGAATCAGAGCAACCCAGACTTCCTTCCTGTGGACAACTGCCTGCAAAGCGTATTGGGGCAGCGGGTGGACCTGCCCGAAGACTTCCAAATGAACTATGACCTTTGGCTGGAACGAGAGGTCTTCTCCAAGCCCATTTCTTGGGAGGAGCTGCTGCAGTAAGAAATGATCAACATCCTCATTGTATTGAGGATCAGACACTTTTGTGTGTGGCGTTCAGGTAACCCAATATCAGCTCAATGGCTGAATTTGGTCCCAAGTTCCCAACTGAGTGAAGATGGAATTTTTTGTTGTCCGTCGTCTTCATTTTAATCGCCAACAAATTATTTAATGTAATTCCAGAAGAGCTAGTATTATATGATTACAATCTATTTAATAAAAACAATTGATTTTGCATTTAGGTTCTGCGAGGTGCCACCACTCTGATGCAAGTGCTCTGTGGACACTTAGTTTTATAGCCACTCTCCCCTTTGACCATGTCTCGCTACATCATTACCCGTTTTAAATACATTTATGCTGAATAAATACAAGTTTTAACTGTATAACTCAGGCCAGAGAGTGCAGACTGTTTTTAGGTGTTTTACAGCATTTTAATAAACGTAACATTCCATGTTCATGATAGGAGTGTTCATTTTATCAGATTGATAAAGGGATCTTTTTTTTCAGTTATTGCTTAAAGTATGTTGACAAATAGTTTTCATCTAATCTCCATTTGTTAAAAGTTCTTGTATCTTACGGTTGCTCCCCAGCTAGAGGGGCACTCACAGACTCAAAGGATTTAACAGAAACAGCCTAAATGAAATGTGCTTTGTTTTGCAGAAAAATATTTTGGATTTTGGCGGCACGGTGGTGCAGCTGTAGATAGAGCGTTGGCCTCACAGTTCTGAGGACTAGGGTACAAATCCTCCCCCCCGTCTGTGTGGAGTTTGTATTTTCTCCTTATACCCGCATGGGTTTTCTCTGAGTACTCCAGTTTCCTCCCGCATCCCGAAAACATGAGTTAATTGGAGTATCTAAATTGCATTTAGACGTGATTGTGAGGGCGACTGTGTCTATCTCCATGTGCCCTGCGATTGGCTGGCAACCAGTTGAGGGTGTACCCCGCCTCCTGCCTGAAGATAGCTGTGATAGCCTCCAGCACTCCTGTGACCCTGGTGAGGATAAGCGCCTCAGTAAAAGGAATGATGGATATTTTGCATTTTCACGAACTTTATAAATACAATTGAATATAATTTTAAAAGTACAGTATATCATTTTTCGTTTTGCTGCATCACTTAAAGAAATCAATATTAATATTAAAAACAAAATCTCAAGACCAACCATTTTTCTCCATCTGCTTATGGTCTATTTGTGTTTTGTTATAAATGTGGAAGAATGGAACATCAGTTTTACTTTACATAGACTTCAATATTATAAAATCATACTGTAAATTCTGCAGTATATTTCCTACAATTAACAAGCCAATAAATATTTGAGTAATGTTGTTTTTGATTGTATTTACTTTCCAATAATGTTGGTTACTACTGTATAAGCTGAGATTGAAAAGTTTTATCCTGTATTTGATGCTGCTGTTACTGTTATTGTTATATATTATGTTATACTGTTCTACTCTGAATCACAACCATGGCTCGTTTAAATCAGGAAAGCTGCATGACCTGAATCTGTTGCGCATTCAAGGAAATGTGAGTGAGCACTCTCATTATTCAAGAACTGCGCAACCTCTCCTCTTGGCTCTTTTATCACTAACTCCCGATGTTAAATCTGCAGGACGTCATTGGGAACCCTCGAGTGAAGCAGTGATCTCCCCCCACCCCACCCACCCAGCTAATGGAGAACGGAGCTCAGCAGGTAGTTCCCATTGTGGAAGTGCTCGTTGATGTCATCGGCTATGTTTTTTAAAGCCGTTAGGGGGCAATTTTGTATTACAGTAGAAATGGAAATACAACACTGTACGCCAATTTTGGTAAATGTACAATGTACAGTGGCATTCCGGTATTCGCTGGGCATTGGGAGTTGGTCAGATTGCGAATAGTGAAAATCCGAGGATAATTTACAGTCATTATATATATTTCATTGTAATTTTTTTTCCAAGAAGTAAAATATTGACAAGCGAGGACAAACCACCATGAAGGTTTTTTTTTTTTTTTTTTTTAAAAGAATGAATAAATAACTTGTTTGAACTAAACATTTTTGCCAGATTCATAAGTGCCACATACGTGTCGTCCAACTTCCTCTTCTTGGACTTCAGGTGACTTTAGTGCGTTACACAGTCTTTGTTTTTCTCTGCCTTACTTTTCATCTCCATTTAAAAAACAGTATTGTACAAGTTTAACTGGTTGTGCTCTTGCAATAAATAGTACTATGCCATAGAGCAAATACTCCAAACGCAACCAGAGCACCACTGCCTTCTACTGCACTGGATGTGAAACTACAGTTTATTCTTTTACAGCAAATCATGTTCATCAGGTTCTCATGCCCAGGTCTCACCCCACTATTGAGAAATATTGGCACTATTTGACATTGCTTCAATTCAGAGGGCTGTGTGGAGTTTTCTGTGGGTACTCCAGTCTCTTCCCACATTTCAAAAACATGCAGAGTAGGTTGATCGCAGCGACTGCCGTGGAGAAAGCAATGGTAGACGGTAAATAGGAAGCCAGCGTGCTAGAGCCCTCCATTATGCGCACATGCGGAGTGATGTGTCCAAAGAGGCCAGATTGGTCAAATTGAATTTCTTGTCAATCATCCCTTGTGATCGACATATTCGCCATACCTGAATCAAGCATTGGGATAGATGATTGGCTTTTTTTTTTGGGCGCGTGGTCGCGATCAAACATAATTTCCTCGGAGATTGACTGGTCGATCGCGATCGACGTATAGTGTACCACCTGGTATAGCACTATAAAAAGTGACTGATCATTTTCACTATTTGTCAGTCAGTTGCATGGTCGCACACTCCCTTACAATATCTCTGTTTGGCTCAAAATGGTGCGGCTGACCTCTTCACTGAAGCACTTTAGAGAAAGCACATAGTTCCTATTCTGGCCTCTCAACACCGGTCGCCTGTGCTTTTATCTGTTTTTTTTTAACATATAAATCTTCTCGCCCCACCTTACCTCTCTGAGCTGCTCCATCCCTCCTCCAACCTGGCGCATCAGGGCCAGCCTCCCAACTACTTCTGGAGGTACCGAAGTCGAGAAGGAAGCTCAGAGGCAAAGAGAGCTTTTCCTGCTGGTTGTCAACGCAGATTGCAATTCCTTCCTCATGAGTCTGTCATCCTTCTCTGTTTACTTACCTTTCTCATGTCTTCTGGCAAATATGCCCTCACCCTTGATGGACATTTTCACAGCCAAGAAAGGCCTGGTTCTGTCCAACTATCTCAAAGGAGATTGGGCTTTGCCCTCACAACTATGAGAAGGCCTTCGACTCAAAACCTGGAGATGTTTCTCCACCCACCACTTAACAGGTAGAGATTGCCTTCGCTTGTAAGCGAATAAGTTGCTTGAGTACTAAAAAGTACACACTAACTAGATATCAAAGTATAAAGTGAACCGCCATAACATTGTGTTCCTTAGATAATCTTAGTATATTTATTTGAAATATTTTTTTTTGTGAAGCCACGGTTTCTTTGCACAATAATGATCATCTCAATACAATCATCAGTGAAGGATTAAATTACGGTTATAAGGGGACATTTCCCCTCAACAGACATGCTCAGCTAGAACCTGAAGATGGAGGCAATCAATATAAAGTGCACCAACACACAAGACACCTACCAGAAGAAGGACCGCCAGCTGTAATTGTATTAGATCATTTCTATCAAGGTTTCCCTGTAGCCACACTTATTTTGCAGTTTTATTTCTTTTGCACAGACTTCTATGAGGACAACATAGAACATACAGGTATGTATCTCCTTGTGTATTCATAACATTCATTATTCTGTGATGCAAGACTTATTAATAAGACAATGATACGTTACGGCACCCAAATCAATGTTTTGAACAAAATTGCTAAATGACAGTATTTACATTTTTGGAAAACTTTGTAATTCCTGTTTGCCACACTGACAAAAATTCTATCGAAAATGAGATGCAAAATAAACTTTTTTTAGCCACACAAAAGTGTCCCATGAGACTATTTATACAGTACTAACACTGGAGGATGAACAATGGATGGTGCAATTAAATACAATCTTTGCTTTCCTTGGATCTTTTTCAGTGATGGAAAAAGTCAAGTTTGGCCCGAGTGTGACAGACGTCACCTCCGCCAGTCAACATCATGTACGCAAACTCAAAAAGTCTTTAAATGTACAATTAAGATGAAAATATACATCGTCTATAAGATATTATCACATCTACATATACCGCAAATATACAGGAATATAAATATAATCTTTTTAACAACAGCACAGCTTTGAATATTACGGGTTAAGAAAATAAAGATATATAACCGAAGATGTGCTTGTGTACAAACAATCAATGATGCACAAGCAGTGGGTACAGAAAACAAACAGCCATTGTTATTTAACCATTCACGCTTGACATTCTTGGTGACAAATGTAGAACGTTTACAACAGATTGGAATTGTCACTGACATGTTGCAATTATTGAATAGGTTGTAGATAACATTGATTCTAATTTGTGCTTCGGTAACTGCCTTAGTGTGTCATCAGAGCGTGTACTATACATACAGTGCTGATACCACAGGTCAGAGATTAGGCTCAGTAACTTATTGTGTCATAGTTGAATTAAAAAGGGAAATTGGTGCTTTTAGAGCATCGCTACGGAATTGTAGTGCACAGCTAAATGGAAAATCTTTTGTGCTTTTTGAACAAAATGTCTTTCAACATTTATGTTAAAGTGATTTGCTGTGTGCCTCTAACTTTGGGGTATTAAACGTAATCAATAAAACTCCTGCTGTGATGAAGTGTAATGGATAATGATGACCGTGACTGTGCAATGTTCATTGTATTACAGTAGGTCCATCGTGCCACACGGAACATAAACTAGAGTTTATACAGACTCTACGCAGAAGTGAAATGAAATGCCGTAGATCCTAAAATAATGGCTTTTCATTTAGTAGACATTCTAGTTAAATAAATGGACACCGAGCTTCAAATAAATATGTGCCATGAATTTTTAAACCCCCCCCCCTTATAAACAGCTTACCCCCAATAAAAGGGGTCCTCTATTTGTACGTATGTTGGAACTCAAACACTGACCTAGCTCAGACAAGATAATAGTTGTCATAGTTACAATAAATATATAAATGAATAAGACTTCAAGCCATGACTATAACAATCAAATGTAAATCAGTAGTATTAGCTTTCTTCTATTACAGTGTCATGACATATTCTTGTGCTGCTGCGCAAAGTTGTTCATTGTGTGCCATTTGTAATCTACAGACATCATATGCAGCCGTCGTAAACTGAAGACCTCCCTGAAGATGCATCACACTCTGCAGTCGAGTACAAAAAAAAAAAATCTGTGTGCCATAAGTGACCATCAGGTATTTCAATTTGACTTTTAAGTGCTCCCCAAAATACATTTACTATGCCAGTGAGAGACAGTAGCAGACAGAGCAATTAAATACTCTTTTACCAGATGACAGAAGGTACAATTACAGTATCTTCATATAACAGCTTTGTGTTCCACTATGAACAGACCCAAATTTCAAACGAAGTAAATCTGTGTGAAAACTGATACAAGATCACGATAACTTCAATATATACGAACCTTTTGTGACATTTTTGTTTTGTGGTGTGACTTGCGATTGTTCTAATCTAAAATATGTGCCAAGGTTGGGAAACATTGCTCGGTCACTATTTGAGGAAATACATTGAAAATGAGCAGACAGTACTGTAGTTTATTATACACAATAAGAGGTTTGTAAATATATACAAGTATTATTTTGTGGAGAGGCGCTGCCTTGTGCCCATACATAGACACGATTGCATTATATAACCTTGTCTGTGTTTGACAACATAAAGTCGACACTGCCCGTTTTTGGGTGCTCTTCATTTCAATAGTATTAAGTGGTTGGTCAGTAAACTGAGGTTCCCTGTGCTAAGCCAAATGAAATTAAATCTTTAGTGCATGAATTCAGTGATTTGCAGCTTTGTAAATATGTTTTTTTTATTGGGGGGGGGGCAGTGTGGGGATTCTTGGCCCCTTCGTGACGGTAAACTAGATGGTAGAATTAAAAGTCAGACTCGGGTGTTGTGGGAGTGGTTGGTGTGGTAGGGCTGATGGCGGCATTCTGATAGCCTGTACCATAGCAGCTTTTCGGAGACAAGGAGTTGGGGTCCAGGGCTTTGTTTCCACTAGGAGCCAGGTAGGCTTTGCGTGCCGCCAGTGACGCTGCCACATCGCCGGGTTTGGCGCGGAGGATGAACCTGGACTCGTCTTGCTCTTCTAGGTTGGAGATGTCCTTCATCATGCTCTTACGGTAGGAGACAGACAGCTTGTTGGAGCCGTCTGACATCAGGTTGAAGTGACGGGCGATGAAGACGATGGGGAGAGGAAGCATGGCCACCACTATGAGCGCAAAGCACATGACTAATGCCCATGTGGGGTAGCTCTGGAACCGCTCCTGAGCCTACATACACACACACATACAGACGAGGTTGAATTATTACGGGTGACTTAGAAGAAACGTAACTGAAATATTTCTATTCTATTAAAAGCTGAGAAGTGTTAAGAGCCTCGCTGGATACCCAGCCATCTTTCAACGTACTTACCTAGCAACAATCTACCCTACTATGTACCCACCCACCAACCAACCAAACTACCACTCGCACACCTCAATCACCAACCCACCTACCCGCCCTATCTACCTACCTAACCACCTACTTGCCAAATCATCTCCCTATGCTCTTACCTTGTTCAACCTTAAGCCCAGCCACCTACCAATCAACCAACGTACCTCCTACCTATTCACCCAATTATCTACCCAACTAGTTACCTGATCACTTATCTACTTCCCAACCGACCCATCCTAAATCTGCCTCAAACTCAGATCAAACACAGTCACGTTTCTACTTACCTACCTTCAGTGTTTATAAAAAGTCTACATACTCCTCTTAAAATGCCATACTTTGGTCTTCTTTTACTTTCGGTTTGTCCCGTTAGGGGTCGCCACAGCGTGTAATCTTTTTCCATCTAAGCCTATCTCGTCCATCTTCTTCTCTAACACCCACTGTCCTCATGTCCTCCCTCACTACATCCAGCAAACATTTCTTTGGTCTTCCTCTCGCCCTTTTGCCTGGCATCTCCATCCTCAGCACCCTTCTACCAATATACTCATTCTCTCGCCTATGGACATGTCCAAACCATCGAAGTCTGCTCTCTCTAACCTTCAACTTTGGCTGTCCCTCTAATGAGCTCATTTCTAATCCTATCCAACCTGCTCACCCTGAGCGATAACCTCAACATCTTCATTTCCACATTTAATTTGGCCTAAAACTTATACAACTCAATTGTGCCCTGTACCTCTTACAACTGTTGTGAATGCCTTCAGAATCAACCACATTTTACATTTAAACTCATGTTAAATGGGAGTCGGCACACACCTGCCACTTTTGAAACTGCCTCTGAATAACCTCAAACCATTTTCAAGTTATTCTAATGGTAATTTTCCTGAGGTTTCTTTTGTTTTTGCTCTTAACCACAAGCCTGAAGATTTTTTTGGTGAAGAAATACAGCCCCAAAATGATTCCGACACTACCATGCTATGTTGTATGTATGGTGTTATTTTGGTGATTATTATTGTTATTGATTATTTTATTGTTTAATTTGTGCCAAACATACTCTTTAGAATTAATGATAAAATGTTATACCTTGGTTTTATTGAACAAATTTGGATTAACCCATTCATGGGCAGGGAGGCAATTTTTTGCCTTATTGAGATAAAAGTCTCCGAACAGGCCACAATGAAGGAAATAACACTTCTTTTTTGTTTATGGTGAAGTTATATGATAACTTGAGGCAGCCAAGTTGGGTCAGGAAGGAAAGGAAATAACTCCGTGCTAACCGATGCCGATGAGTTATCCTCTCCTGACACCAAATTATGTCTTCAGATTAAAACACTTAAATATTTTGATATACTGAAGGATATAATGCATGAAAATCCTGATGTCCCAAAAATGTGATGCTGCCCAAAATTAATCAGAGGCATGGTGTCATGGTAGTGCTGGCTCACTTTTAATGTCTGGATGTGACTGATTAATTTTGGACACAGCCATATCCCATTTATGAGAGGGTGTGCACATTTGTTTATCTCAGGTGGTTATATTTAACCTCTTGAAATGATAAAATTACTTGAGTTGTAGAGGTTGTATGTTACATTAATGATGGAAAAAGCTTTAAGTGATTATTCTTTTCTTTTTTTCCCCACGTATAGCCTACTCCAAAACCTGGCTTTTCAACAATGTAGACTTTTGATATCCACTAGCCATGTATGAAGCTTCCACCCAATTTGTTGCGTTTGTGTTTGCTTTAGTTAAGTCTCTGTGTATCTGTGCATGTAACAAATCCAATACCCGATTGTCCTCTTTTTTTTTTTTTATACTGTAATGACTATTTAAAATTAGGTAGAAAAAGACATGAAAATATGCTGACCAGTTCTTGCACCCACGCGTTGTATCCAGGTGGGCTGATAGCCATCTCTACGACAGAAGCCGAGATGAGCACGATTAGACAAATCGGGGAGACGTACTTCCACAAGTAGAAGTAGATCACATAAGGGCGGAAACCCAACATGTCCTCCAAATCTTGCATGAATCTGTCGGCAACAGAGGAGCAGAAACATTAAACGGTATGTGCAGGTTCCTGCCTCTGTAAACAATACCCCACTCACCTACCTACACTCATCTGCAGTTGTTGTTGTACCTTTTAGTGCCATAAATCCAAGCCACCGACACATTTTCCAGGATGACCACCACCGTCAGGGGCAGGCCGGCGGAATAGTCGTCGAACATGGTGACAAAGTAATTCCCTGAGCGCTGAACAAACAGGAGGCCGCACAGGAAAGCCACAATGCAGCAACACACTGAGGAAGTGGGAGAAAAAAAATGGTTGGTAAGTACACACTTGGGGATGCTTAACTGGACAGAGCAATAGGCTCAGCTGCACCAAGTCAATACACCCAACTGCATCAAAAATTCTGCCTTGTTCTATTTTTAATTGACATTGCAGTTCTTTGAAGCAGGTGTGACGGTTTGAGCGCTCCCCCCTTTCTGAAAAGTCCCCTTGGGATTAATCTGCATGCATGTAAAATTTTTGGAATTTTTCTACTTCCGTGCCAGTCTGAAACTTGCCCATCCATGCTTCTTCCGCGTTTTCATTTTCGCTCCCTGTGCATTTCCCTATGGACGTCTCACAAAGCCGAACGCAGCGAATGAAAGCTCTGCATGCTGCTGACAATATAAGCTAATTTCAGTGTGTGAAAATGATATGACACTTAGTTTCACTATCCCAAATGTGCCTTATTGACAGAGCCCGAACAATTCTCTGTTGATTCTTGTTCAATGCTGGAACGTGCTTTCCATTTGATAAATAGCAAACAATATGTTCGCGTTTGTTTCTGTAGTCTTTCATTTGCTGTGTTCGGCTTTGTGAGACGTCCATAGCGAAATGCACGCGGAGCGAAAATGAACACGCGGAAGAAGCATGGATGGGAAAGTTTCAGACTGGCACGGATGTGGGAAAAGGTAGAAAAATTCAAAAAATTCTACGCGCATGCGCATCAATCCCAAGGGGACTTTTCAGCACGGGGGAGCGCTCAAACTGTCACACCGGGCCATTGGTGTCTCAAAATACCTCTGTTTATTCTACCAACAAATTACTTATATCATTCATTACATACAATATTTGTTTACCTGTGAAAAGCTCCTTTTGGACCTTGTAGGTGTCAAGGACAGGTGTGGTGATGCCAGTCATGGTACCGATCATGCTGCCCAGTCCGAGGTTGATGAGCATGAAGAAGAACATGACGGACCAGAACGGTGAAGCGGGGAAGTGTGTCATGGCTTCTGTGAAGGCGATGAAAGCCAAACCGGTGCCCTGAACGGCCTGCACAGAGACAGTAGACCGAATGAGTCGAGGACAGAACCTGCTGTGGACTCGCATCCGGACCAGTGCTGGCTCACTTTGTTGAGCTCATCCTCCAGGATGCAAGGATCCAGACCCAGCTGGGAGAAGCTGCCCTCTTTGACCGTCTTGATGACTTGATACATCTCGGCGTAGTCGGAGGTGGTGAGGTGAGAGAAGTTCACGTGCGGGGGGATCAGATCATGACTCAGCACATTTGAGTTGAGGTATCCCACAATCTTCTCAGCGTTGCTACATAGACAAAAATGGTACACATATACAGTAAAAGGGATTAAAAAAAAAGAGAGATGATAACTACTGGAGCCTTCTGGACTTGCCGGGCCACAATGTTCAGCACACTGACAATTTACCGAGTTGTTCTTCATTATGTAGCTAGACTCTGGAAACTCCCCTTGTGATACGAGTGACCCGACTTGTGATTTTTTTTTTTTTTTGCGATATGAGCCTTCCTTTAGTTTTTGTATTATTTTATTATTTTTTTAACTTCCAAAATATTTAGATAATGACCGTTGTATGGTGGCAGTGATCTCAACACACCAAGCAACACTGTTATTACTGCTACTCCAAGTTGATGTTTGTCTGGCTGAACAAGAATTACATATCCAAAAAAAAAAAAAAGGAATTTTGCCGTTAAGTCTTCTAGTTTAATGTACTGGGAAACACCATAGACTAGCTAGCAGAGAGCATTGATTTTGTTGTGTTATAACCGTTTGTACAACAGATATTAGAACATCAAAGTTGAGGTGACAATACACAAACAATAGAACAATACTCACAGATCCTGTATATTCTTTATCCTCTGGGAAGAATGACAAATTTTACTGCAGCTCCTGAAGAGCTGTGACCGTTTCTATATATACCGTACTCGTGTCAGTCTTGCACTGCCCTCAGGTTGACAAAGTGGGCACACCAGATGAAGCTGCACAATTCATTGCATTGACGCAAAAATTCTCATTATATTTTGACAGATCTGGATTAATGTGCAGACAGGTTGATAGTTGTGTCCAGAATTAGTCCAACATTGTAGGTTAATTTGAGTTTATAGATACATAAGTAATGCCCACAATGGTTTCGTCTTTACAGAACCTGGAAGCAAAATAAAAGGCATAATGTCCTAATAGGCACTTGTAAAGTGCCATACTACCAGCTAGAAGATTTTGCAGGTGTACCTAATATTGTGGTCCCGGAAGTGAACGCACATGACATGACAGTCCAAAGGAGAAAGAAAAAGAACATACTCTACGACACACTTCTCGTTCATGATGTTGGCCTTGAAGCCCAGTACGGCGAACACCACCAGCGTGGCCAGGATGGACGTGAGGAAGTTGATGAAGGAGACGAGCACAGCGTCAAAGTGGCAGTTGTTGTCTATCTTGTTGTAGCTGGAGAATGCGATGACTCCCCCGAAGCCCAGACCCAGGGCAAAGAACACCTGGGTGGCCGCCTCTCTCCACACTTGGGGCTCCAGCATCTTCTCCAGCTACGAGATGAAACGGTATGATTAAGCATTTGTCAGATTAAAATGGAAAAAAAAAGGGAGCAAACCAGAAGTTCTACCAGTGGTTCTATACACTTACAGATCAAAATTAACATTTAACTCATACAAATTTACATTTACAGTTTTTTTTTTCTGGTGACTGAGATATTTTTGGCTTTGGTGAGAGCAAGTTTATTTTTTTGTGTTTTCTCTTTTCATCTTTTCTTGTGTGAATGATTGTTAGGAAGTTGTTTTTTTTTTAGTATGAGGATTTCTGTGCAAGTGAGGTGTTTTTGTTGTGTGGGAGTTTTTGTGGGGATGGATTTTGCATGAGCTTTTCTGGTGTGAATGGAGTTTTTAGTGTATGTGAGGGTTTTTTTTAATAGGTTTTGAACAGTTTGTGCATGTACAGGATGTAGGTTTTTGGTGAGGGAGACTCATTGGTGTATTTTTTTACAGGTTTAAGTGAGAGGATTTTGGGTGTTAGATTTGTGTGTCTGTGCGTGTGTGTGCGAGAGAGAGCTTTCCTTTTGGTGTACGTAAGAGAAAATTTTATAATTGACACACACACAGTACCATAATTTCCGGCCTACAAGCTGCAACTTTTTTCACACGCTTTCAACCCTGCGGTTTATGCGGTGATGTGGCTAATTTCTGCATTTTTCTAACACCCGCGAGGGGGCACTTGAGCGGAAAAGGTAAGGATGAGACCGGTGGAATATATGTGTTGAGGAAGTGACTTTTACCAGCCCAGTTAGCGCTGTGCTAGCGTTAGCGCTCTGTTAGCGTGTTGCTGGTGTGTTACTGGCGTGTCTCAGTGATATTTTCCGGTAAGTTTTATTTTAACCGGCCCTGTTAGCATTAGCACTACCATTAGCCTGGCGCTCGCGTTAAACTCTTTCTGTGTACTGTCTTTCTTTGTAAATATCTCGTGTTTCACTGTGCACACTTGCGGCTTTCACACAGTTGCGGCAAATGTATGGACCAAATGGTATTTCCTTTACAAATGTACTCGGTGAGGCTTGTAACCAGGTGCGCTCTGGAGGGCAGGAATTACGGTAGTTCTGCTGGGCTCACCTTTGGCGTAAACATGTGAGCAATGCCATCCACAGATCCCTTCAGCATCAACCCTCTCACCAGGAAGCAGAAGAGAACCACGTAGGGAAAGAGGGAGCTGAAGTACATCACCTTTAAGGAAAAATTACCACAAACAGTATGTTGTAGCAGCTCGATACCGTCCCTCACGTCTTCTGCTTTGTCATACTTTTCCAGACGAGGCGATCCCTTTAATGACGGCAAGGCAGACGATGATCCAGGCAGCCAGAAGAGATAAAGTCATTTTCACGTTGAGGCCGCCGCTCTCTGCGATGGTGCTGGTCGTGTTCAGGGTCTGCCGGTACCAGAAGTAAGTGGTGGCCGAACTCTTCTCGCACTCTGGTTCCACGACTTTATATTTTGGGAGGGTACAAAGACTGATAAAAAAAACATATTTGGCAACAGAGAGGAGCACTCACTGGCTTCATCCATCTATTTTCCAAGCTGCTTATCCTCACAAGGGTCGCCTATCCCAGCTAACTTCGAACAAAACCCTGACTACACCCTAAACTGGTCACCAGTCATTTGTAGGTACAACCTGCCCCCTCTAATGGAGCGTGGGCAAAGGTTTGTAGCCAAATAAGTTACAATGCACTTGTGCCTTGAGATAGGAGTTTAATTGGTATCGTGGCCATGCTTGTAACTCAAAACACTCACATTCTAAATGATCTGACCTCACTGAAACTAATGTAAATCCCATTAATGTGCTCCAGCCCTCAAAACAAAAATAATAAAATAAGTAAAAATAATGTTATTTGCGTCTGATTTTAAAACCAGTTATCCATCAAATTTGTTGTTTGTATGTGATAGTTCATATGGGGTCACAGTCGTAACGGGCCTCCAAGGCAATCCATAACTATAATGTGGCGCACGACAAAAATAAATTTGACACCGCTGCAATATTGGATCTTGGTTCAATGAGGATGAATCTCTTGTTCATCCTTTTTTTAAATTATTATTATTTCAGCATATAACTGTTTTAAAATGTCGGTTAAATTGGGGCAATTTATAAATTACAATACATTTTCAAAATGTTTTTACATTTTTTTTAGGACATGAGCATGCGAGTGTTTTGCAAATCTGCCTCAGTTAAGTGGTTTGAATCTGGGATCCTTCCTCGATGTGTACTCCTGCATGAGTTTGAAACGTTTGAAACATTTCAAAACTCATAAAATAGATCAAAGACTTTGAAGTTGTCCTTAGGTGTTTGTTTCTACTGTAGATGTGGCCTGTGATTGGTGGACACCTAGTCCAGGGCGTAATCCGCCTCTTGCCCGAAGTCAGCTGGGTTAGACTCCAGTTTCCCCGCATTCATGAACAGGATAAGTAGTATAGAAATTGGATGCATGGCTGTAGTGTACGGTAACTCACTGGCAAGCGTGCCGTTCTTGCGGGTAGGACAGTCACTCCATGGCAGAGGATACTGGAAGGACTGGAAGAAGTAGAAGATGCTCCAGCCTATGATCACATTGTAGTAGAGCCCCACAAAGCCACACACCTAGATGGACCGAAAGACAGACATAATAAGCACCGGTGGTGGTACGTTGATCCTCATGCTGCCACCAGTCGTGCAAGAGGCTGCATCCGGTTGGAGAGAGGCGTGAATAATTCAAGTGCTCTCTTTTCAATGCCGATAGTCTCAGAGATATTTTTAGCGATACATCCACGCCAGCTGTGCGACTTGACAGAAAGGCTCCGTTTCACTGGCAAACAAGTCAATACCTCTCATGTACTAAGGAGTGGGAGGCGCGGTGATGGAGTAACTTCAACATGCATACATCCTTGCTTGCTTGTGAAGCATTTCGACCATAATACGGTGGTGCATTGAGATAAGAGTTTAATTTATTCCAGGACCAGGCTAAAAAATCAACACTATTTGAAATCATTTTCCCCACTTAAAATTAATGGAAATGTTGTAAATATTTATTAACTGCCACATATCTGCTATGTAATCACTTTGAAATGCCAGATGGGATTTTTAGAGGAGTTGAGAATTTTTTTAACATCATTGTCTTGTGATGTTTAATTTTGTGCAGCCACCTACCCCTGAAAAGTGTTGTTTTGAAGAAGGAATAGAGCACTCTAATCTTATAATTTATAAAAACAGTTTGTACATAAGAAGCAAACAGTTTGTTTGGTTACTACATACTGCAGCAATCCAATTTATTGTGCTGCTCCTTCAGGTGCGTCCACCTTCATCACTCGGAGGCAGTATGATACAATCATGCAGACACAAATGAAGAGTAGTAATAATTCTTCAACTACTGTAAGTGAGTCTACTGTGATATCTGTAATTTTTTGTGGAGGATAAAGAATAAATGCCAGTATTATTATATCTGTCAACATGTGTTGCTCCAAAGGTTGTGTTCCAGTATCTGTACCAACCATCGATGTTAACATTAGCATGTCAATGGCATTTCGCATCATTAAGCAAAGAGGACTTTCCTAAGCAAAAAAATTGTCTGAATGATTGCTTGTACAGTGAAGAAAATAAGTATTTGAACACTCTGCTATATTGCAAGTTCTCCCACTTAGAAATCATGGAGGGGTCTGAAATTTGATGAGACCAAAATGGAAGTTTTTGGTCATATTTCCACTAACCGTGCTTGGAGAAAGACGAATGATGTGTTCCATCCCAAGAACACCATCCCTACTGTGAAGCGTGGGGGTGGTAGCATCATGCTTTGGGGGTGTTTTTCTGCACATGGGACACGACAACTGCATTGTATTAAGGACAGGATGACCGCAGCCATGTATTGTGAGATTTTGGGGAACAACCTCTTTCCCTCAGTCAGAGCATTGAAGATGGGTCGTGGCTGGGTCTTTCAACATGACAATGACCCGAAACACACAGGCAGGAAAACCAAAGAGTGGCTTCGTAAGAAGCATATCAATGTTCTGGCCTGGCCTAGCCAGTCTCCAGACTTAAACCCAATAGAAAATCATTGGAGGGAGCTGAAACTCTGTGTTTCTCAGCGACAGTCCAGAAACCTGTCTGATCTAGAGAAGATCTGTGAGGAGGAGTGGGCCAAAATCCCTCCTGCAGTGTGTGCAAACCTGGTGAACAACTACAGGAAACGTTTGACCTCTGTAATAGAAAACAAAGGCTCCTGTACCAAATATTAACATTGGTTTTCGATGGGGTTCAAATACTTATTTGCAGCTGTATCACACAAATAAATTGTTAAAAACATCAAAGATTGTGATTTCTGGATTTTTCTTTTTAGATTATCTCTCTCACAGTGGACATGCACCTACGATGAAAATTTAAGAGCCTTCCATGATCTCTAAGTGGGAGAACTTGAAAAGTAGCAAAATGTTCAAATACTTATTTTCTTTACTGTATCTCCAAAATGTCAAAAGTATGAATATGACACTACGTTTGTTTGCCTATTTGTGACCTTTGACTGACTAGCAACCTGTCCGGGCTGCACCCCAACTCGACTCAAGGCAACTGGCGTAAGCTCCAGTTACCCGCAACCCTTACAAAGAAAATTATGGCTTTGGTTGTAGTACCATCAAACTCGACATCCCGATCCCTCCCAGACGTGGGCAGACGTAGTTCCACACTCCAATACTCCCACGTCGAATCTTCTGACCCACAGCCAGCTCCAGGAAGAAGAGTGGGATGCCGATGACAAGCAGGAGAATGAAGTAGGGGACGAGATAAGCGCCTGAAAATTAGAGAGGCTTGTTGACTTACAGGGAGGTAGAGACGCAGCGTCATCAAGCAGATTTGGAGATGATCTTGGCAGGAACAATACAGCATCTTTATAAAGCCAAATATTTTTACCAAACTCCTTCACAATTAATGTTTCGACCTCCGTCTCAATTTGTCCTTTTGCAGCCTAATCCACCGGGATAGAATCAGGATGTGCAAAAAAAAAAAAAAAAACGAGTCAACAGCTGCGATATTGTGATTTATAGCCAGCAAGCATGAACTGCATCGAAAATAGCTACTGTATACACAGATGAAGTGGATGGATTGAGAGCAGATGAAAGGATGGCTGCAGAAGAGGGGAAGCAGAAGGAAGAGGAGAAGAAGTGACTAGATAGGAGGTGGAAGAGTAAACGAGGCACAAGGATGAAAGTCTAAATGGGTAGCATGGGAAGTGAAAGGAAGAGAAGATGTGAAGGGAAGGGCAGATGACGTGAATGCAAGGATGGAGATTAGAGGAAGTGAAAAGAGGGATGTGGTGGGGTTGAAAGGCTGACTGGAGAAAAGGGGGAGGTAAAAGGAATAGGAGCAGGGTATTAAAAGGAAAAATCAGGAAAAGAAAAACTTAAAGGACCGCAGGGGAAGGGTAGAAAGAGGAACAAAGGTGGAGAAGTAAAAAGATAAAACTAAACGAAAGGCCGAAAAGAAGGGAGGTTAAAGGATTGAAGGGAGAGAAGGTGACCAGATGGAGAGATGAAATTGATGGATGGGTGGAGAGGGCTGAAAGAATGATGGAGGCGAGATGAAAAAAAAGGATGAGAAGAGATGAAATAATATGCATCCCAGTCTACAATTATCTTTAAATTGATAGTTTTTCTCTTTGGCCAAAGCTCGCTTTACCCAGCATGCCCTGCCACGACTCCAATCAATAGTTGCAATTAAATTTAGACACGTTTCTTCGTGTTTTTTTTTTTTTTTTTTTTTTTTTCCCTTACGGAAAACAGTGGCTGGAAGGCTTCGGAGCAGAGAATCAAGATATTTTGGTGCAGATCAAGAAAACCGATGCTGTATTTTAACATGAAAACTTAGCTCCACATCTTACGTGGCTCTTTGTCACCTGTTGGGCACTTTTGTATTGCGCATTAGCACCACCTAAAGGGTGGGAGTGGAACCTTAGCTTCTGCTTGACCAAACCCAAAGTTTGATCGAAAAATGTCTTTCTAGTCAAACAGTGAACTAGTGGTGAGCCCATCTGCCTCAAAGTTCTGACGTTAGCGGTTCAAATCTCAGCTCAGCCCTTCCTGCGTGATATTTGCATGTTGTTTCAGGTTTTCTCTAGGTAAAAACAATGTAGATCTGAGGTTCATGAAGACTCTAAATTGTCTAATGGTGTGAATATGGGTTAGAACGCTTGTTTGTCTATACAGTAGTCCCTCATATATTGTGGCGATTTACATTCCAGAACCAAAAATATGCATGGAAGTGGAGACATCATTTTTGTGCACTTGGGGTTGCCACCGTCAAATTCTACATTGTAGTATCTGTGACTCTGAATGTGTGTTGCTTTAAAAACAGTTGGAATTTCAATTACGATCCACTTGCACAGAAAGCTTACATTTACTGGACTTTCTAGGTTATGTGAAGCATAGGGGTCACTCACGACCCGGTCCGACTCACCTCCCCCATTCTTCTGGCACAGGTAGGGAAAACGCCACACGTTCCCCAGGCCCACAGAGAAGCCCACCTGGGCCAGGATGTACTGCAGCTTACTGTTCCAGGCCGGGCGCCCGTCACTTTCCGGCACTTCAATCTGCGGCGCTTTCTTTCCGGCCACGGCGCCGACGTTCATGGAGCTGTTCTTGTAGTCCACCGGCTCCTCGTGCGCGAGCAGGTCGGCCACGGACTCCGTGACGTGCTCATGGCTTTGCTCCCGCTGCGTCACCTTGCTGTTTTTAGGCATCGGGGAGGCCGGGGGTCAGGAAGGGGAGGCCGGGGGGGAGCTGGAGACTGATGGGAAGTGGAAGAAGTGATGCCTTCAAGAGCTTTTGTAGAGGGAATACTGAAGATTTATAGATGATTTTGTTCTTTGTTTGGCCCTCAGTCCTGCATGTGAGAGAAATAAAAGAAAAGAAAAAGTCAATTTTGAAATCTTGGGAATTTTTGGTGTGGAAATGACAAAAATGGACCTGGCAATTAGAAGCAGAGGTGAAATTCAATTCCCACCTAACATGCTTTTACAAAGTTAAAAAGGAGTCCGTGTTTGTTAGGCTAATTGGTGTGATTGCAAGTGTGATTGATTGGTTGTTTATAGCTGCCACGCAATTGGCTGGCTGTATCCCAACTCTGGCACAAAGTCAGCAGTGTTAGGCTCCAGTCACCAACAGCTGGAATTAGGACAAGCGCTATGGGGGAAAAAAATGGATCGATATTGATGCTGTCGGCAAAAGACAGTGAGCCGTTTGATCAAGAGTACTTTAAAGGTTCCTTTTCCTGTTTGAAATCCACAAATAACACTTTAAAAAAGCTTTGTATTGACATACACAGTAGTGCGTTTCAATTTCAACAAACAGCAAGTCGCGCTGCATTTTGTGGCGCTCGCAAAAATTCTCAATCGTGCAAATTGCAAATTTAATTTCCCTTTTCTACGAGCTTAACTTTTGCGAACCCCCCGCCCCCACCCACCTCTCCCACCCCCTGTAAATCCCCTAATCCCCTGAAGCCCCGGTAGAGACATCCCTCCCCGCTCACCCAGCCCTCTATCAGGCCGATGCGGTGCAGCCTCATCCCAAACTAATGGAGGACAGCGACATGACGCCTTGGGAGTTGCCGTCGTGTGCCTGCCAAATCCACATCACAAGCCTCTCTTAATTTGCTTACTTATTCATAACCCCCGCCCCCATCCCTTCCCCAATTCCATTTCTGGATACAGAAAATGATGCAATCGCAACACTATCTCACTACCGTCAAATCCGTCCTAAAAGTTCAAATCCATCATAAAATACAAGGTTCCTTCATGTTTTTCTTCTCTGACATGCAATTCTTACCACAGTTTTAATATCGGTGTTATTTTTTTTTTTTTTATCCCTCAACATCTGCATGCATGACTCGTCTGCTTGTCAACATGAGCCTATGATGTAATAATCCGCAGCCATTCACAAATCTGCGTAATCCGACATGCATTAACTGTAAAGCCTTCATTCTATCTTGTCATTCACCCCGCCCCTCACTACAGCACATGAGACATTGTACAGGATGTGACAACCCAGATGAAAACAACTCCACCCCCCAAGATGAGAGAACTCAATAAAAACATGCAGAAATTACATAAACAGTTTTTACCAGGATATTTTGCAGCCTACCACAAGCCAGTGTGGTACAGCCATTATGAAAACTTTCACAACCGACTCAGTAAGATGCAGTAATAGTGGTAGTTTTTTTCTGCAAAGGATAAAGAATATATACCTGTGAGCATTGTTATATTGCCAGTCTACATGTGTTGTCCCACCATTTGTGTTGTCTATTACTTAAAGGCTTATAACCATGAAACTGATGCTATTTGTTCGCCCCTATCTGTCTCTCTATCTATAGTGTGAAGAGACTCATCCCCCAGGAATATGCAGTAATCTGTCTGCACATTCATATCATGTGCCACCTACGGGTGAGTCGTTCTTTTAGGAACCTTAGTTTTACTATCTATTGTTTCACTGTGCAGCCCTTGGCATCTTTTTACACTTGTTCAGCGTTTAATAAGCATGATGTATGAAGTTGACTCACCATGAGCAAGACCTGGCTCCACTTCCCAACATCCTACACCTCCCTCAACCAAATCATTCCATCATTCTATTTGTGTGAACATTTATTGTTTTGTTTTGTTTTGTTTTAACATGAGAAAAGCAGAGATGAACCAGCATACCGGAACAGACTGTTTTCGACCTTGAAGGTTCTACCACTCATTGATGACAATATGCAACAAACGCAACAGCCATCGGTTTTCGAAGTGATAGTCGATGATTTGGGAAGACATTCAAGCGATTTTCTTTTTAAATTAACAATGACAGGAGGGTGACACGTGTCATAAAAATCAATAGTCCCTCATTAATAATTCACTTGTCATTCTGGTTAGATTCTAGCTCCAGCAAGGTCAGAGGCACACACACATCTACTTTAATTTAGAACGTGTCTATGGAAAGAAAAGACACATTTGAACAAAAACTACACATTCTGCTGAAAGCATCCACCTTGAAAAGTGCCTTTGAATAAAATGTGAAACAAAATATATCACCCCGAGGTGTTACATCAACTTGAGTCCAATCATTTCAAGATGAAGTTCATTTTTTTTTCAATAAAACCCATGTTAAACTGACCAGAAACTCCCGTGACTGTGCTGCACCTACTAGCGCAGCATCTAACTAACTCCTCAAAATCACAACTATACAAACAACACACTCACTTTCCCTTCATATAAAATACATTTACAAAAAATGTTCAAAGGTTAAATACAACCTTGATGTAATCCATCAGGAAATGACATTTAAGATTGTGCTGGGTGATGACTAAAAAAAGACACATTACGGCTTACCGGTCGTCTTTTGCAGAGGTCAGAAATCTCCACGCATCTGTATGAAAGTGCCAAAAGAGAGGAACGTGGCTAGCGCATCCACCGTGCGAGTGCTTGAGTGGAGCGGGTGGACGACTGAGGGGAGGGGATGAGGATGGGGATGGGTCTCGGGGCGGGGGGTGGGACGCAGCATCACGCAGGGTGGTCACGCACGCTACTTACGTTCATTCTGCAACGCAAACGACAAGAGATCACCCGCTGTTCATTTGTGGTCAGATGGGGAGCGTTCGATGCCGAGCGGGTGAATGGGGGATGGGAAAGAGGGGGCTTTCAAGGTCATTCTTACTTAAGGACGTGATGGAGTCACACCGCTTTTGTTATACGTGATAGGATCTTCTTTTTTTTTTTTTGTTGGTGAAACAAAAATCCCCATTCAATACAGCAAATATACAAAATAAACACATTCTTCAACTTCCTCCCACATTCCCCAAAATTATCCTTAGGTGTGAATGTCAAGTTTGAAGAATATGGGAGGACCAAAAACCATTTCAACCTCAGAAGAGTGACGCAACAATGATAACCATTATATTCTATATATTCATTCCTGCAGTTTTTAATCCAATCCAAAATGGAATATCAGCAAATGTCCTTCATTTGTCACTTTTCATGTCATGCTGCTGTATGTAAATGTTTCTGGTGGGTGATTTATGCTGCCTCTCAGATAATTGTCAAAGTAAATCGTTGGAATGAAAGGTATTGTATTATTATTATTATTATTATTATTATTATGGTTCGATGTCCTATGACAATGTTGTCTTCATCTCATAGGACAATTTTTGCTACAGAGATTCAGGACAGGAGCAGACAGCTACCCAGACCATAAATCATGCAATATATATTAAAAAAAAAAAAAAGTCCCTGACACGAAGAGAGAGCGAAGAAACCCAAATTCATATAACAATATCCCACCACCTTTCTTGTTGGGATCTGATCACAAAAATTACTTCAAAATATGAATACAAAATAAAATATTTCAGTTATAGAATAACCTCCATCCATTTTCTTCACCGCTTATCCTCACGAGGGTCGTGGGGAGTGCTGGAGCATATCCCAACTGTCAACCGGCAGGAGGCAGGGTACACCCTGAACTGGTTGCCAGCCAATCGCAGGGCACATCGAGACAAACAGCTGCACTCACAATAACACCTAGGGGCAATTTAGAGCATCCAATTAATGTTGCATGTTTTTGGGACGTGGGAGGAAATCGTAGTGCCCGGAGAAAAGCCACGCAGGCACAGGGGAGAACATGCAAACTCCACACAGGCGGGGCCGGGATCGGATCCGGGACCTCAGAACTGTGAGGCCAATGCTTTACCAGTTGAACCACCGCGGAGCCTATATAATATCCTGTACAATTTAATTGAAAAATGTGTTAAAAATCTATGTTGAAGCACCGTCTGACTTGAGCAACAGGTTTCCGAAGTGGAGTACAAATGGGTCCGATTGTGTACGGCTGTTGTTGTTCCCATTGTTCTTCTGGCCGCTCAACGCCTTTAACATATTTCCTCTCTGGGCGCTTCTCTGGCGACACCTTCAAGCTGACTTCTGGGGAACGCGTTGCCGCGGCAACATTGGGGTCACGTGACACTCATTACACTTCGTCCGAGAGGGTGAGAATGAATAAAGGCTCCTTCCGGTTGCTGTGTGGACAAAAAGCGAGCTACTGCAATTGGCCCATCGATGTAATTTGAACCGTGTTAGTGGAATGTGTTATGATCACTCCATTTTTATTGACTGTTGCTGTCGATTCCCTCTGACATAAGAGTGTGGAATGGAGTTTTGGACCTGATCTGCCTTGTTTTATCCGGCACCCTCGGTTCCACAGCCTGATGCCGTCCCCGCGTAATGTTCCGCAGGCTACAATGGGATTTTGATTGCATAAGCAAGTTGACATTTAGCAACCCAAATTGTCCGTCTGAGTCAAAGTGGAGTCAAAGGTCAATCGATTTGGTCAGTGCTGCATCTCAAGTATTTACATTTGTTTATTTGAAACGGTGAGCAGGTGGCAACTTCTCACAGTCGAGAAGTTGTGCATTTGAGTCTCAGATCGTAGATTGCATGTGGTAATAAAGATCCATCCATCCATTTTCTTTGCTGCTTATCCTCACAAGGGTCGCGGAGCGTGCTAGAGGCTATCCCACCTGTCAACGGGCAAGAGGCAGGATACACCCACTCACAATCAGACCTAGGGGCAATTCAGAGCATCCAATTAATGTTGCATGTTTTTGGAATGCGAGAGGAAATCAGAGTGCCCGGAGAAAACCCACGCAGGCACGGGGAGAACATGCAAACTCCGCACAGGCAGGTCCAGGATTGAACCCGGGACCTCAGAACTGTTAGGCCAACGCTTAACCAGCTGATCCACTATGCCGCCGGTAAAATAATAAAGATATGAAAACATAATTATAAAAATAAATAACATTTTGGAGGAACACATTAGAAATAACTGAAATAATCTGCTTGCACAAGTGTGCACACCCTCTTGTGACAGATGTACCAGTGAGCAGATTAGCCAGTCAACCATTCAACCTAGGTTTCATCAGACCATAACACATTTCCCCACGTTTTGGAGATTTTGTTATTATTTTGTACTGTTTTTACCGAGGTGTGTTAACTTTTTTTTGCCATTTCTATTGCAATTAAAAAAAAATCTTTAACATGATTAGAGTAATACTTGCTCATAAACAAATAATCCAGAACCTGAAAGTCATCAGGAGTAGTTATCTTGTTAAAGTGCAAAAGAGGGTGGAACGGTGGGATTGAGGTTAGCCTCACAGTTCTAAGGTTGGGGGGTCGAATCCAGGCTTTGGCCTTCTTCTGTCGTGTTTGCATAATTTTGCTGATCTTGAGTCGGTTTTCCTCCGTTTTCTCTGTCTTCCTCTGACAATCCGAAAAGAGGCTTTTTAGGTTGATTGTAGGCGAATGCGTGTGAATGGTCGTTTGCAGGAAAGTGCCCCGCGATTGGTTGGCCACCAGTTCAGGGTGCTCTTGCACAAAGTCATCCAGGCTGGGCTCCAGCCCACTGGGGACTTGAGTGAGGATAAACCATTCTGAAAGTCACTGGATGGAACTACAACGCGACGAGTCCGTAGACACCAGTCCAGACCTAATCCGCTAACGTTAACTTAACGATAATGATATTTAAACACGCCTCTCTGTTGCTGTCATGTTTTGAATGAGCTGTTTTATTTTTTTTACGTCAACCTGTCTCCCGTGGCGACCATCTTGAGATGCGATTTCATCTCTCTGGCCTGTTTTTCGGGGAAGCGACGTCAGCACCCCATCCGCCGCCGTGCCGTTCACCTTGGGCCGCCATGTGATGCTTCTTTTTTTTTTCTTGCCTTCCCTCACAACCACTTACACTCACGTGCGCTCACGCATTCCGCATCTGCACCGCCACATCCGCCCAGTACTTTTCCTTCACTCCGGTCTCATTTAAATTCCTCCCTCCCTCCCTCGATGCCTCCTTGCCGTGTTTCTCCTCTTGTGTTTGCGCTGTCTGGGTCAGTCTCAGATGCTAAAAATAAGCCTCAAGCCCAGCCTGCACTATTATCACGTATCTGATCCGTCATTCTCAGTATTAGCACTTCAATAAACGTAATTACGGCAATGAATGTGCACAGATTGGTGAATTGGTTGCTGAGAATATGTTTTGGAATGTTCTCTGTACATGCATTGGCACACAGTTTTCTTGATAGTATGATTATGATACCAGTATGTTCTAGCAGTAGAATGCATACTTCTACTGTGCAGGTGTTCAGACCAAGTGTGTCAGGTGCTGTCATGACACACACTGCAGTACTTCACCAAATCCCGTCGCGCTAAGATGGCACATGTCCTCAAACAGTTTTTTTTATACTACAAAACAGCTACAAAAGGAGATTATCTGATTCGTGATCATCTGTTTATTTTTACAGTATTGTTATGGGAATTTCATCACGCAAATGGAAGTCACTTCGTGATGTTTAGTTGTTTTATGCGAGAAATACTACAAATAGCGTAGTTGGATTACAACATGCATTGTTAAAGGGAAATTCTGGTGGTTTGGATCAACAATCTATCCAATAGGTCATGTAATATGTACTGTATCTGGACAATGTAATGTTAATCCTCTCTCATTTAATGGTGTTTTGAGAAGATTTTTTATCAACAATTGAGAATTTTCAGGGGCGCCGCCATTTTGGCGAGTCACATGACCTACGTGTTACGTGCATATCCAAAGGCTCAATTACATGGGTCACCATTTATGCCCAGCACTGATTTCTCAGATTTATCCTCATCTGATGAAGAAATAGCAGTATCGGTTGATCGGGAAGACGGAGGAATATGTCAATTCAGATTTGAACCTCTGGCTGTAAATAATGTTGAATATTCGGCGGAGCTCGCTCGCCGGGGAGCTCCGAATCAGAATATTCAATAATAAATCATCAATAAATCCGAGAAATCAGCGCTGGGCATAATGGTATCCCATGTAATCAAGGCTTTGGTGCGGCACCTTATATGTCACATCCGTGCACGTAGGTCATGTGACTCACCCCTGAAAATTTGTGATTGTTGATTGATAAAAAATCTTCTCAAAACACTATTAAATGATAGAGGATTAACATTACATTGTCAAGATACACCACTAATAGATGACCTATTGCAGGGCTCAGCAACCTTTTTGAGCCTAAGGGCCCCTTTGTGAGCACCAATCGTACGAAGGGCTACGTGACCTGTTTGCGGCAAATTTCAGGCTCAGTTCATTACATGTACATAAATTTTTTTTGTTTTAATTTATTGTAGTAAATGACATTACAGGTATTTTAAAAAATGTTTCTTCACGTAAGCAAGTCAGTTTCAGAATTTAAAGCACAAATAATAGTAACAATTTGTGGCCTATGGTATTTTTAGAACATACCTCGCAAGCGTCTTATATGGTCCTCATGGGCTACCATTCGCCCCCTTGGGCACCGCGTTGGTGACACCTGACCTATTGGATACATTGTTGATCCAAACCACCTTTAAGCACTCTGCAAAAACTTGTCTTAAAAGAGAGACGAAAAAGTGATAAGTACATCAAGTACTTCATTTAAGCAAAGTTATCTCCCGGAATCATGGGACAAGTTCACTTGGCAAGACAGGTAAACATAGCTAACTGAAACAAAATTAACAATTAAAAAAATAAATGTGATGTGAGGGTTCAAAATTGTGAAAAATGCATGCGCACTGAATGCATGAAAGCATGCCCCACTGAAAAAAAATGGATGCTGCTTCGCCTAAGCATCTTGTTTCAGGCATAAAAATATATCCTACACTATTTAATTCAAATTATGACACTGAACTGATATTCTGTAAATTGTGGCATCAAACAACGATTCATTTCAGTGTCTTGGCATAGCTAGCAAGCTAGCTGCTCGCCATGGTGGTAGAGAAAATGGCCTAGTTATAAAAATGAAATCATTTGATCATCTTTTTATCAATTATCTTCAGATGTATACCATATTTACAAACATGTATTTTAACTGACTTTGCAAGGTCTAGTAATCCCGACAGAATTATGGGATTTCTTATTGCTATCGTCAAGCTAAATTTACTCTGAACTGGTATAAAATTGCAATAACAATTTATACAGCATCACCTTATTAATATTTGTAATATATAAAAATAAGAAGTAGCTAGAAACAAGTGAAATTGTCTTGCACACAAACTACCTGGTAAGAATAAATAAAATAAAATAATAAAAGAACAAGCACCTTTGGGATTAAACTGGATTAGAGTTGACTTTTTGAAGGCTAAATGTATCACGTTCACGGATTTCCGATACCAGCACGCTCGGTTTCTCCGTTTTATGAGTGAATGTTGAGCGTCATTTTGAGATGTGCCTCGGTACAATTTTCTACTGCCGTGGCAGCTTGCCTGGCCCGCAAGAACATGTGACCCTCCGTAGAGGAACTTCACCAGATGGCCTCACAAAGAGGGGCCAGTCAGGGCCAGCTCACAGCGTTGAGGGCAAAAGCTGCTGTCCCCGTTTTCGGGACTCCGTAATCCACTGAGAGTATCCTGCAGCAAATGATACGGGTCCTCTTAGTGATCCAACAAGTACGTAAATGGGTCAGATTGACACCACCCAAAAATCTGGGATTTAAGTGAACAAACTGTTCAGAATATGTGGGTGAACTGGCTGATCTTTAATCACAAAACATTTATTAATAACTGCATACATATTTCTCCCTCTGATGCCTTGCGAGCTGTAATCTTTGTGTGGGAGCGCCCTACATACAGTACACAGCTCAGCATTTTAACCCCTTGATAATCATAATAAAACCAACAGATGAGCAGGAGTAATTATGCTGTAATTAGAGTGCAATGTGACGAGTAAAGTACTACCTTTATTCAAAACTGACTAATATCTATTGATCAGATATGAAAGTAGGAATACAGTGTAAGGTTCTGGTCAAAAATGATGGATTGCCTATGATGTCATTGCTCAACAAAATGACACCACATGCAGTGAAAATGAAGCGGGATCATGTTCCGTCGTGTTTTTGTGGTATGACATGATGTTTGGGGACACCTGCAGGAAGAAAGGAAATCGTGGGGTGTCATATCGGCCCAAAAAATAAAATAATAATTCGTGAACATACCTGTGAATATGGTGCTTTCTATCCCCCGGCCTGCGTGCAACCCCACCTCTTTAGGCCTTCGCTGAGACAGCTGCAAAGAACGGGGTCGTCACGTGACTTGTACAGGTGAAATCACGTGTCGGAGGTGTTAACAGTAAGGGGTCATGTCCAGAGGTGAAAGGGCAAATACAAAAACAAAATGGGGACACTCACGTGGCTTCAGGACGTGACATCGGGTGTCGGAGATGTTAGGAGAGGCTTCTCTCTGACCACAAGGTTGTGCGAAACGTTGAACCTTTGTCGAACAGGCCCAGATATCCGCTCATTTTGAAGGCTCTTATCAAAACAAGCGTAGGTGTAATGGTTTCATTTTTTAAATGGCACATGTGTAATTGCATTATAAAGTATTCAAGCATGTAGTAGAAACACGGTTTTTATGTATCTATGGAAGATACATTCCAGAGTATAAAGTATTTTTTCATATTTTACACTTCGTCACCAACCAGGAAAAAAAAAGTATATGTATTATTTTCTTTTTTAAAGCATGTAGGAGCAAGATTTATCAAAGTTCATCTATCTAATGAAGATACATTCCAGACTTTAAATGATTAAGCAAGTGTTTTTTTTTTTTTATTAATTGCACAAGCACGAATGCTCAAGGGCAGCACGGTGGTGCAGCTGTAAAGCGTCGGCCTCACAGTTCTGGGGTCCCGCGTTGAATCCCGGACCCGCCTGTGTGGGTTTTCTCCGGGCACTCCGTTTTCCTCCCACATTCCCAAAAACATGCAACATTAATTGGACACTCTAAATTGCCCCTAGGTGTGATTGTGAGTTCGCCTGTTTAGATGTTCCCTGCGATTGGCTGGAAACCAGTTCAGGGTGTACCCCACCTCCTGACCGTTGACAGCTGGGATAGGCTCCGGCACCTGCCGCGAACCTTGTGAGGATCAGCTGCTAAGAAAATGGATGGATGGATGAATGCTCAAGGTTTTTCTTTTAATTGAAACTGGTTGCTGACCCTACTCTTTTTGATAATGGCATTCTGACATCTGGTGGTCAGTTGTGTGCATTGCACTTTTTAAAAAAATTCTTACTGTATTCATATGTGATCCATTCATTCGTTTGCGCACATTCATGCGCGTGCGCGTGTACTATTAGACTCTTTTTTTTTTTTTTTTACTTCCGCATAGGGCCCCCATTGCGCCAATGAAATGACCACCACAGTCATTTGACTCCAATTTACCAATCAGGTGAGAGGGCGCAGTCACATGACCACTCACGTTGCTTAGCGAGCCAATGAAAATGATGGCAGGATGACGGTGCTGAAGGATGAAGATGACGAAGAAGATGCAGTTGCCCGGGTTGCCGCCGCACCTCATCATCAACAGCGGCCATGTCTCATGTCTCCCAGCATGCTTAGCGGCTGGATGGATGTTACACGTGACCGGATTTGTACATTTTGGGATTTTTCAGTATTGTCTGTTTGTTAGCCAAGTGGAGGAAAAAATATGGATTAAAACAAATTTAGTTTTTGTTTGAATTTTTTATTTCTTTTTATGTATTTATTTTACATTAAATGAGCTAATCAGACATAAGTAACAATGGAGTGTAAATATTTCAACTTGTGGATGACAACATTAGTGACATTTCATTGCTAAAATGACAAATATGCTTGTCTGTACCGTCACTGCGGATCTGTGCCTACCATAACAGTTAAAATATTTTTTAAAAAAAGAAGTAGTTTACTGTAGTTATCTGATGAGTGATTTCCCCCCGAAGCCAGATTAGGCCCGAGCTAGTTATTTAAAAGTAAGTAAAAGCAAGTGACTTAATTCAAAATATAATCAATGCGGCAGTATTGTTGGTGTGTGATAGTTTGATTCCTCAAATTTGTCTCGTCAAATAACCACCGTGAGACTGCTTGTCACAAAATAACTCACACTTGTTGGACAGATAGTCGTTTAACTGTGTCACATTTGGTTACCCCAGGTCACCGTAGGGTAACCAAATGTGACACAGTTAAAGGATAACCATGACATCGCGGAACCAATGAAGTTCCATAATGTGCGTTCATTTCTGTTATTTTCCCGTCCCGATGTACAATTATACCCCCCCCCCCACACCACTGATTCTCAACCCTGTATGAACTATAAAATACTTTTCCCAATGTTCCCAATTTAGCTCAACTAGGATAGACTTGCCCCCTGTGTCCGTTTTAAAATTTTAATGTCGCCCTAAACTTGCACAATAGTTTGCCCACCCCAAATTTTCAGCCCCGAACCCCCCCCCCCGGCCCCCACAAAGTGTGTGGGCATAAAAAGCAAATGAGCATCGCATTTCGACCTGCTGTTTCAACGCCTTGAAGCTTCATATAGAAAATGCATATCGTGTGCTACGTGTGACTATCTTTTTTTTTTTTTTTAATCTTTCTGCTATTTTCAAAAATCTTTAGTGGTTACGTCCGAGCCGCACCCTTGTTTGCGATAGGCTGACGCACTTCCGCCCGTCTCGATTGACATTTCCGCCGAGCCAATCGCAACTCTCCAAGACACGAAGGCGTGACATCCGGCCCAGTAGTCAAGTATTCCAACATGGCGCTCGTCCATCTCGAGTGAGGAGTCTCCTTCGGCCTAGTTTCAAGTTGAAAAAGTTTCGCTCGATTTCTGATAGTGAAACGCCATTTTGTCGTCACTTCGTTTGTACTGGCGTTTGGAAATGAAGGAGAAAGACCGCTCGCCAGTCAGGAAACGTTCGCGGCTGCCAGATGACGGCAAAGATCGAAGAGGAAGTCTCGCTAGCAGGAGGAGCGGAGAGCTGCTGACCGTCGCTAGCAATAACGGTAACAGCTACGTCCCCTGCGCCGCCTCTTCCAGGAGAAACTTACCCGTTGACAAAAGAGACAGCTATTTAGACATTCGGACCGGTAATGGCTATGAGTACGGTAGCGCCGTTCTCGCATCACGTAGCGACCCGCGGTCCCCCGAAAATGAATACAAGACTCTGAAAATCAGCGACCTGGGCTCGCAGCTCAACGACGAAGACATCGAAGACGGACTATTCCACGAGTTTAAGAAATTCGGGAACGTGAGTGTGAAAATGAGTCGGGAGAACGACGAGAGGGTGGCGTTCGTCAACTTCCGGAAGCCCGACGACGCCCGGGCGGCTAAGCACGCGCGCGGCCGATTAGTACTCTTCGACCGGCCCCTGAAAGTCGACGTTGTGTACATGAACCGGCGCAGGAGCCGCTCCCCGCTTTCCAAAGACAGTTTCCCAGCAGGACACAGACACGTTCCTCCCCAGAGGTCACTCTCCCCCACTGGTTTGGGCTACAGAGACATCCGGTTACAGCAAATGGCGCTGGGCCCTCTGCCTCCTCCTCCCCTGCCTCACCTCACAGATGTCGAGAGAGATGCATATTATTCCCTATACGAGGCCAGGAATCACGCCGCATTCCTTCCAGAATTCCACAACGACAACTTGTCCGATGATGACCAAAGGGCAAACCGGACGTTGTTTCTCGGCAATCTGGACGTCGGCTTGACCGAGAGCGACTTGCGCCGGGCCTTCGACCGCTTCGGCGCCATAACGGAGGTGGCCATTAAACGAGCGGGGCGTGACCAGAACAGCGCTTTTGGATTTGTCAAGTTTGAAAATCTCGACATGGCCCGTCGAGCTAAAGCGGCCATGTCTGGGAAAGTGCTGGGCCATAACCAGATTAAAATTGGATATGGTAAACCGACGCCCACTACTAGGCTATGGGTGGGAGGCCTTGGCTCATGGATCTCCCTCGCCGCTCTGGCCAAAGAGTTTGACCGCTTTGGCACCATCAGGACTATAGACTACAGGAAAGGCGACGCGTGGGCTTACGTTCAGTACGAGAGCCTGGATGCCGCTCAGGCCGCGTGCACCCACATGCGAGGCTTCCCCCTTGGGGGTCCCAATCGGAGACTCCGAGTGGACTTTGCTGACACTGAGCACCACTATAACCAACAGCAGCAATACGCTCAGCCCCCCCTGCCACTCCCACATTACGACTTAGTCCCTCCAGCGTTCGATCACCGCTTCGCCGACTCTATGAGAGCGCGGTCGCCGCTGCTGCCGCCTCCACGTTTCAGAGAGCGCGATCTCTCCTCTCCCGCTGAATGGTCCAGCTTGAGTGTCCACGAAAGGATCCGAGGGTCTGGTTTCCCGCCCGTAGCACATCTGGAAAGACATTCCCGTGAGCACTGGCCTGTGG
The DNA here is from genome assembly GCF_019802595.1 of Syngnathoides biaculeatus. Classification (NCBI taxonomy): domain Eukaryota; kingdom Metazoa; phylum Chordata; class Actinopteri; order Syngnathiformes; family Syngnathidae; genus Syngnathoides; species Syngnathoides biaculeatus. The sequence goes on along the minus strand of NC_084649.1, from coordinate 15,335,254 downwards.
AACGCGAGTGGGAGTTGCAGAGAGGTGCCGCGAGCCGCCGAAGACGACCGCTGGAACACGGTTGGCGTCAGGATCGCTCCCCTGACAACAACGGCGCGCCTCGCAATGGCAGCCCCGGCGAGCACAGTCCCGCAGATGGAGGTGGCGATAGCGACGGTGAACACTTGCCTCGCTCGGGTAGACCCTCCCCAACCAGAGGGCGCCCGAATAGTCAGGACAAAAGAAGAAGAGCTGTCAGCCCAACAGCGGCTCCCTCCCATTCCGAGCGCGCGGGCACCTCGTGCTCCGACAGGGAGCGTAAACGCAAGCCCGGCGACAAATCGAAAAGCCCGGCGGGGAAGGAGGACGTCTCGGAGCGCCCGTCCACCCAGAAGCTGAGTCAAGTGTGGCGAGGTGTCCTCCTGCTGAAGAACAGCAGCTTCCCCACAGTGCTGCACCTGCTCGACGGCGACACGGCGGTGGTCTCCAGACTGCTCCTGGAGGGCTCCAAAGGCGGCCAGACGTCGCAGCTGAAAATCAGCCAGCGCCTGCGGATGGACCGGCCCAAGCTGGACGAGGTCTCCCGCCGCATCAAGGCCGCCGGACCGAGCGGCTACTCCGTCCTGCTTGCCATGCCCGGGAACTCCGAGGACGCCGCAGCGCCAGACGGCAAAGACTCGACGGAGCGTCCTCTGAAGAACCTGGTGTCCTACCTGAAGCAGAAGGAGGCGGCCGGCATCGTCAGCCTCCCCGTGGGGGGTGCCCGCGACAAGGAGCACAGCGGTGTGCTTCATGCGTTCCCCCCATGTGAGTTCTCACTGCAGTTTATGGATGAGTCTGCAAAGGCTTTTGCTAAATCAGATGACGACTACATGGTGATGGTCATTATTAGAGGTGCATCATGAGGGGGGAAAAAATACACACACACACACACAAAAAAAAAAAAACCTAGTGTCATGATCTGTGTAGTGTGCTCTGTAGATTAGTTTACCTAAGATGTGTTTCACTGTTTTATCATCAACTCCAAGTCAGTTTGAATTTGAATAGTTTCTGAACATATGCTGCCCTCTGCTCTTTAGTTAGGTGCATTTGAAAACTATTTAAACAAATGTGAAAATTGCTTCTTCTGACTGTAAGTGATAAACGTTCGAGGGGTGAATCTGACAAAAAAAAGTCTTATTTTTTTATGTCAATCTGATATGCGGACCCCCACAAAAAAAAAACAATACATTTGAATGAGTGTTAAAACATTTGATGCCATAGTTTCGGGACACATTTGAAGGTTCTGTAAAATCTGTGATAGCGTTTGCAACAAGCGGCCAATCCACAGAAGAGCATTGCAGGAATTCTTCAGTTTAGTTATTTTTATTGTTGACTAGAAATTTTGATGCAGCGTATTTGTGAACTGGCTTACCTAATAATTTCCTTTCATTATTTCCTAATTGACGTGTTGAAATTTTTCACGTTGGAAAACAAAACTAGTGTGAAAAATCTTGAAAAGAGCCAATTTTTTCCCCCTTTTTTTTTTTTAAGTTTTGCACAATGTGAGAAAACGTAACATTTGTTGAGATTGAACCACCTAGAAACACGACCTAATCAATCCAGTGTCAAAATTTGTCATTTCATTTGTGTAATGAGCAAAAAAAAAGTGTATTGGGTTTAAAAAAAAAAATGCATCAGGAACGTGCGATTGAAACAACAAAACCTTGATTGGAATGGACTCAATCGATGAATCACGACCAGAAGGAGGGAAGGGTGCAGTCCTCCCTCAAACGGGACTTCTCTTGTTTCTCGCCATGTCTTGTTTTATTGTTTTTTTTTTTTTTTTTCCAAATGGAACATGTGTGTGCTGTGTACTCAGGATATCTGGACACGCACACGGAGAGCGGCCGTGCTCGTGGGGAGTAAACAAAGTGCACTTCGCAGATTGTGTCTCAATAAATTTGCTCATTCGTGGGAACCTCAAGGAAAGACTACCTTTGTGACCTTTTCTGTTCTCGGATTTGTCTAACCACCGCTAAAGTCTCATGGGGCTTGTTGACAGCGGGAATCTTCCCAGCAACCAGGAGAGGAAGTGTCGAGTTCTGAGGAACAGAACCGATCGAATCGGTTTGTTGATTTACAATTGATAAGACCTCTTTGCAATGTGATTTCAAGTCCCATCTGCTTGGCCTTCTTGTAGGCCTCGGGTCTCATCTGGACCGCTGGTGCAGTTGCCCCAGGTCGACGCGGAGGCATGTTTTGTTTTGCGTTGTCTTCTCGCGAGACTTCACACACGCGCGCATCTTTTCTGCAACAGAGAGCAGCAGCGCCATCTTTATATGACATTAACTGGAATGGAACAAAGGCAGCCGTCCACGTCAGACCCTTTATTACTGAGGGATGACTTACATATTTTTGATGTACAAAATAGTCTGTTGACAACTCCTCGTGACATTAAGACTCAACGGCAACATCACGGACATGGCTAGTCCTCATCTTCGACGTGTTGGACTGGACGGACTTCCCTGGGACCCGAGAGTTCCTGGTCCTGTGGTTTGGACACGTCCACTTCCGTTTCACCGGTAAGGAATCAAACACTCAACAGTGTTGGCCTAATACCATAATTGCATAAGTCATGTTTGAACGGGGCGGAACGGTGGAGGCGGCTAGAAAGCATTGGCCTCACAGTTCTGGGGACCCGGGTTCGATCCCGGCCATTCTCGTGTAGAGTTTGCATGTTCCTCCGAGCACTCCGGTTTCCTCCCACATCCCAAAAACATGCAACATTAATTGGACACTCGAAATGGCCCCAAGATGTGACAGTGAGTGCAGCTGTTTGTCTCAATGTGCCCTGCGATTGGGTGGCAACCAGTTCAGGGTGTACCCCGCCTTCTGCCCGTTGACAGCTGGGATACGCTCCAGCACTCCTGCGAACCTTGTGAGGATAAGCGGCTAAGAAAATGGATGTTGAATGGTTTCAGAAACGGGGGGGAATGAGAATAGTTTCTTCAGGTCAACCTTTGCGGATTATCATAACATAAAGAGTACTGACTTTTTAGAATGCACAATAGCGTTTATGTGGATATTTTGACTAAGTTATAAATGACTGGCAAATGAGTTTAGTTTGGCAAATCAGTTATTAGGCAACCAACATTCGCCATGAGATCCACAAGTCAATTACATTGAATGCAGTTCAGTGGTATTAGTGAGCTGCTTCAAGTATGTTCTCAAGTGACCAAATATTCATACATTATTATGCAGTCTAGTTAAACCAAGATAAACACATTACATTTAATTTCTCTGATGTCCACAAGAATTGAGCATTTTTATTTACATATAAAGGAAGATTTCAAGAAATTTACACCTGTTTTAAATCATGTGCATCATTATGAGCACTGAGTGTGATGTATTGGAAATCATCCAAAATTGATGTCTTAAACTATACAGATTCCAGAAGAAATTTATAATATGACAGATATCACCTGGTGTACAACACTTCATTTATATCACGTTACATGATAAAGGTGTGTTCAGAGGGACTGTCACTCACGTTCTCTCTCCACAGGTCAGGTGTGTCCCCAACTTGAATGCTGTGGATGGGCTTCCAGACCTCATTGCTGTAGAAAGCTGACAGAAGTTCTTTGCAGAGGTAGGAAAACTACTTGTGTTGACCTTTTCCTGCTGTCTTCATCCCTTTTTCAGTGGTTTGCAAGAGAGGTTATTGAGATGAGCGACAGATTTGGCATCGGCAGTCCAGTTCAGGTAAGTGGACTTCAGCGTTGCCCTGCATATATGTAAAGCGCCCCGCACGCTGAGCAAATGGACTCATGATGAAAATGATTGGTTCTCTCGACAGCCAGTTTAATTCTTCTTCTTTAGTGATAATCTGTGGAATCTCATAATTAAAAGACGTAGTTCCAATTCACACTTCTCAAACATTGATGTGAGTTTAACTGTATATTATTTTTATTGTGGTTCTTTTGGGCGTGCACAAGCTTCAGTGGATTAATTTTTTAAACAAGTCATTTTCGGTTTGAAAGATAAACCGGAGGTCATAATTGTATTCTTGAGTGTTTCAGATGCTCATCGCGTCATGAGCATATTCCAGCAAATGAGCTTTAATCATCCGTAATGACAGGCCATAAATTCATGGTGACAGGTAGGCCATCCCCCGGTGAGTACTTCAAAGTATATCAATGATTGTGCAGTGTTTATACATTCTGATTTTGTTTTGTCAAATAAAGCCAGTTGTTGATGAAAAATCAAACTCTTGCATTCTTTTTCCCCATGTATTAAAATGAGCTATTTTAGACAAGGTGGTTTTGAAGTGATCTTATGATGGGTGTTAAGACTATAGACTGTTTTCGACCACGTGAGTACATCTGTCGCACCTGGCCATGTTGGATGGGTAAAAAGGTCTGGAGACCTACAGGAAATTCATCAATGGCTGTGTTCGTCTTGCGGCGGTATCCATTGTAAGCAACCTGTCTCCCCACACTGCTCAGGTTAGTTTACCGCACAATGCAATTTAAATATGTACCGCGTGATTATAGTTAGCGTTGTGTTAAACTATGTTGATTATACCAACGAAAGAGGTGTAGATTATTTTCGTTTTTGTTACCCAGAGAGAGAGAGGTTCGACCGGGACGAGTCCCAAGTGGAGGCCGCAACTCTTTCTCCACTTCCACGGCTACATTTTTAACTCACCTCACGAAACAGCTAGAGCGGTGCGGTAACTCGTTTTTGCAAACTTATTATAATAAAACAGAAACTACAGATTTTGGAGACATGCATTGCATTCACACACACACACACACGAGTATTATGTAGGCCCTTGGCCCTACATAATACTTCTCCTTCACAGAATTTAGTTATTGCTAAGTAGGTGTGAAATTCTAAAAGGTATCCAATACTTACCAAGAACAAAATGCTCCGAGCAAACCCGGATGTAAGGGAATGACTTTGCTGCTAGATCGGCTCTGCTAATACGAAACAGCCACAGTTGCTGCCGTTTGATTGCTAACTGCTCCGTTTTCTCGCACTGGTTCTTGATCATTGCCGGCAGTCGAAAGAGAGACGCTTTACAGCGCCCACTTTCGTTTGAGCAACCGATAACAGCAGTGCGCCCCCATTCATACGCCTCTTTGAAATGATTCCTGCTTAGTTACGCGAATTCGCCAAACCAAGATGGCGCCTGCGTTCTAAATTGGAAACCTACTGAGGAGTGGTGCGGTTGGATTCTTTTTTTCTAAACACATGTAAGAACTGGTGAGTTACAATCATAGTTCAACCTGTTGTTAATATTAATATTGGTGTTCCCATCACAAGCAATTCAAGCCTGTAACATATCTAAGGATCTTATTAGCGAATGAACACCATATCACAGGCATGTTAGTCACCTGGTATTTTATTTGGAGTCCCTGTGGAAGGGCAGGGCCAGATCGGGGCCAGGCTGGCCGGCCAGCGATCACCACGAGATATGCATAAGCATACTTTATTGTTGAATGTGTGATATATGGTTTGCGTTAAACTGAGTTAGCTGTAGATGATTTTTAAGAATGTATTTCTGCAGATTTGTGACCAGCGTTCATTGTCGGTAGGCAAAATGGATGGATATTGATTGATCAGACATCTTGAGGGTTTTAGGTGAGCGTATACTGTAGATGGCGAGGATGCTAATGACCTTTATGCGAGGGCTGTCGTTTAGTTTCCACTTCGCTGCTTTTGTCCAGTCCCAAACAAACTCCTTTTTTGGTTGAGTCGGGAGAGACCAATTCTCCAAATATTTATCTTTCATCTTCTTCAGCTGCGTACTCCGTCGATTACTCTAAATGAGTCGCATGGTCTAAAACTGCAGAATAAATGTACCAATCCACCCCAAAATTGCAGCCTCTGAGAGTACCCCGAGTGTAGCCTTTTGGTGCACTTCAAGGTGATCACCATGAGGTGGCAGTAGCCCCATCGCGCAAGCATTTTATTTACCATTCACTATACCTTTTGATGTGAGAGTCCCAGGAGGGGCTGATGAGGGGAAAGGATGAGTCATCTTACTTCAAATTCAGGACTTTCAAACAGAACTAAGCTTGTTATTTAATGACAGCACATACCCGCTTCGACACGCCTTCCCATCTCGCGCCTCAGGCTGTTGCACGTGTTTCTAAATATAATCAGTGATACATCCAGGGGATCCTCATTTTTAGCTGAGCTGAATTATTATTTCAGTACCAAGAAAACGCCAGCAACTGAAATGAGTTGTGCGGCGCTTCACTGGCCTTTTCACGCAGTCAGCTGTCGTGCACACGGCCATGGCGCGTGCCCTCCATTGTGGATAAACATCGTAACGTGAGGCTGCATCAATCATTCAACCGGCAGCTGGTGAGGTCATGGATGACCAGTAGATAGTTGCCTTGATAATGTCACGGTTTATTGCCGGACAGCAAAAGACCCTCACAAGAGAGGCTACGAAAGCATTGTTGAAGTGATGGAAGATGTGATGTGATTTTATAGTTTTTAAACAAAAAAGAAAAGAAGAAGATGCACATGGCCGGTAAATAGAAGGATCCATCTTGAGCAATTTGTGCTCCTGCCATCTGAAAGCTCTCCCATTTCACTCTCAAGTAATCAAGACAGTCTGTATTAGTGTAATACAGTAACATGAACCAGAATGCTTCGATGCCACTTAGCAGATTGAAGTCTGATACTCACGCATGTCAGGTCGGCTCTGCTGTGAAACATGATGCTTTTTTTTTTTTTGACTTCTCTGCAAATCTATCAGCGTTGGCCTTGCTGTATCATTGTAAATATGATAGTACTAAATGGACAAAAAAATGCAGAAAATTGCTGAATGGGAAGGCAAGGCAAATTTATTTACATTGCTTATTTCATACACAAAGTAACTCAATGTGCTCTCCATGATCAAAAGCAGCAAAAAGACTTAAAAACAGTACAGAACAACAAAAGACTGCATATGGACGTTACATACAATGTGAGAAAGAATTTAAATGCTTTAAAATCCTCAATCATAACCATTAGGAGTGGGGGGGAAGATACTTTTTAACACGGACTTAAATGCAATAAAACAAAGTGTTTTCCTCTGCAGTTACAAAGTTTCAGGACTGCCAACACAGTAGATGTACAAACACAAACATTCGAGTTTTAGCCTTCATTGAGGACCAGCCAATTACATGTCTATAAAGAGCTTCTGCTGCCATCAGCGCACAAGAGGCCGTGGCCGTGGCCGCCTCCCCACGACGACACACCCGCTCACAAGGCCCTGAGCATCTGACAGTTCCTGGCCGAGAAGAAAATTGCTGTGCTGGAGCAACCTCTCGACTCACCCGACTCAGATCAGTATGATTTCTGCATGATGACTTTTCCCCGTTTCCTAAACTCCATGGCGCTCGTTAAGAAAATGTGGATGATCATCAAGATGGTTGTGACTACTATGCTGTAGAGATACTTGAAAGAATTCTTCCCGGAGTCCATGAACGTGTGGTAGAAAAGGCTAAGAAAGTGCAGTAGACACGAGGGTGATTACTTTGAAGGGAAAACTTGTATTTCAGATCTGATATATCGTAATTCCCGACCTTCAGAGCGCACCTGACTGGATGGCTCATTGACCACCAACACTCAAGTCGCCATCCGCCATCTTGATACTCCCAAAACAAGCGAGAAAACAGTCCACAGGTAAGTTAGAAAGATTTACTTTGACACGGTTTAATTTTCTGATGAGCTTAATTCACTTGAACAATGTTTTGTTTACGGTTGTTGTTGTTGACGATTGACTCTCTGTTTCACCTTTATAGGCCAACGGTTTTTCGCGAAAAAGCGATGTCAATATTTTCCCAAACCTCATCAGTGGATAAGTGAGAAAACACATTTTCTGTGAAATTTGGGATGAATTTCACAATACAGAACTCTGCAAATTGAATTTGATTTTCATATGCGTGGAAACAAGTTTAAATTTTCTGTCTGAAATAGGACGTTGCAGAGACAGCAAACGAACAATGCATTCAGCATGTACAATATTTTCCCATTGCGAGTCCTTATTTCCAAAAATATATCCAACTGATTGACTTCAAATTGAATGTTTTTATGAGAAAAAAAAATGCTCAGTTTTTTGGTATGTTATGATGATAGTGCTTCACAGCGTATTTTGGGAAAAGTTAACATGTCACAGAAATCGGGCCCTAGGTAATACGCAAGGTTTCGTGGTAGTCACGGTATTATGTCATTCCTTTGCATTTTGCCTTTTTTGGCTTACCAAGTCGAATTAAAACTCCTTCATGTTACCAGAGCGGAAAAAATGTCAACCTCACACGACCAGTTTTAATTTTACATGCCAAACTTTGAGAAGAAACTCGCCATAATCAAATCTGTAACCCATGTCCTCCACGCGTTTTGGGAGTACCAAGATGGCGACCAACAGGCTTCTACCAATCGACCTACAGCTCGATGTGTATGCGCTACCCAGTCTTTTTTTTTTAAGGTCAGTGCTTACAACCAAGTGCGCTAACGCTGGCGCCGCATCACCGCATACACCGCAGGGTTGTAAGCGTGTGAAAAAAGTCTCGGCTTGTAGGCCGGAAATAACAGTATGTCTTTTCTTTAATCTAGCGTAGCTAATGAATTGAAACAGACAGTACAAAAGACAAATGTTATTTTACAAACCCACAGTGTAACATCAGTAGACTTGATAACATTAAAAGGCAACCCAAGCATCCATTTCTCCTGTCTGTGATGAAAAAAATAGCAGTAAAGAAGAACCATTTCACGTCTCGAGGGGGATTTTTAAACATCCTACGTGGTGATGCCACTGTTGTAATGCAGAGAAGAGGATGAATGGCGAAGTAGGGCTGAAGTGCTCAGTGGGAGTGAAAAGTAATAATGTTCCCAAATAAAACAGCAACACCACGGGCCTGAGCTCTTCACCAGGAATATTGCCAGTGACCTCTTAAATATTCCACGTGCTACTTGCCAAGCCCGCCCTCCGCTTCTGGGTCTATTTATACGAGCCGCCATAGAACCTGTAGCCTCAGTCCCGAGGTCACGTAATATCGCAGGCATTAAATTAACATTAAAAACGGCTGATGATGTCATCCTGATAGCATTTCATGCCTATGGTAAAATTAAACAAGTATTCTCAGGTTTGGAATGAGGCTATTTACATTGTGTTGCCTTTTGTATTGTAATAGTGACACATCTTAATATTTTATAATTCCTACAGAAGACATACATTCAATAGATTTTTTTTTTTTTACCTTTAATGTAAGGTTGCTACATTATAAGTAATAGAGCGTAGTCATCATGTCTTGTGAGTGCTTATAGACATGGATGATGCGTGCAAGGTCAACTCAGTGTTTGACATGAGCACCATGAATGCTTCGATGCTACAAAGGAGTTTTAGGGCCACATTGAAAAAAGTGCCCAAGTTGTACTATTATCATGATAATACGCAACGCTATCAGGGAAATAAACGAGGGAATAGCCGTAATACTAGAAAGGAATTACCACAAAAACCTAAAGTCAAGTCTGAGATAAGCATCCACAGTGTCTTTATTGGTAATACTCTATACTATTATATTTATCCTAAAAAAAATCATTCTGGTCCTAATGGAAAATGTATGTAAGGCAATGTAATGTAAAGTCATTGCTAAAAAATGTTTTGTCTGGTGAAATGATTTGAATTGTTGACAGATGTCATTTTAAAGATAGATTGCAAAGTTTTTGGCATTACTAAGGTACTTTTTTTTTTTTTTGAGAGCGTTTGTGTCAGGTTTTACTAATCTGCTGTCCGACTGCTTCTGCGGTGTCGGTGTCGGATGCGGCCCAAGCTTGCCTGCACGGTGACTGCGCTAATGCTTTTGTGGCTGTCTGGTTTGCTCAGGGTTGGGCGCTAATGCCCAGAACCTTTCAGGTTCTCTCTCATTTTGTGTCCCCTGAGCAAAGAAAGCTCCCTGGATGCCAATAACTGCCCGGTTGAGGAAGGAGGTTTGTCCGCGTTGCCCGGAATAAAGCATTCCGCCTGGATGATGAACAAACACAAGGAAGTCAAAGCATTCCCGTATCGGGTCTTTTGGGTAATTTGGACTCTTGCATCAAATGTATGCACAGTGGTTATGCAGGCTCTCTGTGGCAAACACTCACACCATCATTGGGGTGTCTGAGCTCACAGAACTGATGGAACCCTTTCTCTTTTTGTTCACCCCCTTCCAATCATCTCCACCTTTTGGGTTCAACCTCCCGTTCTGCTCCAGCGGGTCCTTGGTGTCATTGGGGAAGTCTTTGCCGCCCCCGTTCCCTCTTTCCGATCCGGTCTCCTGCTGGGTTTGGGGGATGCTGTCCGTGGAGGAGTTCAGACTCCCCGTCGGGTCATTCTTCTCCAGATTCTGACCTGGACAACAGGCGCAGCGGCAGGGGGTGAGGTAGAGGTAAATAAAAACCATCACTATGCTGATGAGGCACGCGATGAGGGTGGTGTACGCCGTCTTCAGGTTCTCTAAGCCGGCGGTCGAGGTGGTGTTAAAGACGACGACGGTGACGTAGAGGGTCTCGTTTAGGATGTCTCCGGTGGCGTAGCAGGTGTACACGCCCGAGTCGTCTTCCTTCAAAGGACCGAGCTGAAGGCTTCCATCCGGAAGCATCACGGCGCTCGTGTTTGTCGTAGACACCAGTAAGTTTCCTGGCAAGGCCCAGTTCTTGACCAAGTCTCTCTGCTTGGTGTCGCAGTCCAACACCACGACCTGCTCTAGATAGGCTTGCCTGTCCAAGATCTTGACCTCGCTGCAGTTCAAATACGCTCTGTCCAATTCCAAGGTGGACACTTTTCGTTTGGGCTGACCCGCAAGGACGCAAGTGTGCTCATCCTTGAAGTCCACGACGGAGCTGAGATCTTTAAGGTGCCACCGTGCGACCATGTCAAAAAGATCACAGCTGCACGGGAAGGGGTTGTTGTGGAAGTACAAGCCGTTTGTAATCCACGCAGGCAGCACTTGAAGCTCATGAAATGGCAGGGCTTTGATTCGGTTGGAGGAGACGTCCACCAGCGTGAGCGTCTCGATGCGGCTCCGCTCCTTCACCAGCTCCAGGGGGAAGCGTGAGATCAGATTCTGGCTCAGGTAGAGCTTCTGCAGGCTAGCCAGACCCGAGAAGGCGGCGGAGCGATCTATCTGCGAGATGCTGTTCTTATAAAGCAACAGCACCTGCAAGTCCTCCAGGGGCTCGAACATGTTCTCGTCCAGCTGGCGGAGCTCATTGGAAGACAAGTCCAGGTAGCGCAGCTTCGTCACATGCGCAAACGCCTCCGAGGAGAGGAAGGAGAGCCCGTTGTGGCTCAGCAGCAGCGTGTGGAGCCGACTCAGCTCGACGGGCGTCCATTCGGCTCGGAGTCTGCTGATGGAGTTGAAGCTGAGGTCCAGCACCGTCGTGTACTTCGGAAGAGGGACGGGGGCGCTGGTGAGATTCCCTCTGGAGCAGCCGATGATGTCGCTGGCGCACACGCAGGTCTTTTGGCAGTCCAGCGGGCCTCCCATGTACTGTCCGCTGGCGTGCGATGACAAAAGCAGAGGCGCCACCAGGAGAAAGATGCTCCTCCTCGGAGCCGACCGACGAGGTGTGAACAATCTCACCATTGTGTCAGTGCTCTTCGCAGTGCAGGTGAATCATGGAGCTGTGGAGATAATCCCAGTGATTACTTATTGATAATCGTGAGATTATATTTCAAAATCACGATGGCTGTAATAGTTGAACGGACAACACATTTTATTTCAAGACAAGAGTGCATCCAAAGCTACAGCATTTTTCTTTTTACAAAATTCCAACCAAAAATATCTCGCTATGCTATTCACGGCGTGAGCTGTTACCTATCTCGGCGAAAGGTAGAGTACACCCTGGATCGGTCGCCAGCCAATCCCAGGGCACATGTACACAAACAACCACTCACAAATCTTCAATGACATTGACGCTTTTGGGATGCGGGAGGATGCCGCAGTACCCGGAGAAACCCCAAGCAAGATAAATTGAGACTCAGACTTTAGGACTGTGAGGCAGACGTGTTAGCTGCAATCACAAGATATGAATACATAAATAAATAAACGTAAATAAATAAATGGGAAAATATTATATAGGAGCACACATTACTTGGTATCGTAATTTTGACTTTGCTTTTAACTTTGAATGAAATGCACCAAAATGCCAACATGTCCTGTTTTATACCCGTATGTACAAATGGCAATAAATCTTGTTTCTTATATTCTATGAATCTGAAATGCTGCACTGAAAGCATGATCTCGTGCTCTCGCACGAGATAACGTGTACAAAATGCAGTAAATGCATTCAGGCTTGCAGCAAAATCTGGGGTGCATTGCACCATGCAGGTCACAGCTCCAAAGTTCTGAAGCACATACACAGTCAATTGTTTCAAAAAGGGCACATGCGTTTGTCTATTTGTTATCTTCCTCCTGTCCCCCCTCCCTTTAATTTTACCAGAATGAAGCGGGGGGGGGGAAAATAACCATGTGCTGGTTTCCTTGCAGCGAGCAGACCAAAACAATGTCCCCCGGCTCCTTCAGTCTACAGGCTCCAAAGTCCGGCGGTGCGCTCCTGCACGGGACCGGGCGGTGTTCCTCGTCCTGCCCCCCCTCTGTGGCGAGTCCATCACTCAAGTGTGAGGAGCACGTGCAGCGCGTCAGCCTGTCCGCAGTCTTTATCGCAGAGGAGCCAAGGCAGTGTGTGATACAGTCCATCCGAGGAATGGCACGTAACCTCCTCTCTCTCTCTCTCTCTCTTTCTCTCTCTCTCTCTCTCTCTCTCTCTCTCTCTCTCTCTCTCTCTCTCTCTCTCTCTCTCTCTCTCTCTCTCACCCCCACGAGCACTTTAATTCAACACAAAATCTTGCAGTTCAACGTGATCATTTTGAAATTAAATTCAATCCATCCATCCATCCATCTATTTCTTTGCCACTTATCCTCACAAGGGTCTCGGGAGTGCTGGAGCCTATCCCAGCTATCAATGGGCAGGAGGTTGAACTGATTGCCAGCCAATCGCAGGGCACATAGAGACAAACAGTCGGACTCACAATCACACCGAGTGGCAATTTAGAGTGTCCAATTAATGTTGCATATATATATATATATATATATATATGTCAGAGGAAACGGGAGTGCCTGGGGAAAACCCATGCAGGCACGGTGTGAACATGCAAACTCCACACAGGTGGGTCCGGGAAAAAAAAAATACAAACTTGAACCCACAATTTCTGGACTGCGAGACAAATGTGCTTACCACTGTTTCATCGTGCTGCAGTTCCTATCATTTACTTGTGCTCAATGCTGACTCCATAAGATCTACCAGCTTTCCTGAATCTGGCACATTTTGATTACGTGGCAAGAAACGCAATTAATCGCGTGCCACAGCCATGGTTGAAAACTATAATTATGACTATGATAATGTTAGCTACTAATTATGTTTATTCAGCTAAAGCAAATATATATATATATGTATATATACATTTTTTTTTTGCCGCTTATCCTCACAGAGGTCGCGGGGCGTGCTGGAGCCTTTCCCAACTGTCAACCCACAGGAAGCGGGGTACAGCCTGAACTGGTTGCCAGCCAATCGCAGGTCACATGGAGACAGGCAACAGCAACACTCACAATCACACCAAGGGACGATTTAGAGTGTCTAATTCATGTTGCATGCTTTTGGAATGTGGGAGGAAACCGCAGTGCTCAGAGAAATCCCACGCAGGCACGGGGAGAACATGCAAACTCCACACCAGTGGGGCGTGATCAAACCCGGGTCCTCAGAACTGTGAGGCCAATGCTTTCCAGCTATGTATAGCCAAATAATGATGTTTGGTGGTAGTTGTTCTGATGATCAATATATGGAGCTGGTATAGATAGAGTAACAAAGATACATTATTTGTAGCACATAAGTGAAATTTCTCAATTAGCGACAGACTACCGCAAATTCAACCTTATTTAATGATGGGGGTTACGTCACTGTACGGAGGGGAGTCCGTTGTAAACCGACGTCAGCACAGCAAAGGGGAGGAATTGATTATTATTGAACTGCTTGGTGCGATTTCTTGGAAAAAAAAAAACATGGGGGGGGGGGGGTGATGTGCTCTGTAGATCATCTTGCATTTGCCATTATGTTGCAGGCAATGATGTCAGTCTAATGATGAAGACATTCCTCCTGGCCCATCTCGTTACTGTGGTGAAGGACGGGCCGGGCCGAGCCAGGCCGGGCGTGTGCGCGTGTGCTGCAGCAATCTTTGCTGGACGTGATGCGCATGCAGCTGCGTGTTTGTTGAATGTGAACGGAAAAAGTCTGCGACACGCATCTGAAAGCAGGGATGTCATGCGAACCGGCGGCGGTGGATGTGCCTCCTTCACAGTTGAGAGATTCGAGGATAACATCTGTGCGCCGGCCTTTTTGTGTGGAGTTAAATATGACTCGAAATTGCACGTTGGCTTGTACGCAGGTATGAATGTTGGTCTATATTTTCCCTGCGATTGTTTGACGAACCAGTCCAGGGTATGTACCGCCTCTCAGACAAATCAGATAACCCGTGACCATAATTATGAGATGCAATATTAAAAAAAATCTTTGATGGATGTTACAGTAGGCGGCATAGCGGATCAGATGGAAAGCGTTGGCCTCACAGTTCTGAGGTCCCAGGTTTGATGCCAGACCCGCCTGCATGGAGTTTGCATGTTCTCCCCGTGCCTGCGTGGGTTTTCTCCGAGCACTCCGGTTTCCTCCCACATCCCAAAAACATGCAACATTAATTGGACGCTCTAAATTGCCCCTAGGTGTGATTGTGAGTGCGGCTGTTGCCTGTCTCCATGTGCCCGGCGATTGGCTGGCAACCAGTTCAGGGTGTACCCTGCCTCCTGCCTGTTGACAGCTGGGATTGGCTCTAGCACTCCCCGTGGCCCTTGTGAGGATAAGTGGCTAAGATAATGGATGGATGTTACAGTCCATGCTCATTGGAGATAAATGTGGGAAGTGAGACATTATATCCAGCAGATGAAAAACAAAGTGTGCATGTAAGATTATTGGCACCCTTTGTTTTGTTCATTACCGCCACCTGTAGGTCTGGAGTGCAACAATCTCATGTTTCTTGGATTTGGAGGATGTTTATTGGACATCATGAAATTGTGCAATTGTGGTCTGCGGTCAGTACAAAAGTTGAAATCAAAGGCATATAAGTGTAAGAGCAGCGAGGAGATAAAACTGGAGCACTTGGTACTGTGACAGCATAAGCGCTGAAATGAAAGCCTCCCCGCCCGCCCCCCCAAAAAAGCCCTGCAGTAATTAGAATGGAGGCAAGTCTCGCCATGTCTGTATGGGATGGAACGAGGCAAGCCTTTAATTAAAAGATCAACATGTCTGTCACACAGGAGGATGGTAACGTAGTGAAGCGGACTTGCACCGTGCACATTCATCTTAAAGTTTTCTTTGCTAAATATTTCCATATATCACCCATTTGTTGTCAAATGACACCAACCTTAATTCTGCTGTCATCTTGCTTTGCCCAAATTCGTACTAATTTGTGTTTGGACTAGAAAGCTACAACACAGGGTGTCCCACAAGTACATTTTTATTTCAGGTATCGTTCATATCAATGTTAAGACTTCAGAATTTGATAGTTTTGGGGTATGCAGTTTTTCACATCATACGATTCGTCGTATCGTTGCTAGCCAAGTGACATTGAAGTTGCAAAATTGTCACCTGTTTTTCTCTTTCTTCAGTTCTGTGGCAGTTTGAGAAGTTTGAGAAGCTTTTTGGCCATCGCGCCGCTCTAGCATGTGAGTCTGATTTTGGCAATATTGTTTTCTACACGTGTAATTATAATTCCTTGGACGAATTAAGCAACATCTTTTGAATACTATCTTTTCGATAATCTACGAAAGACTTGGGCTTGCCGAGCCTATTTTTAAAAATCCAGGATTTTTTTTCCCTCCCACTGTAACTACGGGAGCCTGTGAGGCATAAATGTTAATAACGCTGCCCCCACAAACTTGCTCACATGAATTCCATCCTTGCTCCATTTGTTTTGCGTCACAAAATCACAAATCTCAACTGCTGTCATCCAGTAGGTGTTATGTGGACTCGAGTGTGTGAAAAGTAATGAACCGCCCACCATTAACAACGGAACGTATTTAATTTTGATTATCCTTCCACACGCAGAACGGTTGTCACCATATTCCGGATGTAAATGATGACTCCGCGCTCACATCACAATGAATGTGACCTCTAAATTTGAATTTGACTGATGTTTTATGTGCATAGTCATCATTTCACCACCTGTCTTCCTGCTGGCGTTTGTGTTTTGACGTCGGCCACGCCAAAGCCGTACTGTACTGTACTGTACTGTACTGGACCGTACTGCGTTCCACTCAGTAGCTCGGATTGATTTAGCCGGCGGCCTTGCTGAAGGGCATTACGCCGTCAGGAGATTGATGCTCCTCTCGTGAATTATAAACGAGCCGGGCCAAGCGGGTTAAAGTCATATCAAACGCGGTCGTGCCGTCGACGCTGGAAGGCTCCGGAAAAAAACGCTCACAGCTAGTCAGAACTCAAATCTCGTCCGCCGTCTTCTTGCAACTCAATGGCCTCTTTTGGGCTCACCTGGTCTATTATTCGCGTTCTCTTTGGTTGTAGTTTACACTGCTGTAGGTGTGTGCTGCATCATATTGGGAGGTGTTTGGAATATTTCGGTTACCTTCATGTAAATACGCGAGATGCAAAAGTCAAGACACCTCCAAATATAATGCAGTACACTTCAACACCACCGTGAGCTACGACCTCGTTCACCAGGCAGTGTCAATCAAAACGGATCATTGTTATATGAAATTCACGAGAATAATTGGACACCTAACATTATTTTATCAATATACTGCCTTCTGTAGATAGTATACTACATTACTACTACAACAAAACAATTTTAATGCTCTGTACACTACGTAGTGTGGAATATATGGGATACAGCGACCCCATGTGGCACATCGAGGAAGACTTTGTTTTCTTTGTACTAGTAATATAATCCATCATATCCATCCATCCATTTTCTTCACTGCTTATCCTCACGAGGGTCGCGGGGAGTGCTGGAGCCTATCGCAGCTGTCAACGGGCAGGAGGCGGGGTACACCCTGAACTGGCTGCCAGCCAATCGCAAGGCACATGTTTATTATTATTGTTATTTTTTGGAACGTGGGAGGAAACCGGAGTTGCCAGAGGAAACTCACGCAGGCACAGGGAGAACATGCAAACTCAACACAGGCGAGTCCGGAATTGAACCCGGACCTCAGAACTGTGAGACCAATGCTTTACCAGCTGAGCCACCTTGCCACCAGAAAGCAACTATCCACCTCATATTGCATGGTGAATCAGCTGGTAAAGCGTTGGCCTCACAGTTCTGACGTCCCGGGTTCAATCCCGGACCTGCCTGTGTGGCGTTTGCATGTTCTCCCCGTGCCTGTGTGAGTTTACTCCGGACACTCCTCTCAAAAACATGCAACATTAATTGGACACGCTAAATTGCCCCTAGGTGTGATTGTGAGTGTGGTTGTTTGCCTCCATCTGCCCTGCGATTGGCTAGCAACCAGTTCAGGGTGTACCCCGCCTCCTCCTGCCCTTTCACTGCCGGGATAGGCTCCAGCACTCCCTGCGACCCGTGTGAGGATAAGTGGCAAAGAAAATGGACAGATGGATGGACTCAGTACTCAAAGTTTTCCTACTTAGAGGCTTGAAATCTGGTCACCCGAATTTCTTGATCTTATGTACATCACTAGCGATGATGGCACCGTGTCCTCTGGCAAGTGGGTCTTCTACACGGAGGCAACCAATCGGAGCAAAGGGGGCGGTCCTCGTCAAAGAGTGACCATGCGAACACAAAACTGGGTCAAACACAAGTAGACCTGTGACACCTACGGGTTCAACACTGGATGACTTGGATTTGATCCAGTTAGCCTTACTTTATCAAAAATGTTCATTCATGTAAGATGACCTAAACCTAGCATTTTTTTTTTCGCTGCATTGCAAACCTTCTCGCTGGAGAGTCTCCAAGGCAACATTCATTGCTTTACTATTTATCTCCAGCAACTTTTTACATTTTTAACAGACATTCATCATGTGATACACCTCCTTCTCGTGCGTGTGTGTGTGTGCGTGTATCACACTCATCAAATGATCCACACAATAATCCTGCCAGTTGTCCGTTTTTTGTTTGTCCTACCCATCTCCCCCCCCCCTTCCCCCCCCCCCCCGATAATGTTATCATACAATAAGCAGGTCAATATTATCCCACTCGGGGCACCTGCGCCGCATCTGTGCTGACTGTTTGTTTGCGTAGGCGTCCATAAATCCGTTTCGGTAAATGCGACGGCACGAGCGCGTGCGAGGAACAGCTGACATCGGCGTCGCTCGTCGCGATCGGCAGCCGCGGCGCTCCGGGGTTCGCGCGGCGGCCTCTTGCTATTTCGGAGTGCGAACGTGGAGTCTATTTTCACGGTTGCCACGGAAACCATTGTATTTGTGGCGCCGATGATGGGTGCTGCCAGGCGAGCTTGGAATCTTGCTATTTTTGTCATGAGTCAACAGTGCACACCTCACACTCGCTTATGTGCGGACACACACACACACACACACACACACCACACACACACACACGCATTTTGCACATAGTATGCATCAACATGGTTGAGCAAATTACATTGTGAGTGCATGCAATTGATATTTTATTATCAATAGTGATAATATGGGGGCCAATTTTGGTAATTTCCAACTATTGTGAGAAATTCTCCATTTTAACTTTGGTCTGAAAATAATTTATTCAATACATACTTTGTCTTGTAATATTCTCTGTGGTGCATCAAGTTTAGGAGACATTTATTTTCACTTTGCATACTTTAAGGCACAGGTGTCAAACTCAAGGCCCGGGGGCCAGATCCGGCCCGCCACATGATTTTAATGTGGCCCGCGAAAGCAAATCATGTCTGTCAACTTCCGCATTTCTTGTTTAAATCTGTACCAAAATTTCAAATTGTCATACCATAAATCATAACGTTGAGGTATTTCAAGTGGTTTTTACATAACCAAACATCAACAATAGTTGAAAACCCCATTACTCTTGATTTCTGATTCCAAAAGTAATTCATAAATTTCGCGTGTCAATATGATGAGGCGATAAACAATTTTTATGGTTTCCCAGTCATAACGGCCCTCTGAGGGAAACCGGAACTACAATGTGGCCCGTGACAAAAATGAGTTTGACACCCCTGAGTTTACGGGGTACACACCAATGGTTGGAGATATTTGAAATTGTATAAATGTTTTTGAATCATAGTTTGTAAGATATTCATGGTTTCGACTACTTATATAGGCAACCAAAGAAATTTTAGGAGAGGGTTCATTATTCGCCAGAGTTCGTGAGTGGGGGGGGTCAGCGTCGGGCCCTACCCTCTGCAAATGCTGGGCCTCCACTTCATAAATCCATAAATTTGCCCTCATTGCATAACAACTACTGCATCACTGAAAGGAGGGCCGGAAATATAATACGGTGTCATATTTGAACCACAAGAGCCGCGTCGTCACTCTGGCATTATTCTGAGAATCTTATTAGTGACTGAGATTAATTACTCGGTGCGTGTGGGTTGTTACATGCATGTTTAAAGAGGTGCAAGGTGTGATTATTGTTAAATGCAAATGGTTGGGCGACCTTACAAATGCAAATTGGGGGGTAAAATACCCATCCAGTTGGTAGGAAGATAGTCGTATCCATAATCGGCCAGATTTCATTGTCCCTTTGTAGATAGAGCATTGAGACGGACTGTATATGAAAAGGATCACCGTGGCAACAGGAGCCTCACTTGGAGAAGCTGGGATGGAGGAGGCTGAAGGCTGGACTCATCACTTCCGTCACCTTCTCGATAAATCTTATGCTGGGGGCGGCGCCCATCCGTGGAGCTGCTGGCCAAATAACCGCCGGAAGACACGGGATAGAGAGAAATTCAGCCATTGTAATGTTGAAATCCATGTAGAAGAGCAAGAATATTAAAGTCGGAAAATGCACATTCTTTAAATGTTCTCTATTATACGTGAATAGGACAAATCATATATATATATATATATACATATATATATATATATAACCAAAATAATTAGTCATGATACCTAACTGTGCTGTTATTAACTCAAAAAATCCATCCATCCATCCATTTTCTTACTTATCCTCACAAGGGTCGCGGGGAGTGCTGGAGCCTGCCCCAGCTGTCAACGGGCAGGAGGTGGGGTACACCCTGAACTGGTTGCCAGCCAATGGCAGGGTACAAGGAGACAAACAGGGGCACTCACAATCACAACTGGGGCAATTTAGGGTGTCCAATTAATGTTGCATCTTTTTGGAATGTAGGAGGAAACCGGAATGCCCGCAGGAAACCCACGCAGGCACGGGGAGAACATGCAAACTCCACACAGGCGGGTTCGGGATTGAACCCGGGACCTCAGAACTGTAAGGTCAACGCTTTCCAGCTGTACCACCGTGAGGGCAACTCAAAATATGTGTATGTCAAATCATCTTTTCTCATTGAAAAAAATAGAAATGCAACCCTTTCCCAAAAAGGGGAACAAAAGTAACACAGAAAACGTCTTGGCAATGTTGTGTGTTTGTATTAAACACACAATGCGGAATTCTCGCTTCGACATTAAATCTGAGGTAGGAGTGGCAATAAACAGCTTGACACTCTGTTTTGAATAATAATAATAATAATAATATACTGTTATAATAATAGTGATAATAATTATTATTATAACAGTAATATTATAGTATAATAACAGTATAACAACGGCCTAATAACGGTATCACAGTACTGAAATAAACTGACCTTTTTTTTGGGGGGGGGGGGTGCATGTGTGAATGTACTTCAATTCGGAATCAAAGTACTGTTCCGCAGACCCCAGACTTGCGTAATTCCTGTGATGAGTTCAGCACGAACCCTTTGGACGCTAGGACCGTGTGGAGAGGCAACGCTGAGGTCCTCCCTGCAACCATGAGAAGGAGGAGAGGAGGGGGAGAGAGGAGAGTGGGCTGCCTGCCTGCCTGGCGTCTTTGCTCACATTCCCATCAGCATCTTTTGGACGCGACCACGTCCGCGGTCGACCAGGATGCACAACGCAGAAGAAGGGACGAAGGCGGCTGCGTTCAGCGCCGGCACATGACGCTACTTGAGTGGGAGATGCACCACATTCTCATCCTTCAACCCAAAACCAGTAGCAGTGTGAGGAAATATTCTTATGCAGGTACATCATGCTCTATCTACCCCCCCCCCACACCTCCACCCCCTCCCCATCTATTTGCTTTACACCCCAACATTTGTTTCTCCACTCATATTAAAATTAGGAGAGAAAATGACTAAACTAAATGCATGATGACAGAAATAACGCCTTGCTTTACACAGTGGGTGTCATGTATTAATGATTAACATATAAATGAGTGGGTGGTAAGACATGACTAATAAACCTGGCAGGAGGGTAAAAAAAAAAAAACTGAATCGGGGCACCCTGTTGTTTGATTTTGCCATGTATTGGTTACTGGAGGCAATCACTGTGGAATTAATTCCCCAATTCAATTCCCGGTGTTCTAATCACGAACAGTTCCGGGTTTTTCTTGGCCAGACACCAGTAGAATCCCACGTACTGTATCTTTGTGCTAACTTAGTTTGGAGACACGTCTGCATTGGCATGCGATGGAAAGTGCTTTCAACACATAGACAACACACTCTCCAGACACTTCATTGGGCAGTGTCTAATTAAAATCCAATAAAGGACTCGTATTAATGGAAAAAAGTGTTTATCAAAGAAGGCTCGCCAGGGATTTAGCTGACCTCTAAAATATATGTATATATATATATGTATGTATGTGTATATATTGTAGTTTTTTTTTGTAAGTGGAGATAGCCCTTTCTGGATTGCTTTTGCAGTGATTCAACGGGGATTGTGTAATTCATACTGGCTGCCATTGTGTCGCTAAAATGAGATTTCTTGTAATAGTTCATCTGAGGATTGACTTTGGACGATCCCAGAAGAGGTGAAACTCACAGTTTTGTTGTGTTTCATCAGGTGTGCTGGCAAATGTGAGGATTTTATCCATGAAAAGGGTTGTTAAAAAGCTCCCCGACCATCGGACCAGCCGCCTGACGACTGCGGGGCAACCCCCCGCCTACTTCCCGAGCCTCCGTCGTCCGACCGCACTTCCTGGCTGTGAAGGATGGGTGATGGGCCAGTGACGGACCCTGCCTGCCCTCCTCGTCCCAACCTCCGATGGAGTCAATGTGGAACTCCTCCCGCCGGCCTCCGGAGCTCCCGTCCAACATGTCTACCTCCGCTCTGGCTGAGGGCTGGCCTCCGTCCCAGTGGCTAGCCCTGGCGGCCATGCTGCTCATGGATCTGCTCGCCGTGGTGGGCAACGTGGCCGTCATGGCGGTCATCGCCAAGGTCCCGCAGCTCCACAAGTTTGCCTTTGTCTTCCACCTGTGCTTGGTGGACCTGCTGGCGGCCTTGGTGCTGATGCCCCTCGGCATGATCTCCGGCCGAGCCTTTTTCGGGGAGGCCCTGTGCCGGAGTTACCTCTTTCTCAGCGTGTTCCTGGTCAGTGCCGCCATCCTCTCCATCTCGGTCATCAACGTGGAGCGCTATTATTATATCATACACCCCATGCGCTACGAGGTGAAGATGACCGTCGGCCTGGTGGTTTCAGTGCTGGCGGGGATTTGGGTCAAAGCCTTGGCCATGTCTGCTTTGCCGCTGCTCGCCTGGATCCTGCAAGGCACGAGGACTCCTCTTCTGGAGGCTAGCGGGGGAGGCGGGAGCATCCCATCTCCTCCCGTACAGGGTCAGAGGCGCTGCTCACTCCACTGGACGGGGGGTGGCTCGAACCGCCTGGCGTTCATGGTCCTCTTCACGCTGCTTTACTTCCTCTGTCCGCTGCTGGTCATTTTCGTGGTGTACTGCAACATGTTCAAAGTGGCCCGGGTAGCCGCCATGCACCACGGGCCACTCCCCACTTGGACGGACACGCCTCGTCGTCAGAGGTCGGAGTCGCTCAGTAGCCGCTCCACGATGGTCACCAGCTCTGGGACGGGGACTGGGACCGGAAGGGAGACCCCGGCGCGGGCCTTTGGAGGAGGGAAGGCGGCAGCGGTGTTGGCGGCGGTCGGCGGCCAATTTCTGTGCTGCTGGCTGCCCTACTTTGCTTTCCATCTGTATTCTGCCCTGGCTGCCAGCCCTCCGGCCGCGTTGGCGTCTCTGGAGGAGGCAGTCACCTGGATCGGTTACTTCTGCTTCACCTCCAACCCCTTCTTCTACGGCTGTCTCAACAGACAGATCCGGGAGGAGCTGGGCAAACATCTCCCGTGCCTGTTTCGCCGAGCGGGGCTGGAGGTGGAGGACAGGCTGCCCAGCCGCGAAGGCTCCATCGAGGAAAATTTCCTCCAGTTTCTTCAGGGCACCGGCTGCAACTTGGAACCTCAGAACTCGCACAGCACCTCCAGTCCCAAGGGGGAAGCCTGCCGCCCCCTGGCTCAGTCCCAAGCGTCTGAGCCAGTTCATCCACTACCTGTTGATTTTCGTATACCCGGACAGATCGCTGAGGAGACATTTGAATTTATCGAGACGGATCAGGTGAAAAACAACCACATAGAAACAGACCCTTAAATCTTTTTTTTTTCAGGGGTAATTGCATCGAAGACATCATGAAAGGTGTTTTATAACATGCTGTGACATTATTGTCAAATGAGCGCAAATAGCAGATGCATAGAATATTTTGCATATTTTTACAAACATGCAGATTTTCAGTTTTGAATGTCACAAAGAGGTTTACCTAGTCTGGTATTTTGGTTACCTCAAAATATTAGCTGTGAGCTGAATAATAATCATTTATTTTATTGGTACGCTGCAGTTTACAGCACTCCAAACTAGCAAATAGTTAAATTTATACCTCGCTGACTGTATCTGAGCATTATCTTTTAAAACAGCAGAAGTTTTGAAACCGTTCTTCAATTAGATCGCCTTAAAGTCCCTGTAAAGTGAAACTATCTTCTCAAGTTGACACAGCACAGAGAAGACTGTTGGTAAAGACTGCAAAATTTCAGTGATGAAAAAAAAATCAAGTATATAAAATGAGACTGCAAAATCGAGAAAAATGAAGACCTTCTCACTGCTCTGGAATCCTTTGGGCGTGTCCACTGGAAGTGGTCAATTTCAACAAAACCATGTACTGCTCAACTGTCAATCAACTACCACTAAAATTGGATGCTACATCCTTTAATATCCTTCTACACCCACAGAAAATTATATTCTCGGTGTGAAAATATAGCCACTTATAGCTTTCTGTGTGTGGAATGTATCCCTCTTTTCCATACCAGGACAACGGACCACTCCAAAGCGGACAAGCTAGCATAAAGCCCTGTCGACCTTCTGGCTGTCATGTCAGATTTATGTTTTTTTTTTCTTTTGCCTCACGCTTCCTGGTTCTCTCTGTGTTGTGCGTGGACTCATGGCTGACAATGAGGCGCTCTAAAGCAGCCTCGCCAGCAGGCTATCCGAAGGGAAGTTGCATTTTCCGAGTATTGGCGAAACCAGCTAGCTAACGGGACATCACATTAATGTTGAAAAAACGCTGCTGCAAGTGTGTTTCGCCAGTTCTAATATATAGGGGAGGGGCCAACTCATACTGGACTCTAAAGTGAGTCAGGTGGGGCCGTTTTAGCCATGTCCAAAGGAATCGGGAGAAGTGAAACGGTCAAAAGGAGTTTATAGCTGTATCTCCACAGCTGTGTAGGCCATAGTTCTCAGTCTTTGGACATTTTCAACAATTATCTTCAAAAATGTTCCGTATTACTGTATGTATTTCGAAATGGATTCACTTTACAGGGTCGTCTTTAAAATTTGCAGTCGTGGCCAGTCGACGTAGTTCTCTAGATTGTATTGCACTTTGCCACATTAGTTTTCCTCAAAATTTTTGAAAATGTGTGAAAATGAACACGTATTAAAACTAAGACTTAGACAAAGATTGAACCTTTTCAAAAGTTTAGGCAATAGGGAAATTAATTTTTAATCGTTGCTAAATAATTTTTAAAAAAGGCCGCATTTTTGCAGGATTTTCAAATCCGTCCAATGAATGACAAGAATCTTTGAAAAACGTTTTTCCCTTATGCCGGTCTCAAAGTAGACATCAAGCGGAGATGTTTGCCTTTAATCATTAGCGCTCTAAATTTCCTCAAATCAGCCCAGCACAGATTGTGCAACCCACTTCTCATGAAATTGCTGCAGTTTGCTGTTTTATTGTTTGTTTGATTTCATTTCGATCAGTGAGCCGGACTTGTTCTGAACTCATCTCGCTTGGCGACGTATTAGAAATCGAGCCTATCTCGATGCACAGCATTTGATCAGTATTGTTACATTCTTTTCAATTGTTTCACCTGCTAATTTATGTGTGTGGTAGACTCGTAAGTGTGGTTTTGTGTATATCGTACCGCTTGACACGACCTTTTTAATTTTTTTTATCTGTGGGTGTTCAGTACATGTTTTGAATTTGATTTCAAGGAGCCTGGAATGTTTTGAACCAGCTGCCGCCTTCTTTGTGAGTCGTGGAGATTGTCATCATGGAGGAGAAATGTATTTAGTTTCTTTCTTTTCCCTCATCAGGTTTTCTGTACATGATAAACCTTGAATTGTGATAAAGAAATGATCGAAAGAGCGGGTGCTTCACTACCATGGATACAGGGTTACCAAAATATTCTGTGAGAGGTCTCAAATTAGGAATGATGTACATCGTGTATTAACATTCCAAATTGTGAATGACGTGGATTGTTTACAACAGGGAGTTTATTTTTAATTTGATTTTATATATCGTCTTTAAAGTGAAAGAATAGGCTGCATGCGTGTAGAAGATACACAGCTAAAAGTTCAGCGAGAGCTACGGTTGTAATAAAGAGTTTGTATGTTTTTAAAAGAACGTTGATGTGTTCTCATGATTGCGGGTCAACGGGCTCGATCTCAAACAGCCCTGCTAAATATTCATCCATTCACTTTCTTGTGCTTATCAGACGGAGCGGGGGAAATCTAGACCTCCCTGTCTCTGACCACCACCTCCACTTCCCCCACGGGTACACCAAAGTAATCTCAGGCCAGCTGGGAGATGTAAATGGCCCAGGGTGACTAAGGTCTACCGGAACATCTCTATCTGAATGGAATTGCCGAAACTAAAAAAACAATGTGGCCATCAAGAGGGAGGACGGTAAAATGACCGCACAATCGCAACATCTTACTTTCTGTTACATTCTTGAGCTTTTGATCGCTTCTGGCACTAGTTGGGGTGAGGAACCTGGATGCACCAACTGACCTTCAGGACTCAACTCTCTTCACTCTGACCTAAGGACTGCTGGCGCTGTACCAATCTGCCTATTGATATCCTGATCCATCCAGCCCAAACAAAATAAAGTTCTGCACGAGGCACAACTTTGCTCCTGAAGAGGAGGTTGTAATCCACAAATTTAACAGACGATTAGGGTTGAAACTGCTAGCGGCAGTCGTTGGATTGATGAAGTGTCGCGACTGCAACTAGCCTCTTTTAACAGATTTTTGTTTTATCTCTGCGGGGTGCCCATCCGCCCTCCTCAAGAGGCAAAACAGAAAGCGAGAAGCCACTTTTTTCAACAGCTACCCAAACTGTCACGACCAGAACACGCGTTGGACCCAAATGCACAACTCGGGAGACGTAGAGACGGTTCGGGAAACGTTTTTTGTCAGTCCAGTGTCGGGGATCAAACGGGCAGTCCACGGAAGCAGCAGTAACAAAGTCGTCAAGCATGAGAGACAGGTCAGTAGGCAGGCGGGGGTCGGTACACGGGAGAGCAGGAACAGAATCAGGAGAGTCCAGGAAGGAGGCACGAGGCAACGATCTGGCAAAGGCCAGACCGTACGAGGAGTCCTATTTGTATCATTCGTGATTACATGGTACGAGGCGCGGGTGTGCACCTCACTGATTGCTGACGGGGCGTGCCGCGTCGGGGCCCGGTGCAGCCAGGACAAGGACCGGCAGGGCCATGACACAAACATGACTTGGAAGAGACAGGTTCACATGGTTCCCAGTTCCGACCCAGCAAAGGTGGAATGGTGGAGCAACTGGTTAGAACATTGGCCTCACAGTTCTGAGGTCCTGGATTTCTAATCCGGGCCCAACTTCTAGAAATCTTTGGCTTGTTAACTATCATCTCTGCATTTGTGCTACGTGTTTTACTGTTTGGAACACTATTTGAGAGTAGGCCGTACAGTGACCAGTTTTACAGTACTTTAGTGTTACATGAGACACGTACATTTCCCAGGAAGGATGACGAAGCTTCTGTGTTCCAATATGGAGGATGGCAGAGCGTGGCAATCCTCACAGCCCGACGAATCCAGCGATGGACCTCAGTCAACTCGCCCCCAGATTCGCCAGGCTCCGCCATCTCCATGGCAATTATTACCTCGTGACATTTCTCTGTGCTGCTGTGGGTGGTGGGAGGAGCCTGGTCTTTTGGGAGTCCTTATCTGTGTGTCTTGTCCAAATATATTACAAGCTAAACCAGACACCTCCTGACCTTTTTTGGGTGTTATTGTAGCCTGATCTGGGACTACTTGCGTGAGTATGCATTCAGTGAGCTGCCTTTGATTGGATCCTCTTACCTCATGTAATTCAAGAAAACAAAATATTAAATCAAACCTAACAAACAATATAATGCAGACTGTGAAAACACCAAATGTTTTAATTTACGGGGTAAAAAATTGTACTTAAGTTCTTGAGAATGTTCCAGAGCAGTTGACAACATAATAAGAACGCAGTTGTAGATAATTGCCTCCAAACGATTTGGCATAGCTTGTGTATGAAGCAAATGTGAAGAGATATAAATGCATACTGCAGCAAAAAAGTCACGTTTTCAAGTTACTGCTTTGTACTGACCGCTCGTCGGAGGGCAAAGGCCGTTGAAGTTGAAGTGCTGTTTTGTAACAAGGCTCTGGAGAGTGAGAGGGAGCAGGAAAAAGCAAGAAAAAAAGATTCACTTCTTAAAATATACTGCAGAAAAGACACTTTATTTTGTAATATACAAGCTAATTTAAGGACATAGTAAAAGCATGGAGCAAGGTCATATTTTTGATGAAATTCCAATATATGAAAGAGGTCCGTAAAAGTTTTTTCCAGCTGGCGCAAATTAGCATTGTGAGGCTTTAGTGGGGGTGTGCACTCTACTGAATCATTTTAATTTGGTGTCTCGGTCTGACAAAATGGACCATCACAAGAACTTCTTGGAGCTGTCGAAGCATATGTGCTAACTCTTTTTAAGCTATATCCTGTTTAGATACATGTACTTTTAATCAGTTATCGTTTACATACAAGACTGCAAGTTATACCTCGAATGCAAGGGTAAATAATCTTTAAAACTAAAGTCACAAATGTCCTCGCTCAAATCACACAAGAAGACAGCGCTATTGATTTTTCAAAATAATAGTCAACAATATTCCATATTGAGCTCAGGATGTGGCGTTTGGGGCCCCCTGCAGTGCCCGCAGGCCGCACGTTGGCGACCACTGCTCGCACAAGTGTATGATTATTACATGAAAGCT
Organism: Syngnathoides biaculeatus; assembly: GCF_019802595.1. Taxonomy (NCBI): domain Eukaryota; kingdom Metazoa; phylum Chordata; class Actinopteri; order Syngnathiformes; family Syngnathidae; genus Syngnathoides; species Syngnathoides biaculeatus. The sequence continues at coordinate 15,306,628 of NC_084649.1, read as the reverse complement.
TCCAAAGGCACACTGCTATCTATTAATATGTTAACAAATGATAGCTTTCAGTTTCAAAGGTCCATATGGTACATAAAAGTGATGGACTTCAGTCTTCAAAGTACAATGTGTCGGCCCATTGGAGCCTCTTTATTACATCACCAACATATTTTGTAGATCATATCAATGGGCATGTTTGTTTTTTTAAACTATACATACTGATAAGTTGCTTTCAACGTTGTGCTTTATAAATCTAAACGATGTGCACTGATTCTATGTGTTTTCACTTGTGTGGACAAAACGGGTCTCAAGTGGAAGTGAGTTGTGGGTCGAAAAAAAAAAAAAAAAAAAAAAGTTGAGTTGAAGCACACCACCAGGAAAGACTCAACAGTCAAGACACAAACGACTGGATTGCTTTCGTGAGAGTTTAACTACGCAAATGGTGACGATATACAGCTAAGGTAAAAAAAAAAAAAAAAAAAAAAAGCATACATTTATCCGGTTCTTCAAATTTATTATGGTGTTATAGTGTTAAATAATTTATTAGGGTGCTACTCACTTGCTAATGTTAGCCGATGGAAACATTAAAAAACAAAGCAAACTATTGCGGCTAGTTAGCTTAACCTTCGAGGTTTAAGAGTTGGACTCACTTATATACGACAGTTGGTTTGAACAAATACATAAAACTAATATTTCGTCGTGCTTTGACAGGCAACTTCCTGTTTTAACGTGTGGCTTCCCGAACTCCGATTCACCCGCAACCATGTCAGGGGGAGGTAAGTCGCATTTTTCCCCTCATATTCACTAAGTTAGCAATAACTTGGCAAGATTTTCATTTGTATTTGAAGTTCGGCGTCAAAACTATTTTAGTCATCTTTGGTGGTTCTGTATGAATCGTCATGATGTAACGTGACTCCCATACACAATCACACACTCATCCATAGATTTTCTGTATTCCATCCATCCATTAATTTTTTAACTAAAATGTATCCTAGCTGGGTTCGTGGGTGACTTGGAGCCAATCTCATCTGATTTCGTCAAGAAGCGAGGTACTGTCTATACCCTGGGATGGTCGAAGGCCAGTCACAAGGCACATCCAAACTTAACATTCACACTCACATTCACAGGAAATGTTAGTCTTAAATGAACCCAAGGTGGATGTTTTTTGAATGTGAGAGGAAGCCGGCGTGCCGGCGGAAAAACCCCCACATAAGCCAAGCGAGAACATCCCAACTCCTCAAAGGAAAGCCAGAGCCCGTATTCAAATCCCCAACCTCAGAACTGTGATGCGAATGTGCAAACGATTAAAATTGTGTTTGTTTCATACTAAATCCACACAAAATGAAGGATACAAGTAAGGTGATCAATGAATTCACTTTACAGATAAAAAAAAAACTGCACAGTTTGTCGTTTTTCAAGATGCGTATTCATTTTACAATATATTTATTACTGTACTATGTGTCAGATGGCATTGGATCTAGTTTATTATTTAAAAAAAAAACAATCCACATGATATTACAGGGCTGTGTCAGGTTTTGGCTCTCATTATATTAGCCTAGTACAGTGATTTCCAACCTTTATAGAGCCAAGGCACATATTTTACAATTGAAAAATCCCACGGCACACCAACAAAAGTAAATGCCACAAAAAATGGATCGATTAATTACTGTATGTACTTCCTGCCATCTCATAGAAGAGGATTTTTTTTGTTCTGCCTGTCATTGCGCCTCACTAGCATAAATAGATGAATAAAGATACATTATTTCTTGGAAATAAATGTTTCTTTAGCAATTACATCAAATTGGATAACTTCCCACAACACACCTGAAGAGTGCTCACGGTACACTAATGTACCCTGGCACACTGTTTGGGAATCACTGGCCTAGGCGTACTACTGAAAATGATCTAAAAAAAAAAAAAAAAAAAGACCGGATGGCTCATTGGCCACCAAAACTGAAGTCCCCGTCCGCCGTCTTGATACTCCCAAAACAACCATGCCGACCTATGCAGCGACAGCGATTATCTGCGTGAATCGCCAGTTTCATGGCTGTGAGAAAACATTCCACAGTTAAGTTAGAAAGATTTACTTTGACACTGTTAAAGTTTACAGTTGTTGTTGTTCACTGTTCACTCTCTGCTGCGCCTTTAAAGACCATTGGTCTTTTGCGAAAAAGCTATGTAAATATTTTCCCAAACTTCATCAGTAGATAGGCAAGAAAATGCATTTTCTGTTAAATTTTAGATTAATTTCATAATACAGAACTCTTCAAATTGAATTTGATTTTCAAATGCGAGGAAACAAGTTTACATTTTTCTGTCTGAAATAGGACGTCGCAGAGACAACAATGCCTTTAGCATGTATTTTCCCATTATGAGTCCTTATTTCCAAAAATATGTCTTAACTGATTGACTTAAAATTTAATGTTTTTATGACAAAAAATGCTTACTTTTTTTCCATGTTATGATGCTCGTGCTTCACAATGTATTTTTGGAAAACCCATGTCACGCAAATCGAGCCCGAGGTAATATGCAAGGTTTCTTGGTAGTCACTGTGTTATATGTCTTTCCTTTTGCACTTGGGCTTTTTTTGGCTTACCATGTCGAATTAAAAATCCTTCATGTTACCAGAAGTGAAAAAAATGTCAAGCTCACACGACAAGGTTGAATTTTACATGCCAAACTTTGAGAAAAACGCCGCCATAATCCAACCTGTAAACCTTGTCTTCCACACGGTGTGCGAGTACCAAGATGGCGGCCAAGTGGCTTCAACCAATCGACAGACCGCTCGCTATGTAAGCGTTATCCAGTCTTTTTTTTTTTTTTTTTTTTTTTTTTTAAAAGATCAGAGCCTACTGTATCATGTGTTAGCCAGCGAGAGAGATACAGCAATTTTTTCCCCCTTCTTTTTTGGTTGGGGGTGACTGGCTTCTCTAAACACATTCTCATGAGGTTTGGTCTCAAGGAATGATATGCAGTAGTGATGGGCAGCGCCAATCGAAAGCTTCTCTGTTGAAAATGCAGAGTGACACAAACAAAAAGGAAATAACTGTAATAGTTACAGAATACACAGCACAATGGGAAATATATATGTACAGTATATTTTTAAACCAGGTAAGATAACCTTGATTAGTTTGGTGGTGTCGCTGGTGTGGTTTAACGGAGTGCAGCTACATTTTAAATGTTACACCTGGAGGGTCAGCTCTCGGTAAATAATGGGTCAAAAAAAGCCTGGAGACAACCAAACATGTTTTTGCATCTGAGCATGTTCACCTTCATCAGGAATCAGATGGGTTTTCAGGTATATTTCATACTATTGAATATTTATAGGCGACATTGATTGCATGCTGGTTCGTTCAGTTTCAGAGTGGTTCATGTACCGATCCATTTTTTGTATCGCTTGTCGTTATTCGGGTCACGGGGGAGCTGAAGCGTATATCCAGCTGATTGTGGGTGATTGGCATGATACCATGGACCGGTTGCCATTCAATCACAAGGCCCATCTAGAGACAGACGACGACTATTCACACTCCTTCACATTTCCGCCTTCACTGAGTACAAAATACCTTTTCGGTAAGGCATACATACTCATCACTAGGACAGCGTGCTTCCCATATTTTAAACTACTTGAATTTAAATGAGCATCCAACTAAACAAATATTTATAGACTAGCTGTGAGAAAACCGTATCATGCAAGTTTCACTTGTAGCTGCAGAAATCGTTTTTATCACTAGGTGGTGATGTTGCTTCTTCTAAATGTTGCTTTCCGAGACTACAAATGAGGACGTTCTAAATTACTGTAAACAGTTTTCAGTTTATAAATTGATTTTGTTTGTATGATTATGTATGGCTGTTGATCTAGTCTGGTACAAAAAAATAAATGTATGTATCAATGAGAGTCATAAAATGCATTTTTGTCATTCTTGTTTTTCCTTTTTGGAGTTTGGTTGTGTATCTGTGGTATTTTTAGACCAGTTGAAAACAACTTTTTGTGTATCTGTGTATCTATTTTTAGACCAGTTGAGAAAAAACTTTTGTCCTTCGCTTTCCTTCCTGCTCAGCCCATCTTGTGGCGTGCTGCCGTAACGCTCGCATCCGTAGTGTCTTCTTGCGTCTGGATCTCCTTACATTAGGCGCTTGAAGCTTCATCTTCTGTGGTTGTCCTAGCAACCAAGGAGAAGCAAGAGCTGCGCAGTCCTTGTTTTTAGCTCACCGCTGTGCAGCGTCGGTCTTGACCTGTGGCTAGTTGGGAGGAGGAGGAGCCAACGCCGGGAGGAGTTTCTCTCTCACTCTCTCTCTCTCCATCGCTCTAACCACCGAGCAACCCTAACTGGGTTTGTTCCACTAGCCGCATGAGCACAGGCAGCAAGATGTCAGCATCCTTCTCCGCCGGCGACAGCTCAGGGAAGTCCAAATCCCCGTTCCGCAAGCGGGGGAGCCTGCAGAGCACCACCAGCTCTGGTGAGTGAGGGTGCGATGGGGATCCTTTAGAAACAGTTAGAAAAGCTAAATAATTGACACAGCTGTTTGCAAAAGTGCGAGTGTGTCAGTGTGAATGGTCATCACCTTTTAAAAAAGTTTCGTGAAAACTGCCAGATCTATCAATGCGTGTACTTTGTCAAATGAGTATGGCAAAATTTGAAGATTGGAAATTTGAGACATTGATGACCGTTGAATTTCCGATCGATCCGCTTGCTCTGCTGTTGTTTTTGGTGACTGTTTATCTTTTGGGCAGGGCAAAGCGACAGCATTATCTCGGTTTGCACTTGTCAGTTTATCTCCCGTCGCTGGGACGGCTTTCTTTTTGTGCCATACTGTGGTGATATAACAGGAATGATAGGTAATGTTAAATAATAACCATCGCATTTCACTATCTCATTAACAGTTTCTTGCCGAAAATACTCAAACAATATTTGAAGAGTTTGTTTTCAAAACGAGACGTAGGCATTTTTTCAGATTTACGAAACTCGCGCCAAAATTATGCATTCGGAGCTGGATAATTTTGGCGCGAGTTTCGTAAATCTGAAAAAAAAATGCCTATGTCTCGTTTTGAAAACAAACTCTTCATTTATTTCTAGATGAATAATACTTTATATCACAAGCGGTTAGCATGTCTGCTTCACAGTTTAGAGGTTTTGGTTTCAGATCTCAGCTCCAGCCTTCCTCTATGGACTTCATGTGTTCTCCTTCATTTTGTGTTGGTTTTGGCCAAGTATATAAAAAAAAAATTGTAATTTCTTCCAGGATTTTTTTGTTCTTTTAAGGTTCCTCTTTACTGGTTTTATTATGCATCCACTCCAACAATCTAATATTTTGATTGTTTGTCTAAGGTGTCAAATATAAGGTTTTGCACATACTTTTATCATATTAGTTATTGTGATGTGATCGTTACAGATCAAATGGAGGCTTAACTTCCTGCTAAAACTTCAACAGCAACTCATCGTTGAAGCAATTACACATTTGCATGACTTGGAGACTAAATTGCCCTTAGGTTGGTTATCGTGAGCACAAATGGTTGTTTATTTCTATGTGCCCTGCGATTGACCAGGGACCAGTCCAAGGTGTACTCCGCCTCCAAGCACAGGATAGCGCTTGAGTGCTTTGGCCAAGTGCAATGTTGTGTGTTTGGAGGGGGTTCTGCAGTAGATACAAAACCATATTTGCGGAGGAAGTCCATCTTTGCTGCAGTAATAAATAACTTAGAGGTCTCGGCAGCTATTTTCATGCTCTCAGTTAGTCGCTCGGCTGAACCGTCTGAATGCCTTGTCCGTTGTAAGAGTCACGTGTGGACCAGAAAAAAGTCTTAGTGTAATTTTCATGTTAATTGGTCGACCATGGATGCATCTTCTGCTTTGTCTCTTGGGTAGCTCGCGTTTGAGCTGTTACTAGTATAAAAATAACAGCATCGATCCTTTGCGCAATCTCAACGGGCTTCCAAATAATGCGCCGCTGCTTTTGAAATGGTTCTCTTATGCAAGTGATGGTTTTTGGATGGGAACGTGGATGTCAGTTTCCACATCTGCAGGAGGCTCCCTCTGACGGGACCCCCCTCGGGGTCACATGAAGCAGAATATGTGATGTTTCTCTGTAGTTTTGGAGCTTGCGCTTCATGTAATTATATATAGAGGCTATTAAAGAATTTGACACGGAAGTGCAGTGAATTTCAATCGTCTACTTGAATTACTGCTTTGTTCTCTATTGTGATCTTAAGAGGTCCTTCCCTTTGTTTCACACAAACCATTTTACACTCATTAACTGCAAAATTATGTACACTTGCACAGTGTAGTGACAACCAAAACAAGAACTGTATCAAAAATGTAGCATTTTTCTAACATAGATACAATAGCACTCAGTAGGGACCAAGCAAGCCTGAGGAATTTTCAACACCATGTCCTTGTTTTGACTGAAATCCTGTGGGTGGCGGCAATGTGCTTTAAAGTGGGTGTCCACATCCTGGTACCATCACAGCAGTGCCATCTATTATTTATGGTGAGTCACTCTTAACGCTTGACTTCTGCAGCTTGAAATCAAGAAAATAACTCCGATCATAGGAGGTGGGGTACACCCTGAACTGGTTGCCAGCCAATCGTAGGGCACATAGAGACAGACAACAGCCGCACTCACAATCACATCTACGGCAATTTAGAGTCTCCAATTAATGTTGCATGTTTTTGGGATGTGGGAGGAAACCAGAGTGCCCAGAGAAAATCCACGCAGGCACGGGGAGAAGATGCAAACGCCACACAGACCTGGTCCTCAGAACTTTGAGGCCAACGCTCTAACCAGTTGCTCCACCGTGCTGCCAGTGAGAATCAAATGAACCATGTCAGCTGAAGTCTGACCTTTTATTATCCCGTCATCTCAGCGGGTTCAAGTAACTGTGGCTTACCGGTACCATATTTATTGCAACATACATTTCACTTGAGTCAAGTGGCATGTGAATGTATAGTGTACAGTAATGTACATAGATTCAGTGCACTGTATGTCCTCTCCTTAATGAGCATGATCAGCTTTATGTTTTATTGTAATTGGCTATATGGTGGATTCGTGTCCATTTAATTAACACCAAATGTGATTGCATTTCAATAGAATACTGCGGCCCCTCAGAAATCTAACGCTAATTGAACTCAGATTTTTGTGGGATTTTGAAATTCAAACTATCTCTTCTCGAGTCAAATTGACACCATTATAAAACATTTTATAACTCTACAGGGAGTTTTAAGAAACATTATAACTTTTAAAAAGAAGTTCCAGTTCAGAGATGAGATAGAGCTGTCAAAGTCTCTGAATTAAAAGCTTTCCAGGAACTTTGTTAACATTTCATAGGTGAAAATTAAAATTTCATTTGAATAGTTTAACACATAAATGTGCTCCAAATATGATTCCAAAACTCAACTTATAACATTGCCCTTAAAAAAAAAGATTACAGATTATCTGATTTAAAAAAACATAAACGTGTTGAACCCTCTCCATGACTTCCGCTAACAGCTTCCGCTCGCTGACTTAGCACCTACCCAAAATACAAAGATCTTATAAAACTCAAGATGTAGCATCCTTTTCTAACATCAATCGACTTTCCTATTTCCTATTAACCAGGGCATTGCTGACGTGCTAGCATTTTAGTGCATTACAGAATGAGCACAAAAACTGAAAATAGGTGAGTCTTTCACCAAATAGATGATCATATAAACACAAATTTGTGAATAGCGAACCCCAACTGGGCAGTGGTGCCCTGTACTTTATTGTTTTAAGCTGTGGTGATTTAAGTGAACTGATTCAAGGCAATGTTGTCAGTAAAAGTGATTTGGATGTCAGATGTTAGAATACTCTCTTTATTCCTAGGTGAAGAGCAAGTATATGTGAAGTTTTAGGTCCAGCCAGAACACTTTTGATCCGTCACTGTGATGCAACGTTGTTTTTACTGCTTCAACCATTAGTCTTAATGTATCTGTTACTTTTTGTGTCACCTTGAGATACGTCATGTAAGATGGCTACAATATTCACCTACAGTGAAAGCGGCACAGAGAAGACGCATGAGATGTTTGAAATTGTTTCTTTGGCAATGTGTGACCCTCTAGGTTCTATTTTCAAGACTTGCACAAGTCCAGCATTATGCTTGGCGTAACTCTTCGGAATGCGGGTTAAACCGGATGTTTGCAATTTTGTAGAGGAGAGCAACGGGTGTATTTAAAAAAAAGTGTCTGCCTGTGCCTCACGGGGGTGAACGCAGACAACTTTATTAATGCCAGTCAAAGTGGCTTCTTTTATTCATTCTCCTTAAGTGAGTCGCAATGACGGTCTCACGTGAGGGACCCATGCAGTGACTTGAGCATTGTCGATAGCCCGGTGTGACGAAAGAGCGTGATTAAGCGGGTGACATCATTTACATACCTCAATGTAGCTGACTTCAATCCTGTCCAATAGAAACATGTTCATTCATTTCCTTTAAAAATGGTGCAACTAGTCTCTCATGGTGACGTCTGTATATCAGGATGAGTTCTCAGTGATCCGTGTGTGTTAAATATAAAATGCTGACGACTTAAATATGTTTGCCTACCTCATTGATCTACACCCTTTCCGGCAATCGCGCATTTTACACATGTCCGAGGAGCTCGTGTCTCTGTCTGCCTGCATGTGGATCAATCAAATACACCAAAATTTCATTAGATTCTCTGCACCAAAACGTAGATACTGTACGTGAAGGGGTTAGTTTAGACGGACTTTCCGACACCAAGATTTCTCTCTACAAAGCGCATCTCCAAGGGCACACCCGCACTCCGCCGACACTGCCCAGTTTAGCTCTGACGGGTGGGTCTACGCCACTTTTTGCTGTTGATGCAGATCTCTGCCATTTGCGAAAATAGAGCCCTCAGTCACCAAATTGTCACATGTGCCAGGCAAATGTCAAGGGACACACGCGCGTTGCATCAGTACGCCCAGCGTCAGCCGCATTGGCAAACATGCCAACGAGCCTTGAAGATGCCTGAATTTTCCCTCCAACTCATGTTGTGGAGTCTACAAAAACAGAACCTTCAGTGTGGAGCTACGCGGCTAGTGTCAATGCGCGTGTGTGTAATATAGTTTGCATTTGTGTTTCATATGCTGTGGAGAAAGTAAAACGTCTAGGGAACCCAAAGAGTTGGATCCAAAGTGCAGAGATAACAGTCAGTGTCACAGCGTGTTATTTTGCTGTGAATTCACATGGGAATTTTTGTGCAGTGTTCCAGATTAGCGCCCTGCTGCAATGCTTGTTTTTGTTCCTTGTCGTGGGAGACAAAAACGCTCAGCGATTCCAATATGCCACTGATTAGCTCTCTGGGAAAACAGTGTCTAGATCTGTGTTTCTCAACATTTATTGAGTCAATGCACACATTTTAGAAAATATCATAGCACACGACTATGTAAACGATGTCACAAAAAAAGGATATATTCCGATATAATAAATCTCTCAATTTACTGACAAATTTACTTATTTAGTGTGAAGTGTCGGTCTGTTTTGTTAAACACAAACCATGACATATTTTGTTGTATGAGGCGGATACATGGTTTAATTCGACTCGCGGAAAAGCATTTTATTGTTTTGCCACTTGCGTAGATAGAAAAACAAAGGAACAATAATTGAAATTAATAAATATTAACTTTTAACTTTCATATCAACTATATGAAGTTAGATATTGGGTAATTTCGTGTGGCATGATGATGAGCTCTATTGTGTAAATACCATAAAATGAAAGCTGGTATTATGAACGTCTTTCTCATATTCATATTTTGATTTCAAACCCAGATGTCTAGAGAATACAACAAAAACAAAGAAATGGAACCATTCCAATGCTAATAACTATTAATACTCCAGTGACTAAATTATTTCTTTTCATGTTCCCAATTCTACTGCCGATTACGAAAGAATGGAAAAAAACAGAAACAAACTTTTTTTCTGGTGAAAGAGAAGAGTCTACTTTTTCATTAGCTTGGTTTGGTACTCATTATTAGAAAATAATATTCAGTAGGTTATCTTAAAATATAAAACAAAATGCTTTAAAATGGTTGGGAGTATGGGGAATTCTGCTTTGAAAATGGTTGACAGTAAACATATTAATCGAAATTGATGTTAAAAAAGGTTTTAAAATGAATTTCTGTAATGGATGCAGCATATCCCTCAAGTTAAATCAACTGTAGTGAAGTCATTTGTTGACTTTGCTACCACAAGTCACAGTTTATGCATATTTTGTGATAACATTATTGGAGATCTCGGGAAGGTTAAAACATGTAACTTTTTCTCCGACAGATATGGTTGCGAGGAAGCTGTAAGTGGCCGTAACTGCTACTTTGCTTGGTTTGCAATCATCCATGGCCAGTCAAATATTTGCATACGGACATGCAGTGCTCCACCTATTGATTGAACGCCATATTCAATTTTTTCAAACTCTCATATCAATGTTTGAGTCACTGATGGTGTAGTGGTATACATGCCTGACTTTGGTGCGGACAGCATGGGATCAATTCCCGCTCACTGATGGTCTTGATATCTGCGCTGTCACCGACTGGTGACCAGTTCAGGGTGTGGGCCAACTGTCGCCCGAAGCTCACTGAGATAGGCTCCGGTTCTCCCCTGACCCCTGACCCCTTATCGTCAATAAGCTGCTTAGGGAATGGATGGATGGATATCAATATTTGATTTTTCATTTGGCATTCATTAACTTCATTTTGGGTGTACAGAGATTTCATTTGCAACTTTGTTCTCTCATCTTTTTAAAATATGTATTGTTGTGTTGAAAAGAAGTGAAATCATCACGACAAATTTTGAATGATTTGTGTTTGTACATCTGAGTCAACATTGTGTTGGTGCTAATTATGGTTGGGATTGTTTATTTTAGTTCATATTGTGCAAACCTCTGGTGGTGTGCTTACCCACAGATTGAAAAAGAGCGTGTGTAAACGTAGGAGACCGCTGGGAAGTAATGCTGCGCTTAGGCCTCTCTTGTGCTAGTCGAGTAACTCTCTTAACACCAAACAGTATCACTATAAAAAAATACCACATTCGGGGAAAATTAACTTTGCATGTAGAATAGAGAAGGGCGAGCACACATGACCACTTATCTATTTATCTCCTGTAACCGCCTATCCTCACGAGGGTTGTGGGTGTGCTGGAGCCTATCCCAGCTGACTTCGGTCATACACTGTAGATTTTTTGCCAGCCAATCACAGGGCACATTTGACAAACAACCATTCACACTCACATTCACATATATGTAGGACAATTTAAAGTGTTAAATTACGCTAACACGCATGTTTTTGGAATGTGGGGGGCAAAGCAAATTGCAGAGTACAGTAGTATGTCTACTTACGAGCATTTCTTGCAATGAAAAATTCAGGTTACAAAACGCCTCCTCGGAAAAATATTCACTAGATCTGAAAGAAAATTCAGGATACGAAAGGCAAAAATAGCCGCTGCTATTCGCAGCCCCCAAATTCCACTGCATGTAAACATCCCGTGTTTTGGTTTGAAAGTGGCTTGATAGCGCTGCTTTCCCATTGCCTATCACCCAGCATTTTCCTGGCATCCCACTGGCATGGAGGGACCTCAATCTTTACCTGTGTGATGCTCTTTTTTTTCCCCTTTGACACTCGAGTGTCATCGAATCACACACTAGCACATCTTGCTAAAATACAACTTTTTGGTGAGTTTTTTGTTTGTGTTTACTGCAAGTTTATTCATCTTGCTGAAGAAACTTTAGTGGAATGAAGTTGTGTGCGCGGACTTTTAATGCTTTTTTGTCAGGGGGGTGGGGGGGTCTTGGAACGGATTAGGCTATTTACATGTAAAAAGCGCTTCTACTTATGAAAAAAATCACACGATGAAAAGACTTCCGGAAACAAATTAATTACGTAAGTAAAGGTGCCATTTTCCTGGAAAGGGACCCACGCAAGCACGCAGGAAGGCTTCAGCTTAGATTTAAACCCCCAACATTAGTATGTACGCATAATCTTGCAACCATGGAACTAGATGTGCACACCTATACTAATAATAACGTCTGATGACATTACAGATTAAAAGCAACAATTCAAATGAACAATTAATAATGAATAACTGTAAATCGAGCATTTCAGGTGAGAGACTTCCATGCAGTGTAAACAAATGAGATCCCCTGGCTTCAAGTAAATGAATATGAGGGAAAACAATCATGTACCAAAGATAAACTAAATAAAATAAACTAATTTTGAAGTCGTATTTTTTCATAAATAACATAGTACACTTAATAAGCTTATCTCCGCGTTAGAAATAAAGTATGATCTATGTAATCATGAGCCGGCTGTTACAGAAAAAGGAGCGAGGGGAGGAGAGTGGGAGGGGCCACAGGGTGAGGGCCTGCTCCATTTTTAAAGCACAATGGAGCCCGAGGTGGTTCATCCTAGTCCCTCCCCCCACCCTTTTTTGCCACGTGGTATCTCCCAGCCCAGTATTTAAATCCGCTCAGCTTCAAGACTGTGCTGTTTATGCGCTGCAAACCGGTGAAATCCAGGAAGCAGCCGAAAGGCACACGAGGAGGAAGCAAGAGAGTGAGAGAGGCTCGGGGAGAAAAGAGGGGGGGAACCAGATCACCACCACACTGACAGCACAACAGGAGAAACCAAAAGGAAAAAGAGGGGACATTGTGCAATCCTGGTGCTAGAGCAGCGTATGTCCTAGGAAGGAGAGTATCCTGACTCTCCTCTCCTTTTTTTCCCTCACTCTTATCTGTTTGCTGTCATTCTCTCTTTTGCACCGGGCCAGCGGGGGAGGGTACATCGACTGTCCCAGGCCTCCCTAAATGTCCCAGCATCCCGCAGGAGCTCAGACCAGGCCACTCCAACAGTAACTGTGAGAGCTGGACAAGACAGGGCAGAGGAGGTACTGTAACTTGCACTCCTTCACGATGACTGTTGTGATGACGTGAATACTGTTCTACAAGTTTCAGCGCCTTCTTAATGCTACACACCGAAGGTTCTTATCACTCACGGAATGTTACACAAGCCCCCGATGAGGTGTTGGGAAACTCTTGTTCGCGTGTAATCTGCTGACAGCCCGTTTCCCTTATGGGGAAGGACATATGGAAGAGGCGGCTGCGTCATGCGTTTGCTAGGCTGCTCTGTTGCTATGATGCTGATCTTAGCAAAGCTTGATGGGCTCAAGTTTATTGCAGTGGGTGGACATTCGGGGCATCTGCTCGGGTGCTGCGGTTTCTCCACAGCGGCTTAATCACTTCAGAGCATAATGAGCACGCATGCTGCAAGTCTGTGCAGCCAGTCAGTTTCCCATTTGTCCAATGTTGACATCGCTCTCATTAGAGAGAAGATGACACATTAGTGTTTTGATGGCCAGAGCTTTTTTTATGCGAGCAGCTAGTCATGTGATTTTTGTGTTGGTATTCTGTGAAGGCATATGACAGACTCTGATCTGTGGTCTACTCTTTCTTTGGGGAGGCTGTCACGTTAGCTGTGACAATGCTTCCTGCCAAAACTCCTCAGACAGTGAACAGAATGGTGTCCTCACTACTAGCAAATCCAGTTTGAAAACAAGAGTTTCAGCAGGCAAACATCATCCGTTTGTCCGCATGCAAAATAATGCTTAAGACAAGGGAGCCAAAGTGGAGGTTTATTCTCATCTTTGGTTGCTAAGGAGCACCTGTGTCTTTCCTTGGCGTCGAAGAGAAGAAAAGGAATCATAGAATATACTTTAAACTGAAACTAAATTAAACTGCATGTACATTCTCAAAAGTACAAAGTCATTAAAAGTCAAGTTTCTATCAATGGAAGACCCTTTCGCTTCTTGGCCACATAAGTAGCAGTTTAAGTCCATTGCAGTGCAGCTCTACTACAATTATAAAAAAACAAATTATTAAAGGAAAAATTATTTGACATTGTCACTTAACATTAAATCCTCTATTGTGGCATATACATGCTTTTCAGAACAATATGTCAACGGGAATCTTTACTTAAGAGTCAGCATTAAGTAGTAAGTAATGAACAAGTAAAGTTGCAAAAAAAAAAATTCTCTTAAATAGGAAAAAAACTGGACTCCCACATTTCCCATTGACTCTTTCCCAAAATTTGACTTGAAATTCTGGTTTCATGAAAATACATCAAGGTACTTTGCATAATAAGAGTTGGATTCGGCCATGATGTAACTGCATATTTTCAATGAAATAGTCGAGCAGGGCTAGTGTGAGCACAAAGGTGTGTCAGTGATTATATGGTTTTCACCCAAGATGCGTGGCAGTGCTGTCACGTACACTCGTTCTTGTCTTTGTCTCGCAAGTGGTTGCGTGGATCATAAAATGCTGCGAGTCTCTCGTTACCTAGCATGACTCCGTCTGCCTCTGTGTACTCTCGGGTTAAAGGCTGTGGGCGACACACGGGTGAGTTCCACGCAGACGCGACACTGCGAGTGTGAGGCCTGAGGCTCTCTGTACGGTGACACCTCCATTTATTCTTGAGTGGGCATTGAGCAAAATGTCACACCTTTTGATAAGTGTTGATTGAATCAGTAGCCATAAGCCAATCACAACTCGAGTGGAAAAATTAGATAAGACTTCCTGTAACGGAAGTTCTTTTTTTTTTTTTTTCACTCTCTTGCAGTGGCCTCAGAATTGTTTTCATTCTGTGTATATAATTGACACTTTCCATTAAATATAGTACGTTTCTTGGCTTATTTTGATTTAACAATGTGTGACTAATGGGATTCATTCTTCAGTTTTCTGTTCCACATATACAGCAATTTGGGGTACACTTAGTTCATACACCAGTCAAATTTTGGACACCCTATCCCATGCTAGTGGAAGAAAACAAGCTTTTAACAACAAACTTGGCTTTGTGTTTGAGTATAAAATGTTTGTTCCCAACATTTATGTGATCATTGCTTGAGTAAACAAAATGCCACTGCTGAGACTGGTTGATGGGGCCTTTCAGCTTGAGTGTTACGAGGATTATTTTGGGACAGATCAGCTCCCTGAAACGCGTTAGGATGGAGGAGTTGGAGCATTTGTTTAAAAAAAAAAAAAAAATGCACCCTAACAAACAACATTTTTGAGGTGAGGAGCTTCGTCAAGTCCGAGCAACACATTCACACAAAGACCAAAGAAATGTCTGTGAGGACTTCGCTATGGTTGTAGCAAAAGGAGGGAATGAAAACAAGAAATTTGGACTACTCGGCTGAGTTGTGCAAAGTAAACTGGTGCCAAGGACATCCTACGTTGTTTTGTTTACAGACCGGGCAATGTCTTTTTCAAAACAGAGCTTCAGGCATTGGAAAAAAACATCCATCTCTAGGTTTGGATTTGGAAAATCAGTCATCCATGACCTGCAGAAACAGGTTTTCGTGTTTGTAGGGCATCTGTTCCTGGGATGGATGTGTCCCCCTGGTACAGTCACATGATGTGACAGAGAGAAATAGTGTCGGGGTCGCTGGATCAAGAATCATCTGTGGTGGGGAAGCTGGGGGATTACTGGATGCTAAACTGAGGAGGACTCTGTATGTGGTGACATGTTTTACGGTGTCACTGTCCTCGACTCATCACTTCAGTCACCTGTTATAGTGGGTGAACGTGTCACTTTCATCGGCTCCATAAGAATTTCATATCTGGCTACAAACTTTCATGGAAACCTTGCTGTCTTTTTATTTATTTATTTTTAAACAAGAAGACATAAATTGTGTGGCCTTTGGTAGTTTTCTTCCGTTGTTTTGCATTTGTCTGGAGTGGACGCTGCCATCTGTTAGCAGCAGGTCGAGATAACTGAAAACTCCTCTGTGTCAAGCTCAGGTGCTTGTGAGTTGGGTAGATTATTTTTTTTTAAGTGTGTACCTACTCCTGAATGAGTGACATTTCGGACACTTCATATGGATTTCCATGCTGTATTGCAGTGGGTCTTAACCCCTCTAAAGGCTTTGTGATTTCAAGGCTTCATTTTGCTCTGCTCCCGGTAGTTGCACAGTTAAACATGAACAAGGTTCACACATTGTGGTTTACTTTGTACAGTCAAATTCAAATGGACAATTGTTAGTTATACAAAAGTAAAGCGATTATGTTATTTACATAAAGACACAAATGATTGCTGCTGCTCATTTTATGGACAATTTTTAGTTATGAAACTGTCACAAAACTAAATGTGATTATGTTCTTTACAGAAGGACACAAATGATTGCTTCTCGTTTTTCTTCAGTTTTGACCCAACTGAGTTATGTACTAGATGGGTGCTGTTGCCCTAATGTAGAGTTCTGTACTTTTTGTGCTTAATACTTTGAATATTCCCAAGTCCACTATTTAGCACAGTGGGTCAAAATGAGTCTCTACGTTTTGATTTGGATCTCAGGTCAACCGCAATAATATGGTTTTCTATTTGTGTCAGAGACTGTACAGTTGTCAGCTTTTTCTGTTGTCAAGTTTATTGCCCATTGTCTGTTTGTCACTGAAGCAGTTGAAGTGACTGTCATTGTTTGGAATTTTAACCATGATCTAGAACCCCCCCGACCCAATTAGCCCTTGGAGTTTCATTCGCATTCACCGAGCCAAAACATTGGATTTGCAACATGCACATTCTCACATCATCCAACACAAGAGCAGCACCGAAAATTCCTGCCTTTACAAGGACAAAATCCTTAATTTTCTGTATAATGACGACAGTTTAACAATAATAAACAACCCTACCACGTCTACCTAAAACTCATCGGTCCCCCGTGTACCTGGTCTGCCTACAGATCTGTGTGGTGTATCTGGGCCCAAACCCCTCAAGTCTCAGCGTTCCCTCCCAGGAACCCCTGTCTCCATAAAACAGTTACCGATTGACCTACGAACCTCCATGGAAGAGAAGTACAAAGAGATTGCAGAGGTGAGAACGAACCTCTGCTAAATATTCATTGACATGGCTTGTTTGTACTTAATTTCCTGAATCACCTTTTTTACATTATTCAAATAGTCATAGAATTACGGGACTAAAATTGTGAATAAATTGACATAAAATACAGAAGTTTTATTTTTGTGGAAAGGTAACCATTTTTAAAAACTAGTATATTGAGAACAAAATACAAATTTTATGAGAATAAAACAGCTTCAAGTACACTGGACAATAATTTCAAATACCGTAATTCCCGGCCTACAGAGCGCACCTGGTGATAAGCTTCGGTACACAGAGTTTAACGTTAGCGTGGGTGCTAACGTGGCGGCACTAATGCGGGGGTGCTAACGCTAGCGCGTTGGTGCTGATGCTAACACGGCGGCGCTAACGCTAACTAACACAGCGGCTGTGAAAAAAAAGTCGTGGCTTGTAGGTCGGGAATTACAGTACACCGTTCAAAATAAGTCTCTGTTTGTTTTTTGGTTTTAAAATAAAATAAAATTATTAAATTAAAATAAATTATTATTAAAATAAATCACAGTAATATGAGAACAATCCTCATTCAGAAAAGTTTTCATTTGCAAATAAACGTGTACCTTTTTTTTAAAGCATGTTTTACAACATTACTGATTAATAGCAAATATGCCAGATAACCAGAGAGAGCAGGCAGAAACTGATCTTAAACAGTTTGATTTTTGAGTGGGAGTTTTGAAATCCCGTTATAGTCGTAATATGTATTCCTGCAAGTAGATGACGCTTGAACTCCTTTGATTATAGACTGTCTGCAACATTGACTTTGGCAATGATAAATGATTTATCCTCGGCAGAGGTCTTGGTTCGTTGTTTGTTTTTTGCTCCCGATATATGACCGCCAACTGTTTTTGATGCCGACGTCAGGAGCTGTTCAAAAGCAGCATGGCCGAAAGTGAGATGCGCAGTGCCCCCTATGAGTTCCCGGAAGACAGCCCCATCGAGCAGCTGGAAGAGCGTCGGCACCGTCTCGAGAGGCAGATCAGTCAGGACATTAAGTAAAGAACTTACTTCAATAGTTGTCTATTACTAACGTGTAGAAAAGCACCACATTGCCTTTTCCACTATGGCAGACAAACTGTTGGCTTTCATTCGCGCTAACTTGCTTAGACTCACACACACACACACACACACACACACACACACCACACACACACACACACAAAATTGGGCTGGCGCTATCTGCATCTGCACCACTAATCTGATGATTTCAGTGATCATGTCTGAACATCACCCTTGATACTTAAATGGTGAAATTCTTTAAAAAGTTTGTGTGTGGGTGTGGGTGTAATGCATATACCAAAGTTCACTGTGTATCAGTGTGCTTAACCTCTAATCTGCCTTTGTGCCTCGCCACCCTCCCCTCCACGCTTCCCCGCGCCGCTGCCTCTCACAACCAAGGCTTGAGCCCGAGATCTTGCTCCGCGCCAAACAGGACTTCATGAAAATCGACAGTGCCATAGACCTCGAGTGAGTGGGCTCTGCTTCACTTTGTGATTTTGCTCTTCTGTTGCAATACATCAGTGATTTGCGACGATGCTGCTTCGTCACCTGAGGGTCATGAAAGATGATCAGATCTGTTGCAGGAAATTATCCAGTCGAAACATTATCTAGTACAAGTTATATATATGTCAGCAACATATAGTGAGAGGCTGACCAATAAAATGTTCTCTCACTTGATGGCAGAAAGTACCCCTGTGTATCTCTCAGTTACCATCCATAAAACAGAAGATTTGTGAGGATATATATATATATATATATATATATATATATATATATATTATCATGGCTTGAGAACAGAGTGGTGCCTTAAGATGCAAGTTTTAATTTACTGTGACCACACGCTTATCTCAAATCGGCTTTCCCCAATGGAACGAGTGGAAATTCAATTAACTCAGACACCCTCCACGAAAATGCTCCCAATTGTTTTGTTCTGTATAAAAACACAATAGTATTTGCTCTCCACTCAGAAAATGTAAACACAAACCAAAATTGTACTTAACATTTTGTCCTTTCATCCTCCATTCTTAATGGAGTGTGTTGGTGGTGACAAAGTGGCATGGTGCAGTGATTGGTCGCCAGTCTGCTGGGGCACTTTTGTGTGGCATGAGCGCTCTTCAGGTGTGCTGTGGGAAATTATCACATTTTGTGTAATTGGTCAAAAAATGGTTTATTTAGAAGAAATGTCTTTTTCCTTCATCTATTTGTGGCAGTGAGGCATAGTGACAGACAGACAGAAGACATAAATGGTCTTTGATTAGATAGCAGGGAGTACATTCAATAATCTATGTATCCACTTTTTGTGCACTCTTTGTTTGTTGGTGTGCTGTGAGATTTTTCACTTGTAAAATATGTCCCTTGGCTCCATGAAGGTTAGAAATTGCTGACATTGTGGCACATTACAGCTACCTATTGATAGTCCCCTGCCACTGGACGGAAACCAATGTGAATTGATGGTCGCCTAATGTTGTGAAATGTTCTGCCTCTATCTGTGGGTGGGGACGTGAAGTGCACTCATATCTCAAACGTGATTCATATCTCAAGACAAAAAAATAGTCAAGTGACTATTAAAAAAAAAAAAAAACTTCATCTGAAAGCACCAGTGTGTATATACAGTACAGTACATATGTGGTAGTGTGTGACTAGATTTTTCTGATGCAAAATGTGTAACTCAAAGGATGGGAAGCACTGCAATATATAACCTCTCTGATACTTACTATATGAGATATAATATACTGTACTTCTCAGTGTTTTGTTTGGGATTTCCTGTATAGCCCTCGGGAGACATTACCAGTGCAATGCCATTGACCTCATTCAGCTTCTCTCTGCTGGGGACTTGATAGAATCCTCAGTGCTCTGACTGAATGGGTACTCACGTTTATTTGCTATTAAAATAAATAAATAAATAAATAAATAAATAAAAAACTTGACATTGTCAAAGATTAATTTAGCAATGTTCTTATTGTAATGCGGCGGTATCAAACTCCACTGATCATGGGAATCCATTTTAAACTGCTCCCTGCCTCAATTTTAAGGTTAATGAAGGAGAAGAGTGTTGATGCTGTTGATAATGGCATTAACGAGCGGGAAATGCCAATGGAGAGAGAGTATCAGCGGGTCTCAATATCTGGAGAAGAGAAATGTGGGGTGAGGATGTCTTTGTGATGATTAAAACAGTACAAAAACAACAGATGCTGCAGTTTGAAGCTTTTTCCTACTGCTCGTACTCCTAAATGTTTTTTAAAAATATCTCTTCAGGTGCCTTTCACTGACCTGGTTGATGCTGCCAAGTGTGTGGTGAAGGCTTTGTTCATTCGGGAGAAGTACATCAACAGATCCTTGCAGTCCTTTTGCAAGACCACGGCTAACGCCTTGCAAGACCTCGGCTTGAAGCCGCTGGACATGGGAATCTATGACAAATTCCCCGAGACCCCCGTCGATGCTGGTATCATATGTAGGCGCAAACTGTGACTGGGAGAAAATCGGCTTCAGAATGTTGCGCTGCCACATTGTTTTGATATGCTTATGACATGCAATTTTTGGCCAAGACTGTGTTGGCAAACGAATAGTCAAACTACTACTGACTGAGTATGAGACCTGGATGGAACTCTGCTTTTCATACCATGTTGGCTATGTGTGTGGCAGCATGGGGGGAAAAAATCTGATCATTCAGAATGGAGTCATCTGACCTCATTTCTTTTAGCTCAATCTGGACTCGTCAGACCACATGATCACTTTCCTCCGGCACCAGAGCTCAGTCTGCTCCTGAGCAAACTGAATCCTCTTTTGCCTTTTAGCATCGCTAATGTTTTATTTTTTAGGCTACGTCACAGTTTAGTGTTGATTTCAGGGTTAAGCGATCTCATTCTGATCATTTAAGAGTTTCTTTTTTTCTTTTTTTCAGCAACCCTTATAGTCAGTCATGGTTCTTTTCTGCGCCCTGTTAAGGAGCTCCATTTGAATATAGCAATACTTGTAGAGCAAAAGCAAAGCTATCCAAAAATAAACCATAGCATTTTTGCATGATTCCCCATTTAATAACTCAGTAAGCCGATCTTTTTTTTTTTTTTTTCTTAATGACATTAAAATCTGTTTGAAATTAAGTGCTGAAAACATGTTCCAAGACTGAGAACAATTGAGTGTCCAACTGAGTAGAAGAGATCCATCGCAATTGTCCAGATTTTTCGTTTCGGGGTAAAACGGGGGTGCGCAGCATGACTTTTAGTGGCCGCAGCAACATGATTCATACAAAAAATTTCAGTGGAGGCAAATAAGGCGAAATGATCCCGGCACAGCTGCCTGTCATTACGACTGGTCATCAGAGACCACCTCTCTGCGACCCGTGAGAAAGTGTGTAATGTGCATCACTGGGACTTCGCCTCTTCTGGCTTAGAAGCTGCTAGAGAAGGCACTTAACTTGATTGACAGTTGAAAGTTCCAAGGGGAGGGGTTTAGAAGCTGAAAGATTTTCAATTCTTTACTATTTTCAGGCCTGATTTAGGATGCGTTGCAATTTTATTTGTTCACATTTGGGAGGCTTGTTAGGAATACTGTGCTGTGTAAAATTTAGAGGATAATATTTTGTTCACTGGGCCTTTAAATGAGGTGCTTTGACTGTCCTCTATAAGCAGGTTCTGTGTTGCTGTATTTGGCATGAAGATGTGAATCTTAGATGTCTTTTTTTTTTTTTTCTTCTATTTTTTTGGGTACAGATGCCCCCGTCCACCCACCCGTTTCCGAGACGCACCCTTATGACAATCTGGACCCCAAAAATCTGCCCTCAGATACAGGATATGCTTGCAAGATGATAGATGGAGTAATGCACGTTTACACCAAGAAGACCACCATGGAGAAGTAAATCTTGTATATGGGCAACAATGTTTCAGTCATTTTTGCGTAATCTTACTATGACCATCATGTCATAATTTGCAGAAGTACACTATTAGACCTGCCGTATCCTGACCTGAAAGAATATATCGCAGACATGAATGTAATGATGGCCCTCATCATTAACGGACCTGTGTAAGTAGATTTTGATTTATTTTTCAGTGTCTTTTTACCTCTGCCATTAGAGTGGATTTATTTGTTTTGACTGTAACTTCATTCTGTCAAAGGCGTTCCATATGCTGGGCAACTGTACACATCTTGGTGACTTAATATGCATTATTAAAACAACAACAAAAAAATTCTATAATTGGTGTAAAATAGAGAACTAATTCATATTTGCAGCCAATGTTCCCCCTAATTTTTTACGTATCTGAGCAAACACGCTAAGGCCATGAGCGCTCCTTTTGACCACTGTGAGCGACATCAGACGTATGCACCGGGGATCTGATCAGTGTCATCCATTGAAGTTACATGGCTCATTAAAAGGTTCAGATTACATTCGCATCAGAACATTTCCAAGAACAATTTTGTGTTTTTAGAAACTTACACTGAAAATTTCAATAAACAAAGTACATTATAATACAAATACATACCAAGCCAACTATGAACTATAAATTTGAAATATTGCTTCCAACTTTATTTCATTGTTTTTTTTTTTTTTAAACACAGTGATATCCCCGTCTGTATTTCTTGGTGTAAAACTGAATTATTGCTTGCAGAATATCTTTTGCAATGCATGTTGAAAGCTGAATGATGCGCCCAAACAGTTTTAGGGTTAATGTTATATTTAATATATAACATATATATTATATATTCATAATAACGTCATATATTAAAAATACAGAATTAACTTTTTGGGCAATGTAGAGTCTGTGCTTTCATCCTCAATCAGGCTGTGTCAAGGTGGAATTTTAACATTATATCTCATCCTGTACTTTCTACTTTGGCTTCAAGCCGGACCTTTTTTACTCAAAAAAGAGAATCTCGTCCAGTTTCACCAATTTTTCTTCAATTGTTAACATACCCCGGTGTTTGTAATTCTGAGTGTACCCCTTTAAAATGTAGGGGGCTCCAGTGTCAGGTAAACTAGAAAGGAGGGTGTGTGGCCCAGTGTGGCTGAGCAGCAGCTCTTTGTGAGAGGCAGTGTGCTGCCGTGTTTAGAAAAGAAAAAAAAAACATCAGCCTGTAAGTGCAATACGCTGGATCTGTTTTCCTCTGCGCTGAGTGTGCGCAAATGTGCAGTTGCGCAGCTTAGAGGGCACATTGTTTGCAGCGTATTTGTATTGCAATTGTTGTCATATAAATGCAACAAAAGTGACTTTGTCATATTGTGTAATCATTATGAGTCTTATTTTGCAATGATATATCCATGTACTAAGCAGTATTAAATAAAATGTCGACACAGATTGCAATCTTGCATATTTGTGGTTTGGCACCCACAGATTCACCTATGTATTTATTTTGTTTTCAAATGTTTCTTAAATTTTTGGGGGGAGAGGTGTGGGCAATTCCCACTTTTCATAGAAAACTCTTGTTGGCGGTACAGTCCCGCTTAATCAAGATTTTTGGAGGTTAAAAGATATTATTTTCAATCCAATTAAAATGGACATCGATTATTTTCTATTTCCGCTGTTCGCTATCCAATTCTCATTGTATAGCAAAGATCTACTGTATAGTTATATTCAACATTTTATGTAATGTAGATATAATAAATATAGTATAATACACTTTGGGGACGTAAAATATACAACTGTGTAATTAGATTTGATTCTCAAACTGTTTAAAATTTATGTTATATTTACATTGGAAAAAAAAAACCTTATTGTGAAGCATGTTGCAAAAATGGTTCCTTGTCAATTCAGGACAACCAAGTTCCGTGGGATGTCTTTTGTCAACTATTTTTCTTTCCTTGTGTGTTCTAACAGGAAGTCTTTCTGCTACCGTCGCCTCCAGTACCTCAGCTCCAAATATCAAATGCACATCCTCCTAAATGAAATGAAGGAGCTGGCAGCCCAGAAGAAAGTTCCTCACAGAGACTTTTACAACATACGCAAAGTAAGAGCCACCAAGATCTTGTGGCTCATCTACAATAACCACATTTAACCCAATGACTTAAGTCCTGGCAAAATGTAGATATTGTCATTTTTATATTGAAATCTAGGTGGACACGCACATACACGCATCCTCCTGCATGAACCAGAAGCACCTGCTGCGCTTCATCAAGCGGGCCATGAAGAAATATCCAGAGGAGATTGTTCACATCGAGCACGATCGGGGTCAAACCCTCAAGGAGGTGTTCGAGACCATGAATCTGACGGCCTTCGACCTGAGCGTGGACACGCTTGACATGCATGCGGTGAGAAATAGTAGCAAGGAGGACCAGTTAGCCAACCTGTGAGAGAGAGAGTATTTTGTCATGTTAATGGGCTCACTTGTTTATTTATTTTGTCTTTTTACAGGACCGCAACACATTCCATCGCTTTGACAAGTTCAACGCCAAATACAACCCCATTGGAGAATCCATCCTGCGAGAGATCTTCATCAAGACCGACAACCACGTCGAAGGGAAATACTTTGCACACATAGTCAAGGTTTGGAAGAGGGCTCATTGGGCCTGTTTTACTTAGGGTTGGCGTGTTTGATTGCACACATAAACGGATGTGGAAGTTGCTCTACAGACCTGGCGTACCCAAGATCTTGTCTGCCAAACCCAGGAAATTACCACGTAGTGCATTTGACATGTTCTGGGTTTTACGTTAATGTAAATAGATATTTTTAGCAGACACAAGATGATTTATCAAACATGAGACAAATTACTACGGGGCAGGTGCAAACCAGCACACGTAGTAAGCAAGCAAAATGAGACGCGGCAGAGAAAATTTCTGAATAAATTAGGCACATAGACTATTAAGACTTAAAATTTGGACACGCAACCGCGAAACAGTTATAAGAAAAATTCATTTTGTTTTTTGCAGGAGGTCATGTCCGACCTTGAGGAGAGCAAGTACCAAAATTCGGAGCTGCGGCTGTCCATCTACGGTCGCTCCAGAGACGAATGGGACAAGCTGGCCCAGTGGGCCGTCAATCACCGGGTGTACTCGGATAACGTGCGCTGGCTTATCCAGGTGCCCCGCCTTTTGTAAGTAACACTTTTAGTCACGGAAAACCTGTCCCAGTTGGTTTGGATAAGCGTCAAGGTGTCGTTTAGCTATGAAAGATTTGATGTTGATCCTCATTAGGGTTGGGAGAGGTCAATGCTCCACTAAGTGGCATTTTAATTTTAGTTGTGAATATGCGCATTCTGGTTTAATAATGAGTCTGCATACTCATTATTTTTTGGATGCCAGAGTCGGACCCCTTCACTGAAAAATTGGAAAAGATCAATTCAAGTCAAATTGTTTTTTTTCCCCTAAATTAATTTTTTTGAAACTTCATGATAACTTTTTGTCCTCTGGCTGACTGGCGACCAATTCAGGGTGTTGTTCACCTTTCATCCAAAGTCAGCTTGGATAGGCTGCAGTGCCCCACGACCCTGAGTAGGATAAGCGGTATTGAGGATGGATGGATGATGACTTTTTAAATTCTTTAATGGATATCACAATAAAAATTGAACATCTATGTCAAAGTGACACGTCATCGTGACTTATTTTTACATTGTTTTAGTTTGACTAAATTCATAATGCAGTATAGTGACCTAGTTGTAACTATGTCTGACTTACACTCTTGATGTTCTGCGTTAAAATTGCATCTCGACCCTCCTGTGCGGCATATTCATGTTTTCCGCATCCTTGTGTGAATTTCCTCTGTGTACTCGTGCTTCCAGTCACTGATGGTGTAGTGGTACACACGCCTGCCTTTGGTGCAGGCAGCGTGGGATCGATTCCTGCTCAGTGATGGTGTCGATATCTGCCCTGCGACTAGCGGGCGACCAGTTCAGGGTGTAGTCTGCCTTTCGCCCAAAGTTAGCTTGGATAGGCTCCAGCTCTCTCCCTGGATAAATGCAAAAAGGTTGCGTCAGTAAGGGCATCTGGCGTTTAAAAAAAAAAAAAAAAAAAAAAAAAAACAAAACCTGTCCCAAACAAAATATGAGCATTCATCTGAGATGACACATTGTGGTGACCCCTAACGGGACAAGCTGAAAGAAATACATACTCTTGCTTCCTCTCATATGCTCAAAACGTGTATCTTCGGTCAATTACAGACTCTAAATTGTCTAAAAATGTAAATGTGGGTGTGAAGAGTTATTTGTCTCCATTTGCCCTCCGATTAACTGCCTCGCCCAAAAATTATATGGAAAAAGGATGGGTGGATAACCTTTATAAAGAAATACATCTTCATGAAAAGTGGTAGTTTTTAAAAGAATTATAAAACAGGTCTCCAATTCTTTTCCCGCTCATTCTATTTCCACAGCGACGTTTATCACACAAAGAAGCAGCTGGCTAATTTCCAGGAGATGCTGGAGAACATCTTCCTGCCCCTTTTTGAAGCCACCATCAACCCTCAGAGTCATCCCGAGCTCCATCTCTTCCTGGAGCACGTGAGCGTCAATTCCGAATTTTTGGCCACGACTCGCACTTGCCCGGATTAAAGATGCCGGGGCATTTGTCGTCACGCAGGTGGTCGGCTTCGACAGCGTGGATGACGAGTCCAAACCCGAGCACCATATTTTCAATCTGGACAGTCCTCTGCCTGCCAACTGGAAAGAGGAGGACAACCCGCCCTACTCCTACTACCTCTACTACACTTGCGCTAATATTACAGTGCTCAACCACCTCCGCAGGTAACACGCTGCTTCCATGCTGGAGTTAATCCTCAGACAACCGTAGGAGACCATGTAGTAACAATATATATTTTTAAAAATCTGTGTAAAACAGGAGACGAGGCTTTCATACATTTGTGCTGCGACCTCACTGTGGCGAAGCAGGGCCAATCCACCACCTGGTGTCGGGGTTCATGTTGTCAGAGAACATCTCCCACGGTCTGCTGCTCAGAAAGGTCAGCACGCCACTCATTTTATGGTGTACTATCTATACACCCGTATCAATTATTAATGCTGTCACTGTCCAATGGCGGGGGAGTTTGCCCTTTTGTTGAACCTTGATAAAATATACTCATCCATTTTATGTTGTCGCTGTGGATATTCCAGTAGTTGGTGTGAAAATTATTCATCAAGTAAGAATAAGGAATCTTTGTTCATCTGTCCATATTCTATGTATGGTGATGGGCACTTTCTGCTTAATGGCAGAAGTTCCAATTAACCAGGTTATGCTTGCCCGCTTGTAAATTGCATTGACACTGGAGTGCTTTTTTAATCCACTAGCCACAATCTAAGAAGTACTGTTTTTGTTTTTCGACAGAGAGTCTGTTAAGGTTGTTATTGTGGAGGCAAAGCGTGGAACCAAATGCTGAGTGGTGGGAAGGGAAGGCAGCAGTGCGGCAATCTCCAAAGAATATTTATTTTCAAAAGAAGAAGGCCAAAAGACCTCTGGGATTTTCAAAAATAAATTAATTCCAAAATGCAAGGTTCCAAGCAACACAAAAAAACACCAAGGTGAAAATTGTCACAAACAAAATAACATGACTTAGAGGGGCAAGAATCTGACACAGACTAAACAAACAAATAGACGAGAAACGAGGCATACCTGGACATGGCGCAAGTGGCTGGAGCGAGCCGTTCGCTTGACACGTGGCAGGGATGGCTGACTAGAACGGCTGGAGAGGAAAACCAAATGGCACAGGAAAAGTGAATTTAATGCAGAATCAAGTCTGCATAAACGCAGATCCTGACAGTGTGCAGCTAGAGTGCAAGACAAAGAATTTCTTTTCCATTGCCTAATGAGTTCTTGGTCGCAACTCTAATAATCATCCCATCATCATGCAAAATTGTTCCTACATTTGATTATTAGCATTTTTATGACGAGTCCAAAAAATTGTGGCAAGCTTTTGGAGGGCACATGAAATGATTTTGAGGGCCAGATCCAGCCCGCGAGCCTGAGCTTGAACTCTGGTGACTATCAATCAATTGCTATTCATACTACAGAATAAAGAGCAATAAAGAGCTTTGTCTTAACCAAAACGGGCCTGACTTGTACACTGACCAAGTGAATTTGTGCGTAGGTGGAGACAAAATCGTCGTCATTATTTCATCACTTTTTGTGTATGGAATGAGATTTTTCTGAATGTGAAATATGTGACTCTATCTGAACGTTTTGAGTTCCTTTTTCCATGCCAGTATTAACCAGAATAATGTTGTCCAGAGTACTGTAGTGTCAAAGCGGAGATTGAACAGCAAAAGACAATAAAAACACTTACTACAGTTTGGTCCGGAACTTATCCCTTCACCCAAAGATATTTTTAATTTGTGAAGCAAAACTTAACACTCAATCTCACTTGTATTTGGAAACGTCTTTGTCATTTTCCCCCTCAGGCCCCCGTGCTGCAGTATTTGTACTACCTGGCCCAGATCGGTATCGCCATGTCCCCTCTGAGCAACAACAGCCTGTTCCTGAGCTACCACCGCAATCCGCTGCCGGAGTACCTGTCAAGAGGCCTCATGGTGTCCCTGTCCACCGACGACCCCCTCCAGTTCCACTTCACCAAGGTCGGTGCGAGGACGCTTCATCTGTCGGATGAGTACAGTTTGCGTAATACTTTAGTCAAGAGTAATCAGCAGCGTGTGTGTGTGTGTCCAGGAGCCTCTCATGGAAGAGTACAGCATTGCTACGCAAGTGTGGAAGCTCAGTTCCTGTGACATGTGCGAGCTGGCAAGAAACAGTGTTCTCATGAGTGGCTTTTCACACAAGGTAAACTGCTTTCTAGATTTGGAAAAAAGCATCAGTTTCTTTTTTTACTTATCTCTAATCGTGCAAAGTAGGAATATGTCAGTCACACGATACCAGAAGACCAGCCTAAAGTCTACTTCTTGGGTGGGAGCGTGACAGCGGTGTGGAAAGGAAAACGTTAAGGATATGGTTCACAACACTTTTAGGTTATTCCAAATTGTGTTCCACAAAATGGATGATACGTTGCGACACGGCACTTTGAGTAAAGAGAAGGAAGCAATAATGTGATCAAGTATCACAAAAGTTGTCCTGGCATTTTTGTTTAGAACTTTTTTTTTTTTTTTTAGGAAGCAGACTTGTATTTCTTTTTACTTACATGATTTTGTTGTTAACAGTAATAACATGCCATCCTATGTGTATATCGCTCCTATATTCACGCATTTTACATAATATTCTTTTGTGTTCAGACAGTAAGGCTCTAGTATCAGATGCTGATGGTATTACCGGGAGCATGGCATTATCACAGTGTTGCAATTGCAGATGTAAAAATGTATTCTTTTGAAATGTTTGTTAAACATGGCGCCACGGTGGATCAGCTGGTAAAGCTTTGGCCTCACAGTTCTGAGGTCCCGGGTTCGATCCGGGCCCCGCCTGTGTGGAGTTTGCATGTTCTCCCCGTGCCTGCGTGGGTTTTCTCCGGGCACTCCGGTTTCCTCCCGCATCCCAAAAACATGCAATATTAATTGGACTCTATAAATTGCCCCTAGGTGTGAATGTGAGTGCGACTGTTTGTCTCTATGTGCCCTTCGATTGGCTGGCGAACAGTTGAGGTTGTACCGCGCCTCCTGCCCATTGACAGCTGGGATTGGCTCCAGAACTCCCCGCGAACCTCGTGAGGATAAGCAGCTAAGAAAATGGATGGATGGGTGTTTGTTAAACAAGGGCTAAAGACCAAAGTACTTAAAAGCAGTCTTTGCCTGTAATTCATAGTTTTATGGTTTCAAGTCTTCAGGGACACAGATATTTAGATTAATCTGCAGATTCATGGGTTATTAGAATTTTATTCTGCCAAATGTCAGTATCATCTTGAAGAAATCCATATAGGTGAAGTCTGAATTTCTACTTTCTTAATGTGACTACACCAGTATCAAGCACACTAACATGCACTCATACCACATTCGGTACACTTGTGCAATTTGCAACTTGCGTCAAAGAATTTTTACCTTTTAATGTAAATAATACTGCTTTCTTATAACACAAAATGTCGACCGCTCCAAGACCCAACAGGCACAGCATTGAAGCTCAAATCAAATTGCGTCTGACTGACGAGTGAACAAGTGATGCAAACAGCCGTGTTGTGTCCCCCAGGCCAAAAGCTACTGGCTGGGCCCAAGCTATTACAAAGAAGGTCCGGAGAGCAACGACATCCGCCGCACCAACCTCCCGGACATCCGCGTGGCCTACCGCAGCGAGACGCTCTCCGAGGAGCTGCAGCTCATCACTCAGGCCGTGCGCACCGAGGAGCTGGAGACCATCAGCGAGGAGGACTCCCTGTGCATGGGTCCTCTGCCCGGGTGCCGTTGAGCTCCTCAGTCCAAAAATTAAAATAAGCACACAACCATCGTTTGTCATGTGGTGTGGCACTTGAGGTTGTTGAAAGGAACGAGTGCTGCCTGCTTGCCTGCCTGCCTGCCTGCCTGCGCACTTCAAACCCTCATGCACATTTTCACCATCAGCCGGTGTCATGACGACATCCATCCATCCATTCATCCATCCACGTGTTTCACACTGTGATGCATCTTTAAGCAAAGTTCTTTGATGAATGTTTTTGCGGCACAAAGCACAGTGACAAGCCTGGATTCTGATCACGTTTCTGGCAGAATTCTGCAAACATTCCACGGAGAGCGACAAAGAGTGATGGCGGGACTTCACCCGTAAATCCGACGTGCATCCAAAGCATCGGGAGAGCTTCTTTACCTCTTTGTGGCCATGAAGAACGCTCCCTCTCCACTCATTCCTCATTGGCCGCACAGATCTGAAGGTTTAAAAAAAAAATAATAATTTTTTTTCTTTGCATGCATCGCACTGTACAGAAGCACCAAGAGTTCACAGTGCCTTTTTCATTTATGCAGCACAAGCTTTATCTAGAATTTATTATTATAACAAGAGTGGAACCGAAGCCACTTAAAACTCAAGAGGATTTTTTTTTTTTTTACAAATTTTGATTTGCATGCCTGCATGTTGATTAATTGAGTCGTTTACAGCCAGCTGTAATGTCAGGCGAGCTGCCCGCCAACCAGCCCAACATATTCAAATGTTTGGGCTCATTTAGAAATGTTATTTTTGAAAAAGAAAAGCATAGTTTATTTTGGATGAAAGTAACAGAAATAGTGTTGACAATGTTGTTATGGGGGGGAGGGGATGCTTTTCCTTTGGAAATATCTTTCACTTTAAAGGTTTTTTTTTTTCTTTTAGGGTTTTCTTTTCTTCTTCTTTTTTTTTTTTTTTTTAAAATATGCTCACTGATCATGTATGAGCTCACCATACCCGGTGATGGTTCGGACTTTTGCTTGCTTCCTGTAACGATTCAAACTTCACATGTGACACCTCTTCATACTTGTTTCCCCTGCTGGGCGCCTTCTAACCTCACATCGCGTCGCGTCCACGATCTCGGTCAGGCCATTTAACATATACATTAAGGATTTAAAAGCATCTACCGTGGGGGCTTGAGATACAAATGATCTAATTTAAGAATTTATTTATTTTTTTATCGTGATTTGAGCTGACATTCAGTTTAGCCCTTTTTTTTTTTTTTTTTTTTTGGCTCTCTTCGAGTTGGGAGCAAATTTGATGACGATGAAGTTAGCAGATAGCAAAGAATTCTTCAAAAAGAGGCTTCATGCTGTTCAATGCCACAACCAGAATTACTTCTGATCGGCCCAGCATAAAGGAAAGACAGATTTAAAAGGTGTGTTTAAACAACCACATAGCTTTGCCTTAAGTCCGTTAGCTTAACGTTAATAAACAGTGCAAAATGCCATAGACAGGCTAACGAATAGCGTCCGGTTATATTTGGCGGTGTTGTAATGCTTTAAGCAATGGGTGTTTCAATACAGTGCCTCTACAGTCAGACAATATTCATGTTACTGCGCCCAGTGGCGAAGTCGTGCTGCAGCGAATTGATTATGAGGCACAATTTATTTTATTCTTTACATCCTGTAATTATGTAATTACTGCACAATTTCATAAGATACAATCATAAAAGAATGCTATTTTCCTAATTAAAAACACGTTACCAAAATTTAGGGTTGGGTTTTGAGGTGCGGTGGAACAGATTAATGGCATTTCTGTTTGTTCCTATGAGGAAAGATGATTTAAGATAGTACAGTGTGTATCTCAAGGCACCATTGTAGCGCGTTGCCCCTCTATTCGCAGGACTGAGCCTCACCATGCAAGTAACCCAACCTTAATATCATGACTTAATCATTTCAAGACATAAAGTTCTTTTAATAAGCTCCTCCATCCCGTTGCCAGTTTCGGAGGGAAAAATGCGTTCATCAGCCACTTCATTAGGTACACATTTCCTACAAAATTCCTGTTAAGCCAACACGCCTCTGCCACTGTTAATTAAAAGTGATCATTAATTGCAGAGGGAAAAACTCGTAATGTAGCTCTTGCATTCGATCTCACGCCGCGCAACTGTGTGCCCGACGACGTGACCAGCGAGCGGTTTTGCCCGGCCTCGTCTCGTCATTTTGTCATTTAGCTGCTATGCTAAGCTAAAGGGATGCGCCTGTGTGCCGCGAAGTCGCTGCTACTTACGTGGGACACGGTTGGCGTTGCGTATTTAAGTGTATTTTCCGAAGGCTAATTTAGTCATTTTTGATAGTTTAACGTCGTGTTGTCGCTTGTGGGGGGGTTGTCTTCTCCTTTCTATTTGCTTAACTCATTTTCATGTCATTTGTTTTATTACTCAGCAGATAAAGTGATACGACGACCAACAGGGTGGTGACAAAACTACCCCCCCCCCCTGCATGTTTTCTTATCTTCATCAACAGTTAGTATGCACCTCTCGTTTGACAAATATTTTCAGATATTCATGGAGTTAAGGGACGTATTGTACATGATAAAAATCACCGTCCACCACCAAGCAAAAATATCTCGTTAGGTGTACAGACAAGTTACTGATGTCTGGTGCCATCTAGTGGAAGGTCTTTCAATTGCTCCCCCTGTCACTATAAGTTGCTGACATTGATAGTTGAACAAAGATGCATTATTTGTAGAATAGAAATACTGTAAGTTTTGACAGCACACTGGTTAGAGATCACAGCAGCACACCAATAAATAGAGAAATAAGTTTATAACCAATATTTTTGGCTGCCAATGAAATGTCTTTTTTTTATG
This sequence comes from Syngnathoides biaculeatus, assembly GCF_019802595.1. NCBI lineage: Eukaryota > Metazoa > Chordata > Actinopteri > Syngnathiformes > Syngnathidae > Syngnathoides > Syngnathoides biaculeatus. Next base: position 15,273,680 of record NC_084649.1, on the reverse strand, counting down.
TTAGCTAATAAGTCGAGTTTTGCTTTATGGCGCCATGGATGATTAGTCCATTAGTGTTTTTACACAACCTTTGTGTTACATTTTGTGTTAAAGGTGACACATTTAGTTCCGTTAATCACGCACAAAGTGGAAGGGAAGATGAATGAATAAAGAATATGGACTCTGTGATATAAACTAGTAGCGACTATTGCCAATTTCGCCAGTGTTGTAGATCAAAGCGAGAAAAATATTAGTCTGAAAACTCCATCCAGTGTTCATCTTGTGACAATTTATGATCTATCCCATCCAGTGTTGAGCACAAGAAGAATTTGTGAGCTAATCAGCAGTTTTTTTTAACAATTAATAAATTCATACACATGGGAATGCGGTTGTAAAAATCATACCAAGTTCTCTTTTACTGTTTTAATATTTCTTCCCGTCAGTTGAATGGGACCCACCTCGATCCGAAGACTGTCTTCATTTGGGGTGTTGTCAAACACGATTTATTCATAAAATAACCACACATTATTTATGATGATTCACGAGAAGCATGACAAGGAATTGCCAGCAATTGTGTGTAAAGCGAGACGATACGAATGTCAAATTAATGGGGAAAGTCAGCGCTTCGAGCACGCAAAAGATTGTTCTAAATGGTCATTTCTATGTTATTGTAATTTGATAAAGCTATGATTTTTTTTTAATAGGAAAAACGCTTCCTACTTTTGCACCGCTTGTCATCAGCCACTCCACTTTTAATGAATTCTCCTCCTCCTACAGCTGCATTCATTTCTCTCAGCACACAGATGACAGCCCAAGAAATGTTTAACTATGAATCAGTTATTTCTGCACTTTTTGTGTTCATCAAATATTCCAATGCCTTTGTTGGTTCGACATTCTGTATAAGTTTGTAGTTAGATCCGCTCGCAACAGACTCACAAGTCTTTGATGAGAGTTAACGAGCTGTTCAAATAAAGCACGTTTATTCACAGTGTATTACTGCGTCTGGTGTCGTTTTTATTTCTAGGATACATTACATAGCATTTTATACTCACCCTTGAAGCCTTTTATTTATGACTGCCGTAATTCCCGGCCTACAGAGCGCACGTGGTTATAAGCCTCATCTAGTACATTTGTAAAGGAAATACCATTTGGTACATACTTCTGTAAAAGCTGCAAGTGCCCACATTGAAACAGGAGACATTTACAAAGAAATGCGCTAATGCTAGCATCATGCTAACGCTAGCACTGCGCTACCGGCTGTTTAAAAAAATAATAATCACGGTAAAAATCACTGAGACGCGACAGTAACACGCGAGCACAGCACTAACGGGGATGGACCGGTAAAAGTCACTTCCTCGGCACAGATATTCCACAGGATTCACTCTTACCTTTTCCGCTCGAGCGCCCTCTTGCGGCCATTAGAAAAATGCACAAATTAGCCGCATCACTGCATAAACCGCAGGGTTGAAACCATGTGAAAAAAGTCGCGGCTTATAGGCCGGAAATTACGGTAAGGTTTTCGTCCACCGGCTGTTACTAAAGTTGACATTTTTTTTCATGTGAAAAGCTAAACTGCACGGTAATTGATATTGCCCCTTTTTTGGGGGCTTTTTTGTGTCATATCCACACAAATAACTCTGTATTTCGTCTTATGATTTTAAAAGTGCTAGTTTTTATTCCCAACTCAAGCCACGATTGAAATACGGACATGGTCCGTTCTGGTCAAAGTGGTTCCGCTTACCTCCTAGTTAGATGCATTCAGTCAACCTGTGGGTTGTGCATTTGGTACCGGAACTAAGTAGGGACAAACACAACTTAATCTACACATTAATACGGACTCTATCACATTTGTCAAAAATGCAATAAAACAGTAAGTCAATATTCCACTTGAATCCTGTTGGCCACTTCGGAATCAGTATTTACCTGATGACATGAAAACAACATCCTCACCAGAGATACTGATTATTAAATGAATTCATGTGATTGCGACAGATGTGTTTTGCTGCTCAAATTTAGCTGGAACACTTTTGCTCGGGCCAAACAGAAATTGGGGAGGGGTGCAGACGACGGTGAGGCAAAGTTGAACTCTTATTGGTAGAAAAACAAGACTCGTTGCTAATGCAGTTTATGTTAATTGGGCCACAAGTGATTCGGATTGGACTGACATGCCAACGAAAAAAAAAAACGAATCCCTCAATATAAGAGGGTAGACATTTCGGAATAATTTATATAATTTTGTGGAATTTGTAATGTGGACCAACAGAATATAAATATATACAGTACTGGAAAAAGGGTAAAAGAGTGGCCAGCATGTCAGCGTGAAAGCGCCAAAGTTCAAGGTTCGAATCTTTGGGCACTCCTCGCACGGTCTGAAAAAAGCGTTTTCGAAACTTCTCAATTGTCCGTCGGTGTGAACGTGAGAATTTTTAAATCGATGCCTTTATGACTACGTCACTTTTTTTAATTTTTAAGTTAGCCAGTGTATCATAAATAATAATGAAGAATCCCACGGATTTGTTACGTATGCAGCAATACGTGACATATTTAATGTGAAAAGTGCCAAGGTAATAACGACAGCGGCTTGTCTGCCGCGAGCTTAAGCCTCTGGTGACGTTCTCTCCGCGGCCGCTCGCCGGCTCAGTTTGCAGCCTACGGGTGGAAAGGACACACAAGTAAACGACGTCAACGCCACACGCAGTACTTGTCTGCAGGCGGTCTCCGTGGAAACAGAGGGGCCAATCGTCACTCACGGCGAGGGCGGCGGAGCGGACGGCCTGCAATTGGAAGAAGACCCTACCGCCTTCTTCTGGGCACAAAGTTTTCAGTTCCTCTCGGGTCATGCTCAGGAGCATGGAGCCGCTCAGCACCCCCAGGCAACGCACCGTGCTGCGGGAACACACAAAATAAAAAAATGTAAAAACTGTCAATCATCTGATATTGATAAACTTTATATAGAATCAGATTTGGGTTTTTTTTTTTATCTGTCTCTGACCCTGTCTTGTCGATATACTTGGAGAAACCGCCACACCCGAGGAAAAACAACCAATCTGAGTCAGCAGGGGTCAACTTTGGTGTTTCCGTTATTTACATTTTCTCATATGTGCTGCCAAATTAAAGCTGCCCATTTTTTATTTTTCAGTTCTCAACAGGGTGCACGAATCGGGCACGTGCTCAGGTCCGATTACATTGTGCAGGTCTACCAGTTCTTGTTCTTGTGTGCAGGACTGCACTTACATCTTTGTGAAGCCCATGTGTTCCAGCCAGGCTTTCACCTCTGCCGGTTTGGACTTCTTGCTTAAGACGGGAGAACCTCCAGTGGGCTGAGGAAGGAGGGAGAGGATTCAAAGATCTTCGTCACAAGCAAATACGTGATATAAACGAGACCATTATTAGGGTTCCATGCAGAAGATTTTAGGTAAGGGTCAATAAGTTTAACTGCGCCATGAACTTGCTACACAGCGAGTATGTAAACCAACATGATGTTGTAGTTTCCTAAAAAGAAAAGATTTCAGATCTTGACGTTTCACTTGATACGCAGCTTTGGGGGATTTGTGCCTTTTACACGTATGTGACGACAGACAACTGTTCCTCATGTCAGCGAGCGTTATAATACAGTAAGTACAACTGTAATAAGTCGTAAAGTGTCTTAGCAGTCACCTCGTCGTCAGCTTGCTCTTCACTGTCGGTCAGGACGTTGTTGGGGACGAAACCTTCTTCCCCGCTGCTGTTCCTCACTTCCCACCAAAGCTTGGTCACGTCCAGCAGCTACGGAACGGACCCAGCAAACGTATCACATTATCCTTATTATTTATGTGATTTGAATTTGAAAGGGATCGGACGACGCGTCACCTCCACGACTTCCCCCTTCCTGATGGTCAGCTCTCTGTCGTTCCTCGAGATGAAGTCTTGCGTGACGCGCATGCGACGTAGCTTTTTCTCCTGCGACCTGGGGGGTTAAAAACATGTTCCCGTAAATACAGAATCTCCGATCATCAGATTTTAAACCATAACTATACCACCAATTACAACTCCCATACAGTTTGTTTGAAAGCATTCCCCTTAAAAACAAATTGCTTTCAGATTGTGCAAATGCTCTGAAGACTCTCCGTAACAACCCAGGCTAAACTTAAAGTTAAACATTCAAAGCTCGACCCTCCGTCAAGATGTATCACTTTCACGTATGATCTTGGACCAATTGGACTGTTTTCCAATTTGGACATGGCTTTGGCACCATCTTGGAGGATTACAGAACGAGTGCTTTTAATGTGGATGAGCATCCCTCCATTTTCTTTGCCGCTTATCCTCACAAGGGTCGCGGGGAGTGCTGGAGCCTATCCCAGCTGTCAACGGGCAGAAGGCGGGGTACACCCTGAACTGGTCACCAGCCAATTGCAGGGCACGTCGAGATAAACAGCCGCACTCACAATCACACCTACGGGCAATTTAGACTGTCCACACACACTGGGATTGAACCGGGGACCTTAGAGAACTGTGAGGCCAACGCTTTACCAGCTTCACCACCGTGCCGCCTGTGGCTGAGCATCGCAGTGAAAAATACAGAATAGGCTGTACAAAAACACAAATAAGTGAATGTGCTAATTGTACTGCATGTACTGTATTTGTAAGCTTGCACCTTGACCTTGCAGGTATCCTTATGGGCTGGGGTACTGGGGGAGGAGGTGCCGGCGTCTCATTGGTGGGGGTCTACACAAAGAAACAAAATGGCCTCTTGTTGTTGTTTTTTTTTTTTAAATTTTATTTCCTAGTCCACGAAGAGCGAACTTATGAGTGCTGACCTCGCTGGGCGAGGGGGGTGGAAAGTCTCGCGGACTCAACGGGGTCTCAGCGGCGGCTGCGGGGGCCTCGGTCAGCTCGGGAGGCTCCCAGCCGTCAAAGAACTCCAGCGTGTACGTCGGGATGTCCTCGTCGTCTTCGGGCCATTTAGTGCTGCGTAAAAAGTACAAAGTACTTTCGGGTGACACGATACATGACATTGGGTACACTTGCAAACCACATCGAGGAGGATCCGGAAGGTACCACGGGACAGGGACGGGGACGGATCCGCCTCCTCCTACCTGGGGATGTTCCAGGCGTCCCCCAGGGACTGCCACAGCAGGTCCTCCTCCGGCGACGCCTCCTCGCTCATCAGGCAGATGCACTGAGGAGTCAGCAGGGGCGCCACCACGCTCGGGGGCACGTCCTCAGAGCAATGAGATGCCACCTGTGACGGGGGACGGGGGACTCTCCAATGAGACTGACTGACAAAGATGACAATTTGCCGAGAAATTGATCGTGACATTGAAGCGAAAGAGAGAAATGCTGTCAAATTAAGTACAAACCTCGAAAATGTTCAGCTTGAGACTCACAATCACAAATGTTTGCAATGTTGAACATTTTGACGTTGGATTGATTACAAAAGGTTGAGAAAAGTCCAATTTGTGACGAATTTAGTACGTCGATTCATTTCAATGACTTTGACTCGAGTAAGAATGCGGAATTGTGCGTAAAGACGCCATACTGGGAAGGTGAAAACAAAATCCCAAACTTATTTTTGTCACAGGGCACATTATGTTAGTGTTTCCCTCAGAGGGCTGTTATGAACGAAACCACAAACAAATAAATGAGTTTTGGAATCAGAAATCACAGCTAATGTGTTTTTCAGCTATTCTTGATGTTTGGTAACACAAAAACGCTTCCAATGTCTCAGTGTTATCATTTAGAATATGACAATTGGAAATTTTTGTACAAATTTCAATGAGAATCATGGAAGTTGACAGACATGATCTGCCTTCGCCGGCCATATAAAATCATTCAGCGGGCCGGATCTGGCCCCCGGGCCTTGTGTTTGACACCTGTGTCCGAAATAAACGGAATATTTTAACGATTCACGGCAGCCGCGTTGCTGGCTTTGGAGTCTCGTCCAACTGAAGAAAAACACGACAGGAAATAAATGGAGGGAGCATTTTCATATTTCCGTGCGATATTTTTTTATCGTGAAACTTACAAAACCTAACGCTGAGAACAAGGAGTGCACAAATTCGGTCACGCCGGGGTTATCGATCTTTCCCTTCAGGGCCACCTGTAGACACAAAAAATCTGTCTTAAACCGTTAAATGAAGAAAAACAAAACTTTTCTTTTTTTTTTTTTGGCCGAGGAAAGTCAAAATAAGTCAGAGATTGGCGTTAACACGCACCAGAAGGTTGAAACCATATTTGATCTTTTGAAGACATTCTACAAACTCTGACGTGGGTGGCATCCCAGCCAAGACTGAAAAACAATCAAAATGAAGTTTTTGGTACATTTGGACATGCAACGAAGTGCTGAACTGCTTTTGTATTCGTTTCGGTGCCTCCATTGACTTGCCTTTTCCTTTTTTCTTTTTCTTCTTTTTCTTGGCATTTTTGGCCACCGCGGCGGCCAACTTTCCCATGAAGATCTCGATGTCGCTGACGATGCGGTTTAAGATGTCCTGCAAGAACGGAAAGAAGATTAAAAATCAACAAACAAAAATGAGGGTTTCAGATTTAGCAAGGACTCCATTTGACTTGGACTCGGTATTAATGAGACTTGAACGACAGGATTCTTGCCTGTTAAATTTGGTATTGTGTTATTTTTCATAAAGTGATGTTTGCGGGGAAAAAAAAAAGATAAGAGACACAAATTAACGACGTCGAACTTCATCTGTCGCTATAAACCCCACAGAGCCCGCTGACATCACAACCTAGCACTCCAATAACCATTGCAATATTGAGTATTTAATTCAGAACAGAATAAAGTTGGAGACTATTCAAATATTGCATTGAAACTGAATTATGGATGTCTTCGTAGAGTGCAAAGCAGCTAATAAAACACATGGGCTCAGACTGACACCTTTCACAAATATTCCACACTCGTTAACTTACTTCATTAACTAACGTGCTATCGACTATGTGTAAAGTTTATGGAATCAAAAATTTTTTTTTTTTTTTTTTTTTTTTTTACATACCACGTTTCTGTCCAGCTCTGTGTAAGGTCGCGGAGGAGGCAAAGGTTCTGCTTTGTTGGGCGCCTTCTCTTCTTCTTCTTCTTCTTCATCTTCTTCCTCTTCCTCCTCCTCCTCATCATCCCCATCCCTCAAAGCCACAACCGGGTCACTCTCGTCTACGTGGGCGACCAAAACCAGGTTTGAACAAACAGGCCATTAATATTGTTGATGCCGCGTCTTAATCGTCTGACCGTCGTAATCGGGTGTGGCCCACTCGGGGGGTTTCTCCTCTGGTTCCACTTTACTCGGGGTTGTTTCTTTCTCCTGTGCTGCGCTGCAACGTCGGAAGTGTCAAAGGTCATTTCAGTTCTCGACGGGTCGACGCCGGTCGCTGTTCCTACCTTAAACGTGCTCGTGAGAGACCCCTTTGGACATAATCCGCCTGAAAATAAAAGAGAGAGATTTCACTTTATGGTGTGTAAAGCAGTAGTTCGGGAAACTTTATAAAACAAGTAGCGCCTCAATAATATACTTAGCTCTCCGGATACCACGTTAATAGCGAGATTTAAAAAAACTGTAGCATGATACGTGCTCATCAAAGATTTTCTACTTGAAATTCTTTCTTTCTTTATATTTCTTGTTGCGCTCATTGAAATATTATGCAGTTTCTGCTTAAAAAAATAAAACAGCTTTACTAAAATAATGGCTTCATATTACACATACTGTTATAATAATGTTGTAATCATGTAATAAATTTGTACTTAAATAAAAATTTTAATGCAAACGGTTCTTGAAGATGGCGGCACGGTAGAGCAGTTGGTAAAGCCTTGGCCGCACAGTTCTGAGGTCCCGGGTTCAATCCCGGACCCACCTGTGTGAAGTTTGCATGTTCTCCCCATGCCTAGGTGGGTTTTCTCCGGGCACTTCGGGTTTCCTCGCACATCCCAAAAACATGCGACATTAATTGGACACTCTAAATTGCCCCTAGGTGTGAATCTGAGTCGAGCTATTTGTTTCTGTGTGTCCTGCGATTGGCTGGCAACCAGTTGAGGGTGTACCCCGACTCCTGCCCGTTGACAGCTGGGATAGGCTCCAGCACTCCCCGTGACCCTCGTGAGGAAAAGTGGCAAAGAAAATGGATAGCTGGATGGGTTCTTAATGATGAAATGTGATTAGTTTTTACTCCAAAGTTAAATACAACTGAACCATAGTTGAAAAGTCAGAAATGTACTCTGGATAAATTGGGGGAAAAAAAGTCCTTTATGCGCAGCTACAAGCATCATCCCAAAATGTTTGGCTGTCGTTAACATTGCACATTTCATTTCCAAAGAATTCCGTGATTCCTTCGCGTGCCACCAGAGGGCGCCCTCGTAAAACGTTTCTCACCCGGACGTCCTCGCAGTGGAACAGGAAGACGCTCGTGGTCTGCTTCCTGCTGGGTTTGACCGTCAGAGCCAGGAGCGAGTTTGACGCCAAAGTGTTCAACACCGCCTTCAGCTCCAGAATGTCGCACAGATGAATGGACTCCAGAACGTCCTGAGAGAAAGTCCAACATCAGTTCTGCTCTTCTTATTCTTCTCATCAAATGTTGACCACGTGAAGGGCGTTGCGCATATTATTATCCATAATATACATTTTGTATTATTGTAGTTTGACCTGACTCGGGTGGGCCTCATTTTATTTTATTTTTCAAATGGACAGATATACCAAAACATATTGTACATATATGACTTTAAAAAAAAAGGGGAGGGGGGGCAGATCCGGCACAACTGCATGATTTTATGTGGCCTGCAAAGTCAAATCATGTATATCAACTTCCATGATTTTTGTGATAATCTGTAACAAAATTTCAAATTGTCATATCATAAATGATAAAGTTGAGATATTGCAAGCATTTTTGTGTTACCGAACCTGAACAACAGTTGAAAAACCCATTCCGCTTGATTTCTGATTCAAAACTAGTTGATGAAGTTCATCTGTAAATATCATGAGGCGAAAGATTTTCATGGATTCACAGTCATAATGGCCCTCTGAGGGCAATCGTAACTACAATGTGGCCCGTGACAAAAATGAGTTTGACACCCCTGGTGTAGTGGCACACACGCCTGACATTGGTGCGGGCACCGTGGGATCGATTCCCACTCAGTGATGGTGTCGAAATCCGCCCTGTGACTGACTGGCGACCCGTTCAGGGTGTAGTCTGCCTTTCGCCCGAAGCTAGCTGTGATGGGCTCCAGCTTTCCCTCAACCCTTGTGAGGATGAGCGACTTGGATAATAACATGACGTGACTTGAAGCCAATGTTGCGGGACACAGTTTCCTTCTCGCGTTATGTGAACGGCCTTCCCCACTCACTCCCCCCATGAGAGGAGCCCCCGGCTCCTAGCAAGCAGCGACCCCACCCGTGGACAGCGCCCCGACTGAACGGAAGTGACCAACCTTGGTCTCCATGTCGGTGAGCAGCAGGTCGGGCCCTTTGACCTCCAGCAGCATGTTCTGGCCCCACACTCGACCCATCTTGTCCAACAGATTGAGCCTCTCCACGCAGTCCGTGAGGCTTCGCAGTTCTTTGCCGTCCAGGTCGCATGTGAGGAGGTGCTGACGCGCAACAAAAGCAACGTTAACCCCCATCAGGCCTGGTTCTATTTTACGCCGTTTTCAGTTTGTTCCTGGCACGTTTTGGCCGTGGACGGACGCGGTCTGCAATCTTAAAGATGTTGTCATCATAGCGCCTTACCTCCACTCTGTAATGGAAATAATTGACGGTCTTGTTCAGGGCGGCGGCGTACTCCTTCCTCTGCACTGTGGAAACACGACCCGCAGGCGCCGCGCTTCATCAGACTGACTCCACGCCGGCTCGAATCGGACACGGCGCGTGTACTTACGGTATATCGACTTTGCGCTGGGCCGCGACGCGTACGACACCTGTGACGACGCCTCATCTGTGACCGAGTGGCCACTGTCACAACAAATACAGCAAATTACAGTACGTGAGGCCAGAGCTGGGGAAAGTACTCGCACTCTGTACTTGAGTATACTGAACAAAAATATAAAGATTGGAGTACTTTCATACTATTTTAAAGTTCGAAGATTTTTTTTCTCCCAAATATTGCTTAAATAACTGTCTATGTTTGTGAGCACTTCTCTTTAGCCGAAGTAATTCATCAGTCTCACAGGCGTGACATATTAAGACGATGGTGATTATTGCACAGGTGTGCCTTGGGCTGGCCGCAGTAAAAGCCTATTCCTAATAGTGCAATTTTCACGTATTGTAAACACAAAATATCGCCTTTCAGTAAAAACAAATAATCACAGACTCTAAAATGTTCCGTAATTTCCGGCCTACAAGCTGCGACTTTTTTCACACGCTTTCAACCCTGTGGTTTATGCGATGATGCGGATAATTTGTGCATTTTTTTTTTTAACGCCTGCAAGGGGGCACTCGAGCGGAAAAGGTAAGAATGAGACCGGTGGAATATATGTGCCGAGGAAGTGACATTTACCGGCCCTGTTAGCGCTGCGCTAGCGTTAGCGCTGTGCTAGCGTGTTGCTGCTGTGTTACTGGGAAGTTTTATTTTAACCGGGCCTGTTAGCGCGGTGCTAGTGTTAGCATTTACACAGCTGTGGCATATGTATGTACCAAATGGTATTTCCTTTACAAATGTACTGGGCGAGGCTTATAACCAGGTGCGCTCTGTAGGCCGGGAATTACGGTACTCAAGCACATAAGTAAAAATAAATCTTTACTGTCAACACTGCAGGAGAACGCAAATTGACAGTCAGAAAATATATTAATTTAGCAAGTAAAGAAAAAATACCTGGAAAATTCTATGAGGTACATTTATGAAGTATTTGTATGCCGTTACTTGCGATTATGGCTTGAGGCCGACTGATGGTGTTTGTGTTTTGATGACATCATGGAACAGCTGATTGCTAAAAGGACAGCAAACATACTTGGACAAGATGGATCCTGCAAAACTCCCCAGTGGACTGTCGCTCCTGTGCATCCTCACACACCTGCCGTGTCACATGAAATACACCATCAAAAATATATATATATATATATATATATAAATAAAAGACTCCGATTGCTTTGTGTTACTTTTCCCACCTTACTATAAAACAGCCTTTATATACCTTGGATTAAAAAACTCAATGTTACTTTGCCAACTGAAACTGTTTTAAGAACAATTTTGAGTTGAAAAAAAAATGATTATTTGCAACAGATCACAAAAAGTGTCACCAATAATGATATGAAAATAAAGTGTGTGTAAAGCTGATTTTGATTCTGATTAGGAGAAAATTGGCATTCCATTGGGGCAGGGGGTTCACATTACTGCCGCTTTATGCCCTTGAATGAAGCTAAATAGAAGGCTGAATATTGCTAACATAACTAAAGAAGTCGCTATAAATATCTGACATTTGTTAAAAGATACACATTGGGTTACTGTACAGTAAAAAAAAAAAAGTTTAGATCACGTTACACAGTCCTTACCTTTTGTGTTCAATATAATTTAACGGGTCCTTAAAGTAATTTTTTAGAATCCAGCACAAATTCAAGTCATCGTGTGAGCGAACACTTGAGACTGGCTGACAAAGGAAGAGGACGAAGTCCAGTATCCATGATGACAAATGCGTGAAAGGAGCAAGCTGCGTCACACCCGTGCAAAGGTTACCAGATACGGAAAACTGCAATTGGTTCAACGTTGTCATGGCGACAAATGTTTTATAGGCTGGCAACTTGACAGCTCTGTGTGATTTATTAAGATTCTCTGCGTCTAACTGAAAGTTCTCAAAAAGAAAAAAAAAAACTGCAAATAATGACTTTACTGTATTACAGTGAAAATTGGTGAATGAAGTAGAAAATGTGATGCGGATGAGATATGAGAACATACTGCAGCACACTTCAATGCTTAAAAATGAAAAATGTGCAACTGCCTCAACAACACCAGCCCATTTATTATCGGGTCACCACAGGAGGAACCACTCGGTTAAATATTAATTGAAAATATTACATAGTGATGTAATACACATGATCATGATTCAAATCTTAAACAAGACTTTTATAGGTTGGGGTTTGTCACCTTATGAAATTTGCTTCAACGCAGTCGATTTCAACCTTTAACATACGACTGCAAATTGCATTTTAATATGAATACAGCAACAAAGTCGTTGTTTAGATGGCCGTCACCTTTCAGTATTTTTTGGGGGTGTGTGATGATGAATTCTGCGTTCCTTCAGGATTAATAAGTCAAACCCTACTTCATGGAGATGTAAAATGATGACATGAATGGACACTTTTTTTCCCCTGGTGGTAAATGGTTCCATTGTAACTGTAAAGCAGCAAAAATTGGAACTAAATTTATCTGACAAAAGCAAGAGAGAAAGAGAGGCGGGGTGTAATGATTATACTACCGTAATTTCTGGCCTACAGAGCGCACCTGATTATAAATTTCACCCAGTACATTTGTAAAGGAAATACCATTTGGTACATACATACGCCGCAGCTGTGTAAAAGCCGCAAGTGCTAACATTCAAACACGAGATATTTACAAAGAAAGACGGTACACAGAAAGAGTTTTTAAAGTTGGGCTTGTAAAAATAAAATAAAATAAAACAGCCCTGGCAGTTACACAGTAGCAACGCGGTAGCACAGCACTAACGGCTGGTTTAAAAAAAAAACAAACAAAAAACTAAATCACTGATCACTGCACTTGTATGTGCAGCAATACGCTAGCATGACGCTAACCCTGGCGCAGCGCTAACAGGGACGGTTAAAAAAATCATACCAGTAAAAATCACTGAGACACGGCAGTAACACAGCAGCAACATGCTAACACAGCGCTAACAGAGCCAGTTAAAAAAAAAACACCGGTAAATGTCACTTCCTCGGCACATATATTCCACCTGTCTCACTCTTACCTTTTCCGTTCGAGTGCCCCCTTGTAGCCGTTAGAAAAAATGCACAAATTATCCGTATCACTGCATAAGCCGCAGGGTTGAAAGCGTGTGAAAAACATTGCGGTTTATAGGCCGGAAATTACGGTGTTTTCGTTTGGGTTAGGACTTGGCCCTTCGCATTCCCTCTTCTCGTTACGCCACCCATCCACAAAGTTCAACAGATTTCACTTTTTACCAGAGCTTCTTTATCATTACCTCCATGGCTCTATTTCACATCATAATTCATGGCCTAACTTTGTATCGACCACACAGGTTTGCAATCAATAATATTGAATAGGGTTGCCATTTATGAAATGTCGGCTGTGACTATTTTCAGAGCAGATCGGGGGAACAAAATCACTCCATACGTAATTCACAGCCGGTAATCAAGACTTTGATCAGGGCATGATCCTATACTTAAAGAGCTACTGACACGTAAAGCTTGATTTTTAATTTTAAAAAAGGCAGGTGGAATGGATCACTCTGTTTTTTCACCACACGTCGTGATGTTGTCGTATTTGGATTTTTGCATCTACTGCCATGAAAATCCTCTCGAGGCATTTGTGTTGGAGAAGGACCAGGAAGTGACATTTTTTTGGAGTAGCGGGGGTCGAGTGTTCATATTGTTTATACCTATTTTACCGGCGAAAAGGGTTATTACTTGTTTTTTTTCCATCGTGTTAGCCAAAATGCCAGCTCGTCGTATTGTTGGATTTTGCTTGAACACTCGGGAGGATGGATTCACTCTTCACACTTTTCCAAAACACCCAGTGCATCGTGGATAATGGACTGCACCGGTGCAAAGGACGAGAGCTTTGTGGGTTGTAAATGACAGGTAAGTTTGTTTTGAGCTATTAAAAAAAAATTGTGGAGGGGACTAATTTGTCTCAGTTCATAGCATATGTTACGTGTAAAACCAGCAACATATAACACAGCACTTATATTTCGTCTAAGACAATTTAATCACACACACAATACAACACAAAACAAAATAGAAGTACAAAGGACAATTTAGTAGCGTGTAACTCGAGCTAACTAGACATCTCGTCACCAAAGTTCAAAAACTTCCCTGAAAGATGCAATTATAAAAAGCGCCATCGGCGTCCGACGACGTAATCCTTCTCTCAGAACGTAACAAAAGAGCCGCATCATATCACCAGTCCCCGCAGTTAGCTGCCGTTTGACCCGACGCGGAGGTGGGTTGGGCAGGGAGACTGGCTGGCCCATGTTGTCACACCGCTGGCAGGGAGGAGAAAGGAGCCCCCCCACCGGTGTCTGGGCACCCCTGACGTACTTACTTCGCCTGGCATGGCTCCTCCTGAGTACGCTACACAAGTCATTTTGAATATTTAATTAATTGGGTTGCTCATCCATCTGTCAGGGAGTCTGTTGTCAGTGTCAGAAGTGATCCGCATATCGTCTAAGATGGCTCAAAACGATAAGGATTTGGCCCTGGTCACTTCACTTGCTTATGAGGTGTTTTCTTCAAAAAAAAAAGAGCTTCCGTGTCAGAAGGGGCGTCAGACAAATCCAAAAATCTCTTATTCATCTGCCATAGCAGGTGGCACAAGGTCTTCTCAATGGCGACTGTCCCAGTGTGACAACTGCAAATGATGTTGATGGCAATATGGCTGCCACTGGGATGTCGAGTAAGACTTCAGCAACGTTGCGCATGAATGACACGTTCTCCGCTCATTTTTTTTTTCCATATAACATTGAATAATATTATATGCAGTTTTCTTAATATCTATTCTAAAATGTATATACGGATGGCAGGGCAGCAGCCCTTTAATATACCTAATGAAAAACCTTAATTAAAAAACAAACAAAAAAAAAAAAAACATACCCCAAGTTTAATATTGCTTCAAACTCATTACAATACACAAAGATAAGCAGCCTATGCATTATTTTTCTCCATCCTGATATTCAAACTTTGTCTCAGTTGAGATGCTTGCTTACTTTCTTAACACCAATGCCCATGAAGACAGGTTTGGCAAGGGCTGAGAGCACTCAAAAAATAAAAAATGCAAATGACTTTTGACTACGTTGTTCAACCACCAGAGAGCAACAGTGCTCCACAACCACATTCACAGAAAAGAAAAACCTGAAACGATCATAAATCACCTTTCACACTGTAAAGTGAAAGTAATCCATGAAATTAAAGCTATTGGTACATTTTATTGTACTTAAAATCTGAGTAAAAGATGACATAGAACACCGCTCAACACCCCGAGGGCTGTAGCATCCATCTCGTGACAAATCCAGAAAGCTGCACATTTAAAGAATTACTTAGTGGATTAAAATGTGCATATACACATACTAAATATACAGAAGATGACAAAACCAAACTAAAATGACTAACATCTCTGTTTTCACTTTTGTTTAACTTGCGACTTTTAAGCATGGTTGAGTGAAAGGTTTTTGAGGAGCTGTACAATAAAAAAAATAAAATAAAAAATAAAAAAACTACCAGATGTTTAAATCACACGCTTGAAAGCACCTGTTACAAATTTGTGAGTTTGAACCCGTAAGGTGACTGATCGCTGACATTTTCGGATACACAGGGCAATGTCTGTAAGTCATTAACTGCTAAACTATCCTTTGCAGCGGGCAGGACTTTGGCCCATCCATGTAGCGCTCCTGCACACAAACTGTGCAGAGATGCAGAGCATGAAAAGTAAAAAAAAAAAAAACACAATAGAGATTAAAACATACCTATAGGATACTTTTGAATAGGACTTATGATAAAAATCTAGATTGGACTTCTGTCTGTTGTTGCCCGACAAATGCTCGCTCACTGGCCTTGCAAAGCGTGGACGAGATTCAAGCCGGGGCCGGGAGGCAGAACCCAGCCCTCCTGGCCCTGATTGGTGTGCAGCAGGCAGTAGAGCTGCTTCAGATGGGTCACTATGTTGTCTTTGATATCGGGGATTGAGATCTGGAGGCGCACGCTGCCGCTGTCAAATGATCGGGTGTTGTCACCGGAAAACATTTCTGTGATCATGCGGGCCACCACTGGGATGATCTGCAAAGAGATGATAATTAAAAGCGGGTTGTAGAGGGCCACACTTGAGTTCCAGTTTCCCTTTGACGATTATAAGGACTGATGATGTATGTATTTTTAACATGTGATTGGATTTAGCATGGGGGGCACAGTGGAGCAGCTGGTAAAGCGTTTGCCTCACAGTTCTGAGGTTGTGGGTTCAATCCCAGCCCTGCCTGTGTGGAGTTTGCATGTTCTCCCCGTGCCCGCGTGGGTTTTCTGCAGGCACTCCGATTTTCTCCCACATCCCAAAAACATGCAACATTAATTGGCCACTCAAAATTGCCCCGAGGTGTGATTGTGAGTGCGGCTGTTTGTCTCTGTGTGCCCCGTGATTGGCTGGTGTACCCCGCCTCCTGCCCGTTGGCAGCTGGGATAGGCTCCAGCACTCCCCGCGACCCTCGTGAGGATAAGCAGCAAAGAAAATGGATGGATTTAGCATGTTGTTGTACGTCGCATTTGCAACATTGTGATTACCATGGCAATGTCAGCAAAACTGGATTCGTGACGTAGATATCAATTATTTCGGTTTCCCCTTGCCAAAATGACAATTTCTGATATCCTTGCTTTAATGTCAGATACTGGCTAGCTATTTTTCAGAATCATTTGGGAAGAGTTCATTTCTCACCTGAACCATGATCAGCTTCCTTTCAGTTGGCCTGCCATCAGGCCATTCCTCTCCAAAACATAAGCTAATTTCAAACGGCGGAGGACTGGGGGTTTGGCCGCGCTGGTGGGCGATCACACCTGGGCGGCGCACAAAACATTTAAATGATTCATCATTTCGCCAAACAGCATTTTTACATTTCACAGGGATCAAATGAAATGGCAGCACATGTAACTTACCGCTGAGAAAAGACTCCAAGCAAAACAGCTTGACCTTTGTCTGCCGCTCGATAGGATTCGGCGCCGCGGCGTTGGGCGCACACGGGCCGGACCAGTACACCTTGCATTGGCACAGACGGACGGCGTAGATATCGTGGCCGCTCACCTCCAAGATCAAACCTCGGTCCATCACGTCCAGGAGGCGGTTTGTGAAGTGTCTCTGCTTGTCGTTGGTGATGTTCTCCGTGGTGGGGAAGCGCAACTGTTCCAGGCTGACCGGTCCGAAAAGCTCCTCCTGGTTGACCATGGGGCCGAGACCGCCGTAGAAAAGCCTGCAGCCTTGCGGGTTGCTGACGGTGATTGTGGGACACATCTCCCTCCCACGGTACAGGAACTGCACCTCCAGGTCGGTCACTGAGTTAAAGCAGCATTCCAAACATTAAGATTTTATTTGAGCTCTTTCAGTTATTGTTGAAAAATATATTAGATAAACTTCCAAGTCAAATGTGTTTATTGCTTTACTTTAAACTGAGGGAATTTAATAAACAAAGACGCAAAGAAGCTAAATAAATCAAAATGTTGGCAAGCTAAATCAAGGCTTCACAAACTTTACAGTTAGAAAGTTGCCTATTTTTGAGGAGTCAAGTCTTAATGTTGCGATCACAAATGTATAAATTAGGGAAGACAAAAGCTGTAATATTGTGACAAAGTATTTTTCCCCCCAAGAAAAAAACAGAAAAACAAGTGAAATTAAAATGACTTCAGTCTTATATAACACCTTTAAAAGATACCTTTCATTGTGGAAAAAAATGGGAATATATTCCATAAAATTACACCTTTTGCAAAATTAGATTTTTTAATATTGAAAAATATAAAATGTTTAAAAAAATAATGCAAGAATGTCAGACTTAATCTGCTCAGAGCTAAGGTAAGGACGTTAATTAAGATTGCTTTTTTCCCTAGCCAGTGCCCAGACATACGGTAAGCGTGTCCTTTGATATGATACAACAATTTATTACAAATTATTTTGCAGACCCACAAGCTACGGCTCGCATACCTAGAATCCACCCGTAAATAATCTGTTCACATCTCTTTTCCTAAATTCCCTCATTTGAATGTGTGACAGTTTGTTAACTCAAAGTAGAATTGAGGAGAGTGTCAACAGAACACGGGTCAGTGTCCTGGCCGGTCCAGCAATTTTTGGACTGCAACAACTGGGTGATCAAGTCACTGACTTGCGGTAATAGTGGGCATTTTTAGCAGAAGTCAAAATGGCACACACATACTTGGCAAGGAGCTGATCCACATCTCCGGAGAGGCAAATAGGGTGTCGGTAAGAGTGGGCCCCTGCAAGGAGGCGTCAGCCAGAGGAGCGGCGGGCATGTCAGCCAGCGGTGTGGCTTGCATCTCCACATCTGCCGGCTCCTGTTTGGGCCAAATCTTAATAGGTTCCTCTTTGGGCCACACTTCATTAGACTGGGGGCAACTTGCAGACGGTGGCATGGAGGACTCGGAGCCCATAGGAGACCACACGATGAGAGGAGATGGACTTGTGCCTGGTTGGGGACAATCAGACAACAGTGAGCATCAAACGCAAACCAAGTCGAGTATCTTTCTTTTCTCACTGGTTTATGGTTTGGAGTTAAAGTACAAGGATCATTAGGTCTTCACCGTTGGATGGGTAAGGAGGAAGAGATTCTGGTGTGTCTGGAATATCTTCTTCAGCGCCGTCTTCCTCACCTGGAGTCCAAGAACCAGCATCTGAAGAACCTGTGGTTTCATTAACAACTGGTGGTCACCCATACACAAAACACAAAGTTGTCATCCCCTAAATGTTTATCAATGTACTGGTCCCATGTCATCAAAATACACACTTTTCCCCCTACTGTTTTAACATGGAGTCACATATGACCCAGTGTAATTAAAGTGCCACTGTCATGAAATTGATGATTTTTAGTATGATATTAATGAAAAAATGGCAGGCGGTATGGACCCATCTGTTTTTCCACCACAAAACATGATTTTGACCTATATGGCTTTTTGTCATTCCCACCATGAAAATCCTCTCAAGGGATTTGTTTTTGACAAGAAGCAGGAAGTGACGTTAAGGGTAGTAGTGCACTCAAGCGTTCTCATAAGTTTATACTAGTTTTATCTGCGGGAAGATAGCTCGTTGTTCCTTCGTGTTAGCCAAAAAGCCGGCTAAGGTGCAAAGGACGAGAGCTTTGTGGGTTCCAAATGACAGGTAGGTGTGTATACAGCTACTAAAAAAAAAAAAGTTGCGGGGGGAGTCATAATCCTCTCAGAATGTAACAAAAGATCCATGCATGTAACTCAGGGGTGCTAAATGTGTCGATGTACCCGTCGGCGCCGAGCACGGCTTCGGCCGGGATGGCTCATACATACTGTTTGGGAGTCTGTTGTTAGTTAGAAGTGATCCGTATATCATCTCAATATGGCTCGAAACAATAGGGTAATATTGTCCCGGACACTTCACTCAATTGTGAGATGTTCTCTTTTTCAAAAAGAGCTTCCGTGTCTGAAGGGGCGCGTCCCATAGTAGAGGCCAAAGTGTGTTTTCAGTAAATGCTGCCAATATGGCGACCACTTGGAAGTGGAATGACACTTCTGCCACTTTGCACATGGATGACGCTCTCTCCGCTCATATTTAGTTTTTCGCATAGACATTGAAGTGAATAATATGTGTATTTTTCATTTCAATATCTATTTTAGAATGTTTATAGGGATGACACTTGGGCTTTAAGGGCCCACTGTATAAACAACGCACCACAGTTACTCTTTTTACCCTTAAAGCCCAACGTGTCACATGTGGTTACTACTGGACTGCACAGTAGTTGGTAGTTAAGGCCAACTGGGTCATATGTAACCCATTATCTAAACCGGAAGTAATTTAGTCCTTATTCATTAATTTAGTCAGTACATTACATTTTAAAAGAGGATTTGGATGACTTTGGTTGTCTAGGGTTAAACAAAACATACAGTAGGTCAAAATGAGTCTGTAAAATGGTTAAAGTTTGACATCCATGCGGTTTGTCAATTGTTTGCAATAGCAGACATCATGCAAACGGCATGGAAAACAAGCATATCCGAATTGGGCGTTGTTGTGACACAACTCATTGTTCAATTACGTACCCATTCAACTGAAATTCAAATGACGAAGAATCGCCAATCGCCATCAAAAATATACATAAGAGTTTAAAAATACTCGGACCTTGTGATAACACCTGCTACCAATATCAGGATTAGAGCTGTGTGTGATTTGGAAAAACATTTTAAATACCAGGTGACAAAATACAATGATGCCCCACACAATGTTGCAGTTCCTCTTTCGCGGTCCTAGTATATTGCAATTTTTTTTGTGTTATAGTTGGAGCAACGTTTTTTTTTTTTTTTTTTTTTATCCATTACCTATGCTGAATATCTTTTTTCGGCTTGTCCCATTAGAGGTCGCCACAGCGTGTCATCTTTTTCCATTTAAGCCTATCTCGTGCAACCTCTTCTCTAAGCTCCGGAAACAAAAATATATCTATAGTGTACTTAAAGCCCAAATGTCATCCCTATAAACATTCTAAAATAGATACTGAAATGAAAAATACACATATTATTCACTTCAATGTCTATACAAAAAAATAAATGTGAGCGGAGAGTGCGTCATCCATGCGCAAAGTTGCAAAAGTGTCATACTCAGATATCCAAGTGATCGCCATATTGGCTGCGTCCTCCGTCCGTGACGTCACCCGGACATTCGCCAATGAAAACACGCAGTGCACCTTACTATGGGAGATACACGCGCCCCTTCTGACACAGAAGCTCTTTTCGAAAAGGAGAACACCACACAACCGAGTGAAGTTACCGGGGCAATATTACACTATTGTTTCGAGCCCTCGGGGCAACATTACACTATTGTTTCGAGCCATATTCAGATGATATGCGATCACGGCCAAACCGCATCCCCGTCCGATCCACTTCCGCGGCAGAGATGAGCCATCGCGGCTCATTGCAGCCGGCCGGTGTGGCTTATGACAGAGCCAAGCCGTGCTGGTTTGGGGGTTGATCATAGCCGTACGCGATGAACAACACCGTCGAGCCGGGGCGCTTTACTGCGTTGTGTTCGCACGCGGCTGAGTGAGGGAGAGCAGAGCTGCTTCAGGGGTTTGTTCATAGACGCCGCAGTACACGATGAAGCCTCGGCGCTTTACTGCGCATAGGTGGCTGAGTGAGGCATTCTCGGCTGGGTTGTTCAGAGCCGCCGCCGTCCACAAAGCCCGACGCGCAGCTTTCGAAGAAGCCGTGACCACCAAACGCGGCGCCTTAGCCGGTGTGGCTCATTTTTGGCGCCGTGGTGGAATATAATGCAGCCGAGCCTTAGGGGGTTCTTCATACCCGCCGCAGTACGCAATGAACAACACCGTCGAGCCGGGGTGCTTTACTGCGCGCGAGCGGTCGAGTGAGGCATTCTTGGTTGGGTTCTTCAGAGCCGCTGCCGTCTGCGAGCCCGAAGCGCAGCCTTCACTGGCGAAGTGACGCAGCACCCCGAAGCCGCCTGACGCGCACATTGACATATTTCGTACGCGGATCTTTTGTTATGAGAGACCGATTACGTGGTCCGCCCCAAACTATTACTTTTTTAGTCGCTGTATACACACCTACCTGTTATTTGGAACCCACAAAGCTCTCATCCTCTGCACCCGAGCAATCCATTTTTAATAACAAACCGGGTCTCTTGCAAACTTATGAAGGGTAAATCCATTCTCCCGAGTGTTCAAGCAATGTCCAGCAATGCAATGAGCCGGCATTTTGGCTAACACGAAGGAACAACGAGCTGCCTTCCAGGAGGTAAAATTAATGGAATCAAACGAGTCCACTTGGGATGCCTCTGTTCTGTCCGTCACTTCCTGCTTCTTCTCGAAAACAAATCCCTCGAGAGGATTTTAATGGCAGGAGTTACAAAAAGCTGTATACGGCAAAATCATGTTTTATGGTAAAAAAAACACATGGGCCCATATTGGCTGCCGTTTTTTTCATTAGTAACATAATAAAAATCATCCATTTCATGACAGTAGCCCTTTAAATTGGGTGTTTCTATATCACGGATTTCACCTATTGCAGATGTGGTCTGCAATGTAAGAATTAATCTGTGTGTTTATGTGGTCTAACCACTTTTAAATGAATCAAGGTAAGTGAAACAACTTAAAATAAATACAAAACTGCTTCAAGTAACCATCTAAGGATGCCTACCGTTTATCCAGCAAAATGTATTACTAAGCGGAAGATTTTCTCAGTAGCGACGAGGCAAACCCAAAACTGGAAAATACTCAAACTTACAAGTATAACTGTGTGTCATATAAGCATCATTATGCATTTACCTGGGTTGCTTAAGGGTTGCAGGATGTCACAGACATCGTATATCTTTAAGGGATTCATCGGGACCTCTTTGGTTCCGTCATAAATGAGGTTGAATTCCCGGCTTTTGTTCAGAGCACATCGAAGCTGAGCTTTCCACTTGGCGGGATCGGGTTCGTCGGACCCCTCCTGAAATTTCCCAGTCTCCACAGCCCATGCCTGGAGGAACATGTCAATGAGTGGAAATATTGATATCCCATGAGTCACACAAACATATTTTGCGTAATGTAAGGAGTGTTAAAAAAGGTAAAGGATGTTGGAGACTGATGCGGACTTATTTAAGAGACATTTTATACTTAAAAATAAAATTATATATAAAAAAAAACTGGCTCCCTTTACAATGATAATTTAACATCAGTTCACCGAATACAAATCAACAGATGGTAATGTGCATACCTTGAAACACATAACGGGTTGACTTATGTTACAAGCCACCAAGTGCATGCAGAGTATTAATTTCAAGATAGTCAAAATGGAAGTTGAAAAGAAAATGCAAAGGGTAATGACATTTTACAAAGTGACAAAACACACGAAACTTGCTAAACAACATAGCAACACAAAATTGGCTAGCTCGCTGAGGGAATAAGTATGGCGCGGCCAGTACCGCATTTTTTTTAAAGTTATTTAAGTTATTCATCTAGGTAAAGCTATGTATATTGATATAAACAGTACATATGGGTCCACCTGAACAAGTTATCATTAAGATTAGCAAGAACCCTGTGATCGTTATTACATTAATTTATTTCTAAAATGGCGGCGAAGTGGCCAACTGGTAAGCATATCCATCTCTCATTTCTGAGGTTCAAATCTTGAGTCCTGCCTGTGCGAGTTTTGTGCCACATTCCCAAAAACATATGGTATGGCAGGCCAATTGAAGACTATTTTTTTTAGTGTAAGAATGGTTACCTTTAGTTTTGGTTATTTTATTTTATGCGGCAGGCTGGTGAGGAGTTGAGGTTTGACCTCACATCACCTGCAACACTGGTGAGGACAAGCTGGATGTTTGGATGTTTCTGAAGTTGGGGCATTAAAATTTTGTTTTATGTATTAAATAGTTCATGGATAACACTAAAAACATAATACACCGTATGTTTAACATGCAAGAAAAAAAACATTTGTCAAGGAAAATAATGATTCCCATTGAATACTTGAAAAATGTGAATGAACTAGCATTTTAACAATAAAATTTAACCATTTTACAATTTGTATATTGTCTTTTTTGCAGTTTTTGGGGGGCAAGGGCGAAGGTTTGCCCACCATAAGTCGACTTGGTTTTCAGTCACCAACCATCAGTGAGGCGTAACATTCGCGTCCCTTTTCAGCCTCGTCGAGGGGTAAAACTTACCTTGAATATGGTGTCCTCGTCCTCGTGCTGAGGCGTGTGTCGTGTGGCGTGCTTCCAGGGGATCTTGAAGCGCATTGCTTCGCGGTCTATCCACTCTAGGCCGGGATACCTCCCGCCGTCTACCTGGGCTACCAACCACGGCTTCAGGCGGACACGTCGCGGCGTCACCGACATGGCGACTGGCGGAAACGCTGGCGAAGGTGACGCTGCGGAGCGGGTGGAATTGTTCAGCCAATTAATTCTGCTCGTGTCATTCACTCGGGTCAAGTGATGTTTTGTTTCTTTTGGCAGTATGCTGACACCATGTTCAATGTGAACGTTCAAGTGCAAATTATAAAGTCACATACCTGCGCGAACCAGGAAGTTACTGTTGTTTTTTTTCCCCCCCGTCGGCCTCTGGCCCCAAAATGGCTGGACTTCCCGAGCCTTTCTCTCCTTCACTGGTCCAAACAAACTCAAACTGCGGTATTGTCAGCAGCAGGTCGAGTCGATAAACGAAGTACCGGGATCAAGTACAACGTATGTCTCCTCAGCCTGTTTTTTTTTTTTTCCTCCTTTGGTCGGGCTCACCCGCCCACTTCCCTCGGCCGATACTCAGGTACGCCGGTGACGTCACACTAATGACACACCTTTTCCACTGGGGGCTGGAAGCCCCCCCCCCCCGCACTGTAATAGGTTTGACGTACTGTAGTAAGTAGCTACATGTATGTGGATATTAGATTTTTAGGGTCCAATCAGGTACAATCGAAAACAACAGAACCAATATCAACATACAAGAGTCTAGTAGGCCTAAGTGTTCCAAGTACAACCGATCAAACGGTTTCGTGACATTTATTCAATAGCAAGTTTTGAACTGATAGAGTATATTTAATATCGTAAGCCAATGCAACATTATGCAGAATTTATAAAGGGTTATATGTAGGGAGGAATTAAAGAATGATTGATTAAAATGTATTACATATTAAAGCTGAGTAAAAAAAAAAGTCCACCGAAACAAAAGTTTGAAAAGACTTCTTCATAATATCCAAATTGTTGCATTGAAAAGTTACAACTGAACTGTACTTCAGCATTCATTCTTTCGCATAACACGAGGGATCCCACATACCTATAATGTGGTACTTGTACCACAATGAGAATCACCGCTATAACCAGTCAGATTTCAAATTCACATCCATGGGCCAGCCCACAATAAAAGCAGAACCTTTGGTCCTGTTTGGTTGGTCAGCGTTTGACTCACAAAACATGCAATCTTCATAAATAAATACAGTAAATACATTTAATAATCAGAGTTTGTGGTCAGTGTGGTAACAGTGCACTTCATTTAAATATTTTTATGCTTTTGTCATGTCCAATTACCATTGCATGCATTACTTTGATCAACCCGTAGATGCCGCCAGAATATCATCTTCCCCTAAGCACAAATCAGCCACACATGAACTGGTTTCTATCATCCTGCAAACACTTTCAGGCCTTGTGAGTTTGATTCCGCACATTTGGGATTATTCTTCCTGCATTTACTAACACGTGCGGCACTTACATGATTTAAGGGCTCACTAGTACCTTGAAGAACAGCAGCAGCTCATCACGGTCAATGCAGCTACTCTCATCAATATAACCGTTGAAGTACCAGGGGAGTTTCGAATTGGATTCTATCTGGCCACTCTACCATCAAGGACTGATTGGTGGAGTACAATTGCAATGGTTGAGCTTCTGGATGGATCTTCAATCTCCGTAAGGGAACACTGGAGCTCCACCTTCGTGACCAGAGGGTTCTTGTCACCTCCGACCAAAGCTCTTCTTAGCCAGTTACTCAGCTTGTACAGGTGGTCAGATAAAGGCAGGGTTCTTAGCCAGTTACTCAGCTTGTACAGGTGGTCAGATAAAGGCAGGGTTCTGGTGGTTCCAAACTTCTATTTCCCAATAATCGAGATCACAGTCCTTTCCAGGACCTTCAATGCTACTGAAATTCTTTTGTATCCTTCCCCAGATATGTGTCTTGACACAATCCTGTCTCAGAGGTCTGCGGATAATTCCTTGAATGTCATTGGTTGGTTTCTCCATATTTCAACAGATGTGAGCCATTCCAAATGATATTAAAACAACTTAATTTACCACAGATCGACTCCAACTTGGAGAAGCATCTCAAGGTTGATCAGTGGAAATCAGATGCACCTGACCTTTTAGACAAAGCAGAGGCTGTGAATACTTATATACCTATTATGTCTCAATGTTTACATTTTTTAATCTAAACTTACTTAAATGTCGATTTTTTAAAAACTACACTCAAATCAGCGTTAGAATAAATCTGTAACATACATGGAGTGGTGTGAGTGAATACTTTCTGGTGGAAGTATAACAGGGTTCATACTCAGTCTGACCAAAAAAATTTAAGGGCTTGTTAGGGGCATTCTTAGGGGCTGACACGAAAAATTTAGGCCCGATAAGAAAAATTCACGGCCATCGTGGGAAATTAAGAGTAAGGAAAAAAGACTCACTCAATGGTGCCATCAACAGTTCTTGGTTTATCAAATGTTCCAGAATCTCAGTACCTGTGACAGTGATCACCTGTCGCCTCTTGTGGTAGTTCTCATTGATATGACCATTGTCAATGTCTTCTCATAACAGTCTACAGAAAAACAGATTCTAACTACAATTGCAACTATATACACAAATGTCTTCCACTGATGTTGTCACGTCCCATCGGAACGAGAGTAGGACCCAAATGCAGGACTCGGAAGATGCAAAGTAGTTCAAGGAGACACGTTTATTATATGCAGAGGTAAGGGATCGAGCAGGCAGTCCGGTGCAGCAGCGGTAGTTGGGACGTCGGGCGAAGAGAGCAGGTGAGCGGGCAGGCAGGAGTCTGTACACAGGAGAACAATAAAAGCAGGTAGAAGTAACGAAGGAGTCAGGCTTACAAGGTTGGTCGGAGAACGGACGAAGGTCGGTACACACAGGTTCAATCAGGGATACCGGAGCACACGAACGGGACATGAAGATCAACGAACTGGCCCCGGCCAGTTGTCATCGTGGTCATATAAATCCACAACATAATCAGGCTGCATGAGGCGCAGGTGTGCACCTCCCAATAAGCGCACCTGCGCGGACACCCGCACAGCACGTGCTGGAGCGGCAGGATCATGACAGTACCCCCCCCCCCCCCCTCAAAGGCACGGCTCCCAGTTGTGCCTAAACGAAAAAACAGACAAAAATTAACAAAGGCAGGGGTGGGCGGAAGGGGTGTCCGGAGGAGGGCACCCCCCCCCCCCCGAACCGCAGTCTGGTGGCCATCCAGGCCACCAAACACAAGGCGTCCGGGTGGACAGGTCTGGAGGATGACCAGGACGCCAAGCACCAGGGTCCCCAAGGGGCGATTCGGGCGGACGACCTCTGTGAGGAACCAAACGGCGAAGCAGGAACCAGAACGAGGCAGGCCACTGCTCCGGACGAGAACCTCCCACGCCGTGGTTGCAAGACGACCAGGGATTGGTCGCCACCGAGGCTTGGTCAGTAGGCAGCCGTGGATTGGTCACCAACGAGGCCAGATCATGAAGCGGCTGGGAGCCATCTGGAGCGAAAAGGAAAATAGACCAGAGCCATGACCCCCTTCCCGAAGTCTCTCCAGCTCCAGGGTGGCTCCACAGAACTCCCCAGCTCCTCCTAGACCTCAACATAAGAAGGCGGCGACACCATCGCCACCTCCTGGACAGCAACGTGAGAAGGCGGCGACACCATCGCCACCTCCTGGACAGCAACGTCAGAAGGCGGCGACACCATCGCCACCTCCTGGACAGCAACGTGAGAAGGCGGCGACACCATCGCCACCTCCTGGACGGGAGCGTGAGGCGGCTGAGGAACTGTCGCCACCTCCTGGACAGCAATGTGAGAAGGCAGCGCCAGTACCACCTCCTCCTGGACAGGAACGTGAGAAGGCGGCGACACCATCGCCACCTCCTGGACAGCAACGTGAGAAGGCGGCGACACCATCGCCACCTCCTGGACGGGAGCGTGAGGCGGCTGAGGAACTGTCGCCACCTCCTGGACAGCAACGTGAGAAGGCGGCGCCAGTACCACCTCCTCCTGGACAGGAACGTGAGAAGGCGGCGACACCATCGCCACCTCCTGGACAGCAACGTGAGAAGGCCGCGACACCATCGCCACCTCCTGGACAGCAACGTCAGAAGGCGGCGACACCATCGCCACCTCCTGGACAGCAACGTGAGAAGGCGGTGACACCATCACCACCTCCTGGACGGGAGCGTGAGGCGGCTGGGGAACTGTCGCCACCTCCTGGACAGCAACGTGAGAAGGCAGCGCCAGTACCACCTCCTCCTGGACAGGAACGTGAGAAGGCGGAGGCAGCATCACCAACTCCACCTCCTCCTGGGCGGGAACGTGAGGCGGCTGGGGAACCGTCACCGCCTCCTGGACAGGAACGTGAGAAGGCAGCGTCAGTGTCACCGTCGCCACCTCCTGGACGGGAACGTATGGGCGTGCCCGTCGCCAACAGAGCAGGAACGGGGAGTGACTGCGGGCCGGTCGCCACCTCCTGGACAGCAACGTGAGGCGGCATCGGGTCGGTCCCCACTGCCACGTGAGCTTGCAGTCCATCCGTTGAAACAGCAACGTGGGCGTGTTGCGGTGGCGAATCCGTTTCCAAGGCAACGTGAACGAGAGTCGGCAGAGTCAGTCGAAAGTGACACGTGGTCGTGTCTCGGGAGTGGGTGAGTTCCAACTGTCGCGTGAACTCTGCTCGGAACAGCCAAAACCTCGACGTGGGAATGGCAAGGAGGCGGGTCAGTTTCCACAGGTACGTGCGCTTGGCGAGGTGGCAAGTCCGTACCCACTGCGACGTGCACTTGACGAGGTGGCGAGTCCGTTCCCACTGCGACGTGCACTTGGCGAGGTGGCGAGTCCGTTCCCACTGCGACGTGCACTTGGCGAGGTGGCGAGTCCGTACCCACTGCGGCGTGCGCTTGGCGAGGGGGCGGGTCTGTTTCCGCACCAACGTGAACGAGAGTAGGCAGAGAGTCAGTCAAAACTGACACGTGGGCGTGTCTCAGGAGCGGGTCAGTTCCAACAGCCACGTGAACCTGTGTCAGCAGCGAGTCCATCGCCGTTGCGACGTTAGCATAGCTCGGCTGGTTCGCCAATCCATGTCGGACCTGGGACGTGAGAGCCGCCAATTCGGCGCTCTGCCGCTCTATCTCCACCCGCATTTCACGGTAGAATGCATCGCGATTTGGCGGCTCCTCCTCCCTCTGGGCCGGAAACTTGGCCACCAGCTGCGGGTCTGCCGGTTTCGCCGTTGCCGGTGAGGAGTGGGAGGACGATGTCTTAGTTGCCGCGCAGCGAGAGGCACCGGGGAGCGCCCGGCCGGGGCGTCTCCTCTGGCCGTCACGCGGAGGTCCCTGGTAGATGGCTAAGCGGGTTCCCTCAAACGGATTGGTGTATTTGTATCCACCGGGCGAAGACGTTCGGATGCTGGGAACGCGGGGAGGTGGAGCAAACTGACTGGGATGAAAAGCCGGGCAAAGAGATTCAAAATCAAAGTCATCGGAGTCGCACTCAGCCAGCCGGTCATACAAATCACGGTCCTTCTCATATTCCGAAAAGTCAGAGTCCAGAAGAATATGAGGAGCCGGACGGGTCGTGTTCGGGACGTATTCATACCTCGCTGGCGGAGCATAAGACGCGGAAGCGGAGGACGTCAGGGAGCCTACCCGGATTGGACAGGCTTGGTCCTCCGGCAGACGGTCTACCTTGCGTCGGTCCCGGCGACGCCGGGTCTTTCCTGCTGGGTCCTGTTGTGGCCAGTTCGTTCTGTCACGTCCCATTGGAACGAGAGTAGGACCCAAATGCAGGACTCGGAAGATGCAAGGTAGTTCAAGGAGACACGTTTATTATATGCAGAGGTCGGGGATCGAGCAGGCTGTCCGGTGCAGCAGCGGTAGTTGGGACGTCGGGCGAACAGAGCAGGTGAGTGGGCAGGCAGGAGTCGGTACACAGGAGAACAATCAAAGCAGGCAGAAGTAACGAAGGAGTCAGGCTTACAAAGTTGGTCGGAGAACGGACGAAGGTCGGTACACACAGGTTCAATCAGGGATACCGGAGCACACGAACGGGACATGAAGATCAACAAACTGGCCCCGGCCAGTTGTCATCGCGGTCATATAAATCCACAGCATAATCAGGCTGCATGAGACGCAGGTGTGCACCTCCCAATCAGCGCACCTGCGCGGACACCCGCACAGCTCGTGCTGGAGCGGCAGGATCATGACAGTTGTCTGTCTCAGCACCCCTACTCTAGCTCCTTGAGCCTACCCAGTGTCTCCTCTATTTGTTGCTGCAGAGGTGCCAAAATGGCTCTCTTGTCCTTTGCTCTGCCTCTGAGTGCATTGGCCTCGGTGATAAACCTCAGATTCCTCTTTTCTCCTGTCAGCCTTCTCAACAAGCGTAGATATGTCAGTCTCTATTCTGGCTTTTTTTGGCTTTGCGGCAGTAGAGATGAAAAGTGGGCAGCGATGCCAAATGTAGCCAGGTACGAAGTCTTCCTTTCCTCACAGTGGTAGTTTTTAGCAATGTCAGTGTCTGGGAACATGACTGCAAACACTTTGGAATTATTTTCAAAAGATTTGTAACTGTAATGGCTGCAGATCACTTTTAAAGTCCACACGATCTCTGCCTTTAACGAGTCCATCTTCGTGGATTGAACTACGTTCATAAAGCCTGACTTCTGGCTGGTTGAAGTCGATGGCTGGACAAGTGTAGGTGCGCATGCACTGCGAGTACCACTGCCTGAAGTTGATGCTTCACTATCTTGATATTTAAGAAACAGATTCATACCAACGGAAAATGAGAGAGTCTTCGCCAAATCAGCGTGTCTCCTGTTTTTCCGCCACTTTGACGCCCATCTTTTCAAGCTGGTAACTCTGGTTGCACAGATGGCAGTAAAACATGTGCCGATCTTTTGGATATCAACCAACCCAGCTCCCAAACTCCTTACTTTCAACCCAAGCTTTTTGAAAAATGCACTTCCCCGTGATACAATTGAATCGATGAAAGAACTGCGCTACGTCGTCACGAAGACAAAGTGAAATGCCTACTCACGGAAACAAACAATGGAATATTGACAAGATGGCGACTAGTTGTCAACACGGTGACTTCCGTTGACGATTTCCGGCTGTTTTGGACGCCAGACGGATCGCTATTTTTTTTTTAAATAAAAGATACATTTTTTTTTGGGCGAGAATTTTGGCGGTAGAGGTCCTCCCTTTCATTTTTTTTAATTTAAGGCCTTTTTAGGGGCTTGACCAGTTTTCGCGGATTTTTAAGGACTTTTAGGAGCCCCTAAATGCACCTTCGAAAATTGAGGGGTTTTTAGGGACTTTTAGGGCCGCGTGCGAACCCTGTTATATGTCAAACAAACTGGAACTGTATGCAGACTAATGAACGTGAGGACTAAAGACCTCATGCAAGTATGTGCAGAAGTCTAATATGAATGTTACCAACAAAAAAATATATCTAAGTCAAAACACTTCACTTACTATGATAACAGTGACTAAAGCATACTGCAAGCAACATCCCACTTATCCTCACGAGGGTCACGGGACTGCTGGAGCCTATTCCAGCTACAGTGGGGCAGGAGGCGGGTACACCCTGAAATTGTTGCCAGCCAATCAAAAACAAGCATTTGCACTCATAATCACACCTAATTAACGTCACGTTATTGAAAGGTCGTAAACACAGCCTTGACATAGGAATTTGAATCTCTGTGAAGTTCCTCAGGCTTCTTGAACTCATAGAAAGAAAGAGGTTGAGCCCTGCGTCATGAATTTTCTATACCACAGATGACTCAAGTTTGTAGATCCTCCGCAGTCGGTGTTTCCCAAATCCTTGTTAAAATCCTTGAAAACACTTGAGTAAAATCAACTCTATGGGGAAAAACTTAACCCAAGCAAGTTGGTGCTCACAAAAGTACTACTTTTTGTTCTCTTAACACAATAGTAGCATACGGACTGTTTCTTTTGGCTTGTCCTGTTAGGGGTCGCCACAGTGTTGTCATCTCAGATGAACGCTCATATTTGTTTGGCACAGTTACACCGGATGCCCTTCCTGACGCAACTTGGGGTGTAGAGGCCCCTAGTGAGATACGAACTCACAACCCCTGGTTTACCAAACCAATGCTCTAACCGCTGATATATATATATGAGGTATAATTTGGATCAGTTGGAATTTGATGATGCACTGGACAGAGATGAACACGACTCCGTGCGTGAGAAACAAATACAGTAATGTCAATATATCTTTTCACATTTCAGGTGGCATAATGACTTCCTACTGAGGAACTGGATGAACCAGTCTTGGTTGTTTTCACGTTTTAAGGTGTGATTGAAAACTGGTGGCCAAGTTTACACTGCTAGTATAAATATTCAAAATATTCTATTATAATGAGTTTCTAAATTTATTCCACAGATTTATTTTAAATTGGAACTCGAAACTTAAAAAAAACAATATACAAAGGCTTTGATAAGCTACCCTCCGTAAGTACAGTACAAAATAGTTCTCAAGATGTCGCTCAAAAAGTATACAGCTGTATGATCAGTAAACTTGTGTATTAACCTATTTTACTATGTGTACTTCAAGTTAGGTGTCATTTTCGCCACTGTTATGCCGGTGGTCTGCTCACTCTGATCCTCTTTAGAACTATTTGGACTACTGTAATCATCTTTGCCGTTACCCCCATACAGCAGAAACAGCACACTGAAAAACTGGGCTACATGACAGTGCTGACAGTGTGTTATCTGTGACTAAACAATTTGCCACATTTTCCGCACTGTATAGTGCACTTAAAAGCCTTTAATTTTCTCAAAAATCTACAGTGAGTCATTGAATCCGGTGCGCATTATATGTGCATTGAGTTCCAAAATCTGGGGTAAAAAAAAAAACAACTAATCCAAATACTTGAATCGCAATACATTTTCAGATATTTATTGGAAAAAAGATGTCAT
Source organism: Syngnathoides biaculeatus (assembly GCF_019802595.1). Lineage (NCBI taxonomy): Eukaryota > Metazoa > Chordata > Actinopteri > Syngnathiformes > Syngnathidae > Syngnathoides > Syngnathoides biaculeatus. Next base: position 15,241,149 of record NC_084649.1, on the reverse strand, counting down.
ATTTAAATGGAAGAAAGTAAATGGGTTTCAAGAAAGTTTAGCCATGTATGAATCATTGCTTATTGTTAGAACAAAGGATTAAAACAGTCTCAATAGGCGCGAAACACCAGGAAACAGTTGGCAGCATCCACAAGTTCTTTTGGTAAATCCTTGCAATCTGTGGTCCAGGATGACCAGAGCGAAATGCTTGTCCCCAGGCTGTCTACGGGGTCTTGCTGCTAACGGTCATCTGCAGTTAATATTTCTTCCATGCGTTTTAACTTTCGTTGAAAGTTACGAATTGATTGTCCCAAAGTGATAAATAGAGGGCCATCGCCATATTTGTCGCCATGATGTATTTCTTTGCTTTTCATTGGTAACAAGTCATCTTTAATATAGAGCAACAGAATTCCAGATTCTTCCATTTGAACCTTATGCTTGTGGAATCCAGTTTTCATGTGTGTATTATTTTCGGGCTGGTGATCAACAGATTTGTGGTCTCCTAGTTCTGCACTAACTAGCTGATTGATTTTCAGAATGTTATCCTTTTCATTGCTGTTCCCCGAATTTTCCTGCTCTGCTGCTTCCACTTCAGTTTGCACATTATCCAAGCCTTCCTTCAGATCACCCTGATCTTGCAAGTGAAACAAAAATGTCTCTGTGTCCATTTTCGATTGAGGGACTCCAATATCATCCTTCTCAATATGAGATTTAAATTGGCAGAAATCAGAAAGGATGGTCTCTGTCTTCTCATCACAAATGTTCTCATTTTCTTTATGACATTCCGCTTGTGCCTTTAAATGTTCATTTTCTGTCTCCATTTTTGCACTTCCAGATTCAAGATGAGAGAGATTTTCCTGAAGATCACTGTTCATCCCAGTCATTCTGACCTGGTTTTCTTGAAGTTCCTTCATTTGTGTCCTCAGTTCTTCATTCTCTGTTCCCATTTTTAGACTTGGGGAGTCAGAGAGAGTCAAGGTATCCTTTAAAACCCTTTTCTGCTCAAACAAGGAGTGCTGGTTCTGAAGAGGCGCTTTCATTTCCACCATCACGTCCTCCCTCTCAGTCTTTAAATCCAACTGATTTCCACTGACAATCTTCGTCTTGTGTGCTGTCTCCTCAAGGAATTTTTTTTCCATTTGGTTGACTTCCAACTGGCTCCGAAGATCGTGTATTGTTTGTTTCAAACTGCTAACGAGAGAGTTTAGCTCTTCTATCGCTTCATTTTGACAAGTTATTTCCCTCTTTTGCTCTGCTAACAACACATCCTTACTGTAGATGACATATTGTTGGTCTTTTACTGCGGCCTCGAGCTGGGCGGTGTGTTCTGACTGTTGGTCACGGACAGATGTATGTTCTGCAAGCTCTTCTCGAATTGCATTATTCTGTTTTTTCAAATAGTTATACTCGTCCTCAAGTTCACGCAGTTTGTTGCTTAAATGTTCATTTTCGGCATATGCCTGCTGCAGGTGAAATTCACCATGATCTACCCTGCTTAATAGTTCATTTTGGCCTTGCAATTGACACCTTACTGTCTGCAGTTTAGTTCTTATACAGTACATGTCAGCTTGATCTTTTCTTCTTTGAGTTTCAACATGGGTCAAATTTGCCATTACGGTCTCAAGCATCTCATTTATGATATTCTCATTTTCTTTCAGAACCTTAACCTGGGCCTTAAGGTTTTCATTTTGCTTCTCTATCATTCCACCCCACCTTTCAAGCTCAACCACCTCATTATTGAGGGCCTCATTTTGTTTAATCAGAGCATCTTCATTTTCTTGAAGAAATTTTATTTGCATTCTCAAATGAGTCTCCATTTTGACACTCCGGCACTCAAGACGTGCCAGCTTTTCACAGAGGAGCATCTTTTGTTGTGTAAATGAGGCCTTGTTTTCTTCTAGGACTTCAACTTGCTTGCTGAAGTTTTCATTTTCAGTCTGCATAGTCACACCACAAATTTTAAACCGTGTTATCTTACGGCTGAAGAGCTCATTCTGCTTATTTAGAGTTACCTTGGTCTGACTGTTGAGTTCTGATGTCAGATCTGCATTTTCTGTCTGCGCTGTGATAGTCTGAGAAATATGTTGAGTCCATTCTTTGTTGTGTAAATTCTCCTCGGTTGGTGTGATGTTTTCGTGAATATGCTTAAATTGGGCCCTCAAGTCTTTTTTCTCTATTTCCATCTTGACATCCTGATATTCCGGATGAGCCATCTTGCCATCAAGGAGTCTTTCACTCACTCAGTGTGGATTATTTTTTTTCCTCATCATGTTCCATAAGAGTCCTTTTGTGATTCTTGCTTTTTTATGGATAGCCGTCATATGTCCTGAACTCAGCCTTTTGGGAAATTGGAGCTGTTGTATGACCGCTTCATCCTCTTCAATAAGTGTTACCAGATTGATGTCACGTGTTAGAGTGGATCATTAAGATAATCAAACACACATCTGCAATTTAACAATCATGCACAGGATGGTCCTTTGCACCTTTATGATCTAACAGAGGATATCATATAAAGGAATATTGCTGCAGCTCAAGGATTAAAGGACTTTGAGGTATTGTGTCATTAAAGCGGAAGGTATACTGTCTGGATACCATTCTGCTTATTGAATTAAAATATTTCAGTGTTACCATTACCCCACATCTAATCCAGTTCTAGAACATTTCAATCATATCAAAGCATACTTGAAGGGGAACTAACCAAATCAATAAATAAGGCTCTAATTTCTATTTTATGATCTTGAAAACATCCCAACTTCATCAACATTGTCAAATTGTTTGACGAAAAACATGATTTCAAAACGGCTGTTTCAGACAAAGCAAGTTTTCTTATTTAATGCATTTTGGTAAGTAACAATTTTAAGATGGACTAAAAAAATGGCTCTGCATAAGAGTGTAGACATTCTTGTCAGGTTCATGGAAAAAAATACACTGACAAGACACTAGTCAATAAACAAACTAAAAAGTCATGTCATCACTTTAACCTAAAACCTAGTGACCCTTAACGTTTATGAAATAAGTCATATATGACCCAAAAAGTACTTTCCAAAGACAAGGAACTATTGCAATACAAAACTCTAGCATCTGTCAACAAATATGTCTGGTATGTCAAAATCAGTGAAAATGTAGATGAATAAAAACAAAGCTAGAGGAAGGAACACACCGACAATGAGTCCTGCAACGAAACATATTGTCCTTGAATCATTTAGAAAAGCTTTAAAATGCCAATGCCAAATAGTTCTGGTCTGATTGTGAAGTCTGCTAGCTGCAGAATTCAGGTGAACCTTGTCCAGTTCCACTGCACATGTGTCTAGGAGATATTTGTCAAAAGCTTCCTCCTTAATTGCAATTTGACTGCGTTCTAGTAGCCCTTGAAGATGGCAATTTTTTTGTTTTAAATTTGTAATGAGAGTCTTCATCTGCTCTGTGACTTCACTTAGCTTTTCCAGCTCATCGTCTTTGCTCTCGAGAAGAGAACTTGCCTCCTCAACCTGGAGTTTATTGTCTTTTAATGCAGCCTCCAACTGCGCAATCTTTTGTTTTTGTTGATCTCGAACAGATTTATGTGCTTCCATCTCCGCTCGAACAATTTCATGCTGTTTTTTTAGAGAGTTGTCCTTTTCTTCAAGCTCCCGCAATTTGTTACTCAACTTTTCATTCTCTGCCAAGTCCTTCTCCATTTGTGTTTCAGCATGATCTATCCTTCTCCTTAGGTCACTTTGATCATGCAATTGTGATCTGACTGTCTGAATTTCTGTCCTCAGATGGTTATTTTCAGTTTTGTACTTGTCCCTCTGATCCAAATCAGCCATGAGGGCCTCCGTCCTCTGCTTTATAAGTTTCTCATTTTCTTTAAGATCCTCAACTTGCACTCTTAAATCTCCATTGTCTGTCTCCATCTTCAAACTCCAAGTTTCAAGATCGGCCAGCTTTTCACCGAGGTGCCTGTTCAGCTCAGACAATTTGATTTCATTTTCTTGAAATGCTGCAACTTGTCTCCTCAGGGCTTCATTTTCTGTTTCCATCTTCAAACGCTTGATTTCAAAAACAGCTAGCTTTTCACTGAGCAGGTGGCTGTGATTGGTCACAGTGTCATCTTTTTCTCGAAGCTCTTCAATTTGTAAGCCCAAATCTCCATTCCTTGCACCGCAAGAATCAAGATGAGTCAGCTGTTCATTAAGGTGTCTGTTCAGCTCATTGAGTCTAACTGCATTTTCTTGAAGCGCTCTGATTTGTGCCCTCAATTCTTCATTTTCTGTTTCCATCTTCAGACTTGGAGAGTCACACAGAGCGAAGGTATGCTTTATTAGCCGTTTTGGCTCAATCAAGCGATTTTTTTCACGACGGTCTTTCATTTGCAACCTCGCATCTTTCATTCTATTTTAAATCCCAATTGGGTTTCACCGTTTGACTCATCCTCAGGTGGTGTCTCCGCTAGGCTTCCACAAATGTTATTTGCGGTTAATATTTCATCCATCTGCCTGTGTTCCAGCTGGCTTTGAAGATCATGTATTTGTTGTTTAAAACTGCTCACAAGAGAGTTAAGTTCCTCCGTAACTTCATTTTGATAAACAATTTTCCTGTTTTGCTTTCCTAACTCATCATCTTTACTATAGAGTAAAAACTGAGCCTCCTCAAGTTGGAGTTTATGCTCTTTTAACGCCGCCTTCATCTGAGCAATCTGCTCACTCTGCTCCTCCTGAATACATTTATATTTCTCTAACTCAACTCTAACAACATCATTTTGTTTTTTTACAAAGTTACCCTCTTCCTCAAGCTCACCCAGTTTGTGGCTCAACCTTTGCTTCTCTGCCCTCTCTGTCTCCATGAGAGATTCAGCATCATCTATCCTTCTGAATAGTTCATCTTGATCTTGTAGTTGACACCTAAGCGTCTGCCGTTCAGTTCTCAGACGGTAAATCTCAGTTTGATCATTTTCCCTCTTATATTCAAAGCTGGACAATTCAGCCATGAGTTTTTCTGTCTTCTCACTTAAGATGTCCTCATTTTCTTTCAGAGTCTTTACTCGTGTCCGCAGGTTTTCATTTTGTTTATCTGTCCTTACATTGCAGCTATCAAGTCGAGACACCTCATCATTGAGTGACTCGTTCTGCCTAATTAAAACATCCTCATTTTCTTGTAGTGCTTTAACTTGTGTCTTTAAGTCACTGTTCTGTGTCTCCATCTTTGCTCTCTGAGACTGAAGCGAAGCCACCTGATCATTAAGGGACTTAACTTCATCCTGCAGCTGGTTCTTGTTTTCTTGAAGGGATTTAACTTGTCCTTTCAATTCACAGTTCTGTGTTTCCATCTTTGCACTCTGAGATTGAGCCCGAGATAACCCATCATTCAGGGATCTAATGTCATCATCGAGACAGTTCTTGTTTTCTTCAAGAGCTTTAACTTTTGCCCTTAATTCAGAATTATGTGTTTCCATCTGTACATTCTGAGGCTGAAGCAACGCTAATTTGTCAGTGAGGGACTTTATTTCATCACATAGTTGGTTCTTGTTTTCTTGAAGCACTTTAACTTGAGCCCTTAAGTCTCCTTTCTCCACTTCTTTCATTCCATCATCTTCTGGGCTTTTCATCTCCAAACCTGTTGACTGAATCTGAGTTTTCTCATTTTCTTGATGAACTCTAAGTTGTGCCTTTAACTCACCATTCTCCCTCTCCATCATTGCAGCATGTGATTGAAGCTGAGATAGGTCAACACTGAGGGACTTAATTTGATCCTCGAGTTGGTTCTGCTTGTCTGGAAGTACAACAATTTGTGTCCTCGTGTCTCCATTGTCAGTTTCCATCTTCAAACGCTGCGATTGAAGCTCAGCCACCTCATTTTTAAGGGACACATTCTGTTTGATCAGTGTGTCTTCAACATCCTTATGATTTTTAACTTGTGATTTTAGGTTTACAATCTGATCATTGAGGGCCTTATTCTGCTCTTCCAAATCGTTATCGGGAGGAGCTCTGACTTGTGTTGCCAAGTCTCGTTTATTTATCTCCAAATCTACATTTTGAGATCCAAGAGAAGCCCACTCCTGAGTGGCAAGACCATTTAGCCAACTAAGTTTCACCTTCTCTTCAACTTGCAATCGTAAGTATCTATTTTCTTCCTCTACCTTTGCAAGTTGAGTTTTCATATGATCCATCTGTGTCCTTTTGCTTTCATGTTGTGTTTCCATCTCCATACAACGACATTCAAGCATAGACATCTCAAACTTAGCTTTCTCTGGTTCCATCTTCTCAGTGTGAGATTCATACTGTACCATGTTAAAATTGAAGATCTTATTCTGCTCACTGAGAATATCTTCTGTGTGTCGGAGATCAAGCAACGCCAAGTCTTCATTTGCTGTCTGCCTCATGAAACCTGAATATTGAAGACGACCCAATGTTTGGGCCCTCAGGTCATTTTTCTCTGGTTCCTTCATATCAGACTCCAGATGAGCCAGCTCCTCCTTCACGCGTCTTTTTTGCTCAAGCAACATGGTCTCTTTATTTTCCAGATCCCTGAAATGCTCATTGCTTAACAGTTGCCTGTTTATCCAGGACATCCTTCAATCCTGATTTAAAAATTGAAGATTTTGAATTATCCTCTCATGCTTTGGGTGGCTCCTAACTGGTGTCTTTGCAGGCAAAATGGAAAGCATCCCGATTGAGGAAGTAGTATGGAAAATGGATAGCTGGATCCTTTTCAGGTTGTCAAAATGTCGTGATTCAACATGTTCGCGTAATGTACTCAAAATACAACTTTCTTTTGACTTTATCAGTACCATGTTCTGTTGATTTGTCAAAATAATAAAAAAAATAAAATAAACCAAAGTGTGTGGAGAATAGTGACTTTCAGCTTTATGACATTAAATGACAGAAGGTGACTGTTGACGGGCTATAACCGGTAGTTTAAAACAGGTTTAAAATTATTACATCAAAATGATATTATTGGCTTGTCATAAGAGAGATGAAGTCATTGCACATTTACAAGCTCTATTGCAAAGATGACATAGACAGTGACACGTTGATGAGAGGGACCTGACATCATCAAAGTTAGTTAAGGTAAGCAAGAACGCTCTCCATTTGGCTACGGGGCACTTTGTAAATTAACAGCTTGCTATAAAATGGAACTCAACCTTTGCAATATCTAATATAACTCAATATAGTGGTAGGTAAATCCCATTCTCATTTGTTCATTTTAGTTTCTGTTCTTTTTAATAAGCGGCTATTTCTAGTGCTGTATTTTTCCATTTTCCAAGCCGCATGAGTCGCGGGAGTGCTGGAGCCCCGAACTTCGGGCGAAAGGCGGACTTCACCCTGAATTGGGCACCAGTATTTTGACATTCTAAAGTAGGAATTTCCTTGCTCAGTCTACTGCTGCTGTTTTTGCTGTGCTCATTTTGAATTTACATTATTATGGTATAACATAGTACAGTATTATAGTTAGCATTACTACAAATTGGCCTAATTTTTCTTTTAGACAGCTCTTGCTCTGGATGTCTCTGGGTAATGGCGAGCGTATTCTTTGGTTTGGTTGTTTTGCCCAAAGACATGTAAACATGGAATGTGCCTCGAGCACTGAATTGTATGTTGACGTAGCCACTATGTCAGATGTGGAAAAGGTGACAGAATCAGTCAAAATGCTTTCTTCATTTTCTGTTTGGAGATCTCCCAACTGTTTTATACTCAAGGCCAGACCTCATGGGATTACCTTTCATAAGTAAAATTGAACAATGACTTTTGTGTGTCACTTGTGAACTGTGCTTTGAGTAAACGAAATGATTCCTCACTCTCACAGCCACCGTGTCATGTGCTTATTTTCCACAACAGTATATGTAAGCAGTTAGTTCATTACCCATCTTTGTGGTGATAATTTCTATTCTTTAACTACAGTTTTTTATGTGGTATTTTTTTATTCGTGTGACTTTAATGTACTTTTCTCAGTATATACAGACAGCGGATGAAATAAGTAACGCGTCAACATTTTTCCTCATTAAACATTTCCCAAGGTGATATTGAAATAAAATTTTCACCCGAAATTGATAACAACCCAAGTAATCCATACTTACAAAGACAGTAGAACAAATGAGAATTCTTTTTAAATCATGTGAAATCCGTCCATTTTCTGAGCCGCTCCTTACAAGTGACGAGGAAGTCCTGGAGCATAACTCAGCTGTCTTCGGGCAGGAGGTGGGGTACACCCTGAATCAGTTGCCAGCCAGTCACAGGGCACAGAACCATTCGCAATCACATTAACACCTACAGGCAATTTAAAGCCTTTGATTAATGCATGCTTTTGGATGTGGGAGGAAACCAGAGTGTGGAGAAAACCCACGCAGGCATGGGGAGAACATGCAAACTGCACACAGGCAAGGCAATCTTTTTGTAGCCCAACAAGTAGGACTAAACCATCTGATATACAGTGTCTTGTTAAAGTATTCGGCCCCCTTGAACTTTTCAACCTTTTGCCATAGTTCAGGCTTCAAACATAAAGATGACATTTTTTGTCAAGAATCAGCAACAAGTGGGAGGGACACAATCGTGAAGTGGAACGAAATTTATTGGATATTTTATATTTTTTTAACATGAAAAACTGAAAAGTTGGGCGTGCAATATTATTTGGCCCCTTTACTTTCAGTGTAGCAGAGTTACCCAGAAGTTCAGTGAGAGAAGTCTCTGTAAAATGCACATGTTCTGTGATAGTCTCAGGGTTCTGTTTAAAGTGCAGAGAGCATCATGAAGACCAAGGAACACACCAGGCAGGTTCAAGATACTGTTGTGGAGAAGTTTAAAACCGGATTTGGATACAAAAAAGATTTCCCAAGCTTTAAACATCTCAAGGAGCACGGTGCAAACAATCATACTGAAATGGAAGGAGTATCAGGCCACTGCAAATCTACCAAGATCGGTCATCACTCTAAACTTTCACCTTGAACAATGAGAAGACTGACCAGAGATGCAGCCAAGAGACCCATGATCACTGGATGAACTGCAGAGGTCTCCGAATGAGGTGGGAGACTCTGTCCATAGGACGACAATCAGTCGTACACTGCACAAATCTGGCCTTTATGGAAGAATGGCAAGAAAAAAGCCATTTCTCAAAGATCCATAAAAAGTCTCTTAAAGTTTGCCACAAGCCACCTGGAAGCCACCAAACATGTGGAAGAAGGTGCTCTGGTCAGATGAAACCAAAATCGAACTTTTTGGCCACAATGCAAAATGGTATGTTTGGCGGAAAAGCAACTCAGCTCCCCTGAGCACACCATCCCCACTGTCAAGCATGGCGGTGGCAGCCTCATGGTTTGAGCCTGCTTTCCTTCACCAGGGACAATGAAGATGATTAAAATTGATTGGAAGATGAATGGAGCCAAATACAGGACCATTCTGGAAGAAAACCTGTTGGAGTCTGCAAAAGACGTGAGACTGGGATGGATATTTATCTTCCATCAGGACAATGGTCCAAAACATGAAGCTAATTCTACAATGGAATGGTTCACAAATAAACGTATTCAGAAGTTAGAATGGCCAAGTCAAAGGCCAGACTTGAATCCAATCAAGACTCTGTGGGCTGAGCTGAAGACTGTTGTTCACAAATGCCCTCCATCCAACCTCACTGATCTCGAGCTGGTTTGCAAGGAACAATGGGCAAGAATTTCAGTCTCTTGATTGCTAAACTGATAGAGACATACCCTAAGCAACTTGCTGCTGTAATTGCAGCAAAAGGTAGCGCTACAAGGTATTAATGCAAGGGGGCAAAATAATATTGCACTTTTCAGGTTTTTATTTGTTAAAAAAGTTGAAAATATCAAATAAATTTCATTCCTCTTCATGATTGCGTCCCACTTGTTGTTGATTCTTTACAAAAAAAAAAATTCAAGGGGGCCGAATACTTTCACAAGGCACTGTAAATCTGCATTTGCAAGGGACTGGATTGCTGTGTATTGATTGTCAGGATAATCTTGGCTGTCTACTTTCTTTGTATGTATGGAATACGTGGGTCCCAAACATCTGGAGGAATTTTAATCTCTAACAAATTTGGAAATATGCCTGGAGAAAAATGGTTACGTGTCAAATACTTATTTCAGCCACTGTGTATGGTGTGTCATGTCTGGATAGATCTTCCACACCCAATATGGTGGACATGCTGACGTATTACAGTATTCTTCCAACCCGCTCAACACCTGCTCTATATATGATTATGAAGTGACGTGTTTGTAGTTCGTACTCCCGTTACAGTTGATGATTTTTGGGAGTTTTACCTCAGTTTGAGACGAAGCAGTACCACACAGAGGAATCATCTACATAGTTTCCTCGCGGTGGTCGACCTCAAAAGAAAAGTTACCAGGTGGTTTGAAAACAAGTGGCGTCGTCTGCCTCCGCCACTTAGCTAAAATATTTGGCTTGCTTGCATTGAGTCCGACAAAGCAGAGGAATTAACCTACTTCAACACAATTAAAAAACGGGAAGTGTGTAATCAACGATTGAGATTCATGCCGGAATGTCTGCGGAAAGAGGAAAGCAGGTTGGGGCCTCACCTGTTGGAAGTGTAACTTGAGCAGTGGAGGCGGAGTTAAGGCCGTTTCTTTCCACGACTTTCCCTAAAGTCTGTGTCACTTCTCTTGAGTGGGCGCTCGTTGTCGCGACGCGGTATTCCCGAGCATCTTATCAAAATGTGTAACTTGTGATCCTCCATTCGCACGCACTAACACCACTTCTAAAGATGAGGAGGGGAGCCCTGGCCTTTTTGGGTCGGAAGGATCGGTCTCTCTTCGACACCAGCATCAAAATGGGCGAAATGGGTGAGTACACTGCGAGCATAGCAGGTGTATCGGAGTTAAAAAAAAAAAAAAAAAAAAAAGTACGTCAATTCTTTACCCAGAAGGATGTGTGACCCTCGGACTGTACGACTACCCTCGGCTATGAAGACATTCATGCACCTTAACCTTCTGTCTCTTATAAGAATCTGCCTATTACGTATAAATTCCAAACATTACAGAGTCTTAACAGGTAACAAAGCGTACACTGTACAGATAATTGTGTGTGTGTGTGGTCTTATAAAAAAAATGGGTTAGTGATCTTATTTTTGTCCATTATACGTAATTCACTAATCATAGATGAATACCCAACCAAGGAATTGTCTTGGCGGTGGCTTGAGTTTTATGCACGAAAACAACTTGCCCACAGAATTTTGCTAACAAAGTAACAAAAAACAAATCAAAACCAAAATGCTAAAATCACTGCTTTAAAAACTGGGGAAAAAAATGACACCTTGTATGTTTCTTTATGACTACCAATGGTTTTAGCCAATGAGCTGAATGGATCTTCAAACTGTTATCAAATCAGGCAATGGATCGAGAATATCTTACTTCTCCTGAATGTGTACCTACGAAATGATCCTTGAGTTGTGTTACTTCAGATCCTGGGTTGACGTTACCTTTCTATTTTTGTCTTTTTTGTGAGGCACATCTGCCTCACAGTTTTAAATCCCGGGGTTCAAATCCCAGGTTGGCCTGTGTGGAGTTTGCAAGGTCTCCCCTTGCCTGCGTGGGTTTTCTCCAGGTACTTCAATTTCCTTCCACATCCCAAAAACATGTGTGATAGGTTGATTTGAAGACTCTAAATTGCCCATAGGTGTGAATGTGAGTGCGAACGGTTGTTTCGATGTGCCCTGCAATGGACTGGCAACCAGTTCAGGTTGTACCCTGCTGTACCCAGTTCAGGTTGTACCCTGCCTCTCGCCCAAAGATTGCTGCGATAGGCCCCAGCATGCCTGTGACCTTAGTGAGGTCACAGGCATGCGTTAGGTAAGCGGTACAGAAAATGGATGGATGGATGGATGGATTACATGTTGTTGTATTTGTCAGGCTTTAGAACTACTACTAATTATACCAAGCAGTGTTTCTAATATATAATCCCTTGGAAAATTATTCGTCATATTTGTACAGGCAGAATATTTGCCTTAACTGCATTTTATTTGGTGAGACGCATACCTAATGCCAGTCAATGCCTAAAAAAAAAAAGAAAATCTGAATAATTACACGACTTGGTAAGGAATAAAAATACACAACACCTTAGAGAGATTCTAAAGATGAACTTTGAGTAACCCATCCTTGTCTTGTTTAAATAACAAATGTGTCATATGCACACTAATGTGGCTATGGTGACATAGAACATTAGTTTCTTAATAATTGACTATATTGTTATAGCTAACCAAACGGGAAATAATTCAGTCAGTCCATTTTGGCATTATTGGAAAACAGATAATCACAGAATAAGGCGTTCACTCGTCTACATATGAGTTTAATGATCATTTGCCTTGTTGCTTGTGGCTTCCGTGATGATCCTCGGTTATCATCGTAGAAAACCGACGGATCAGTTAGAATATTTGTCTAATTGAAATCAGGATAGTCGTGACAATTATCTGGACTGTTTGTAACATTGTGGTGATTCCCAGGTTAATTCAGGCTGTTGGATGATGATATTTTCTCACCTCCAGACATTAAAGAGACACTCCGGTATTTTTGCAGGTCTTAAAACAACATTGTCTTTGGCCGCTTTGGCTCTCGTCTTTCCCCAGGTCTCATGAGAAAAGCGTTAGGTCAATGATTTGACACAACATTTCGGCTAAGTGCTTATGCGGGACATCTCGTCTCTTCACTTCTTGTCACTTTCTTGTTAAACAAGCACAACTGAAAAAACAACCAAAGAACGTCAGAACGGCGAGATGACTTATCTTCTCCCGTCACAACTATTTTTATTACTCCCTCCCGGTTGAGCAACATGATTTTTTTTTTTTTTTACATGGCGAGCTCCACCCTAGTTTAATATGATTCTTTTTTTGTGCCATCCTCTCTCTCCAACAACACATCCTTATAAGAATTTCTCGGAAACATTGGTTTACACCCTAGAGAAAATACATAAAACACAATCTGCTCTCAGAAGCAAGGCAAAATCTCATTTAGGATTTCCATAGGAAATAATAGGTATAAAAGTGTAATCCATGATAAGGTCAAAATGATAGCAATGTTCTATCTTCATTAACTCTAGATGCATTTTAAGTAGGCATGAACATAATTGTTGAATAAAACCTTCACTCCCATTGACAGAAATAGAAGTCATATACCCATGTTAACTGGGAGGGCTGGCTGTGTTTTTTTATTTTTTTTTAATTTTGTGGATTCTGTGGAATTGATTTCTCATTCATCAGACCGCCACGATTTAGTGCAGGCCTAAACTGCAAACTACCACGACAATAATGAACTTTTTAAAATGAATCGTGCCACCTCAACATGTCGAATAGTGCTTGTCTTACTCCTTTTCTCTTCTTGTCCAGATAATGCAGAGCTAGTGCTGAACTCTCCAACCTCTCCAGAGTCTGGTACCGCCAGTGTGCGTGCCAGGCCCACTGTCAAGCATTACACTGTGAGTTTGTCACTCAAGCTAACGTGTGCATACTATGCTGATTGTTTCTTTACGTATATTACTTGCTTTTCCGCATTTTGGAATTCATAAATCAGGTGGAAGTCACAGAATGACCTGCACAGATGCCTTTAATTGCAATGGTGATGTTGAATCACATTGATTTTCTCTCTAATCTGATACTTTTGTGTAAATAAATACATCTAATGTGTCTGGTAAGTCTAAAAAAAATAAATAATAATAGTGGTGTACACGTTTCAAATCATAGCTTCATAAAAGAAAATCAAGAAATACAGTAGTAAATACTGTATTGCTTTTATTTAAAGTTCAAGTGTATAGTGACGGTGCAGTCAGACACTCGCTGTTTTATAATACTGAGCAGTAAAATATCATTAATTAAATAAGTGCCACAATAATTGAACAAGTTTGTCAATAGCTACATTTTGAAATATTCATTGAATGGTAAATGCAAATTAGATGTATATTTAAATATTATTTGTTATCCAGCTTTTTCTAGTATATATTTTTTTAAGTTCACCATAGCTGTCAAATAAATGTAGTCTTTCTTGCCTCTCAGATTATTTCAGTGCTATACATATTAGTCCAAAATGAATTTATGCAGCTATTTTTTAAACATGTACTTATTTCCTAACTCTGTACCTGGATAGTGACACAGGTGTTTGTCTTGCCCAAGCAACTGCACCTGCTTCATCATAAATGCCTTTGTGCAATTCTCTTCCAAGCTATGGTTTACCCTGGTATTAAAGTATCAATATTTTGATTTTTTTTTTTTTTTTTTAAACCAATTGTAGAGCATAAATATTTTGTATCTGAAGTCACACAAACACACACTCACCCAGTGTACACTCAGAACTGTTTCTTGGGGTTACTTATTATCTAACTTTACAAAATCCTACAGCTTGTCTTGTCTTGGTACTAAAGGCCGAGTATTAGCTGCTAATTACACTGTCACTGAAAAAAAAAAAAAAAGGGACCTTATATAGCATATCTACAATCTGGAACAGGCTGAAGGGGTAAAACTGCAAAGCGCAAAGTTTAAAAGTAGTCACTGTGTTATTAAATCAAATCGCTGGATTGTCCTTCTGGTTTCACAGGATTCCCTCGGCTGAAGCTCACAAAAAAAGCATTGCTATTGTGTACTTTACTTGAATTTACCGGTACATACATGTTGTGGCAATTGCATGCACTACCCAGAATTGATCACTTGCGCCACTATTTTTATTACCTAAAAGTCTGTTTTTTTTGTTTGTTTTTGTTTTGAATGTATTTTTTTAAAAGCACAAACAAAACAAGGATAAAATAGCTAACATTCCCCTTCCTCATCACAATCACGTCTAATTTGTTTTAAATAGACCTGTACATTTGCATTAGGGCATGAGCTGTCTATATGGTTGCTCAGAACCAAATACCTCATTGTACAGTTCTCAACGCTCTGGGTTACACACCTCAGTGCGTGGGAGTGTTGTGTGTTTGTGTCTATGGCATGTTGAAAGTGGCGCACCCAGCAGCACGTGGATAGGAAGATATTGCACAGTGGCGAGAACAAGTGAAAATGAACTGTAAGGCTTTATCTTGCTTAACAACACGCCCGAGTATCTGTGGTCTTCATGTCTTTTTTTTTTTTAAATCAATGATGGCTTTGATCTATTGTGACGTGTCTTGTTTCCTCCAAAGGGTGCACTGACAAATGATTGATTAATTGAGTGATACGTCAACAAATTGTTTCCTCATGCAGTGGAACCCTAAAGGTCAAACACAATCTATTTATGGCTCTTTTTTTTTTTTTGTTCAAATTTCGGAACACATTTCTCCAACAAAGACAATAAAATATTCCATATTTGAACTATACAGGTCGCATTTTATGTAACATTCTAATATTCGTAACTGTCACGCCATGACAGAAGATTGTTCACTGCGGTTGTCGCTCGCTATTGCTATGTTTCAATAAGTTCCATTTTCTGTTTGACTTAAGCATAACTTGTCTTTTTGCCATCACTGATACCCTTCTATGAACTGCCCCCCCCCCCTTTCCCCTGCCCTTCTTTTTTGGGGTTAGGGTTAGAAGTTAAATCACCGTGGAGTTTGTATTTTAGTCACAGAGTCTTTGTTTGGGATTACTAGCATCTAAGATGTGATCAGACCAGTAAAACTTTACCAGTTAGACACAAACACTCGGGTTTCTAAGTGATAACGTGCCAGTTGTTCTTTCAACACAAGACAATGTGAGCAATAGAAGGTGGAGCCTCTTTCCCCTCTGATTCACTGTGCGTAGCATGGCAGTGAAGCATGCGTGGTGTCTGCAAACTTTCACTGTAACACAATGTTCCAGTGTTGGTATCCAGGCTCCCGTCTTCCTATCCTATTTTAGATAATCTAGAGTTTGGATCTTCTCCCCTTGCTTATGAGGGTTTGTTCTGGGTACGCCAGTTCCCTACCACATACCAAAAATGGATGTTAGGTTAATGGAAGACTAAATTGTCCTTTCATGTGTCTGTAAATGGTTTATTGTATGTACTCTGTTCCCTGTGATTGGCTGCGGATCAGTCGAGGGTGTACCCCGCCTTTCTGGGATAGACTCCAGCACAACTGCAACCCAAACGTGAATAAGCAGTGTAGACGATGGAACAAAGGATGCATAGGATTTTTTTTATCCTTGGCAGAAGGTTGTGTTCTATTGAATGTTATTTGTTTCAAATAATTTTTCAAATCTAAATACTGTAAATGTCTCACAAAACCGTGGGCTGCCATCTATTACTTTGTCAATATCACAACAATGGAAGAGTTGAAATATGCAGTCATCTCACAAGCTCTGGACATGCTAATCTTTTTCAAGCGGCCCTGATATAATTGTTTTCACCTAAAAGTGAAGATTTTAATACTTTTCATTAACTAAAAAACAGGATGTAAATATCTTATATGGGTAGTTGTTAACAAGTGCAATCTTGTCATAGTTTGTCCAATATTTGCTTCCCCCAACATAGACATCTGAGAGTTTTCAAGGGTTTGCTGTTCCAACACCCAGGGTCCCAGTCCTCCCCACTATCAATGGTCCAAAGGTCAATGGTGCAGGTGAGCGCCTTTTGCTTTACTACTTTTCATTGTACATAATGGGATTTTGTATTTCCTGATGTGTTTGTGACCACTTTGCTTAGATTTACTGATACAACACTATGATTCAGATTATGATTATAGAGGCTGCAGTCTTTAGTCTGTTCCTTATTAGCCTTTCTTAATGTAACACCAACCTGATAGCGAGTTTGTTTACTGAATGGGAGTGTTCTTGGAACCAAGTGAATTTCTTTCCACTTATTTGCTTCTCAAACAATAAATCTTCCGTAATTTACAAAAAACATTGGTTTGCAGTGTTCCGGAACTTTCTAGATTAGAAGACACTGGCTTCTTCTAATCAACTAATCTTAAAGAAGTGGAAACACTACAGTATTAGTTTTCATGCTTATTCTTTTTAGTCCATTTCTTTGCAGCTGAATAGTATAAAGCACTGTCAGAATTTAGGCAAGCCAAGTGAATTCCAAACATAAATAAATACTACTTAGTGTGACACAAAATATATCAACTGGGCAGACCCTTGATGATGATAAGTTTTAAATTGCTACTCTATGTACTTAATGAAAACATGACGATTATTCATCTTTCCTTTCATAGTCTACGGAGATCAGTTACCCTATGGCTTAGTGGAGGAAGACATATTGGTTCCTCCTCCTCCCTCCTCGGCCCCTCCCCCACCTCCAGAGACCTTTGTTCTCCCTCCACCTGACTTCTTGGGTTACCTAAGCAATTTAGAGATGACTGGCCATCAGCCCCCTCCCAAACCTCCCCCAAAACCACCTCTCATTGAAGAGAAAAATCGACGTATCATAAAACCCCCACTATTGGCCCCTCCAAAACCTCCATCCACAGGTTCCAGTAGCTCTGCATCTTCCACTCCCATTTCAAAACCGTCCCCTGCTAAAGTTCCCAAACACCCAACTTTCCCCCCACCACTTCCTCCTACCAAAGGGCAGCAGAACACCTTAAAGACTCCTCCTCCAAAACCCATTAGACTCTCATCTATGGGCAACCTCAACTCCCCACCGCAGATTCCTCCTCCGCCTCCTCCTGTGCATGTTCCCACACAGTCAACGTTCAATCCTCAAAACACAGCAAAGCTAAACCATGTATCCAATGCCTCAGTGCTCAGTGGCTATGAAGAACAAGACACAAGACCCAAGCACATGTTACTCCTGGAGGATACTGGGTCTGTTAAGCCAGTGCCAATGTTGGTTGCAGTGAATGGGAATGTCGCCAGGGAGACACCAACCAAGCCAATTCGCAAAGATCCCCGGCATCAAAAAGACAATTTACAAAGTGCACCTTACACACAGACATCTCTACATGAACCACCCAAAGATGTTCTGGATCACAAAGAGGATATACAAAGTAGTCCACCCTCTTGGTCACTCATGCCTGATGTAACCACAAGGACTAGTAGACAGACAGTGTCAGCACAGAATGAAACTGTCAAACCACTCAGAGTGCCATACCAAATACCAAAAACGCTTCAGACAGGGAACAGAAAGTTACTGACTTCTGAGGATATACAAGGTAAACTTGGTCCAAAACCAGCTGGGAAATTAGGTATTTTATCAGATCATAAATTACAAAACCTAAAGAATGGTGAAAGCAGTGCAGGTCAAGAGGCTCCTGCAGCTTCCCCACTTTCTCTTCTAATGGCGGCTAAGGAAAGAGAGAAGTACAAGGGCTTCCTGTCTCATGAAAATGAGACCACAAAGAATGATCAGCGCCGAGGAAGCATTCAGAAGAATAATTCAATTCTCAAACCTTTCACTACTTTGCCAAGATCCCTGTCAAGCTCTTCTCTCTTGCATCAGGATAAAGTCCAAGTAAGTCCAACGTCTGTTAGTCCTGGGCAGTATTGGGAATCACAACCAGCATCTATCACAGAATTGAGTCGTGGGGGAACCTTCGAGCCAGCTCGTAGTTGGACGACATCAGCTTCATCTACAGATATGAGCAACCGACGTTTGAGGAGGAAAGATTCAAATGTTAACTCTGGAGGAGACAAGGGATATGTCGGGTTGCCTTTACTACCTCCACCTCCAGAATTTGATGATTTTGATGATATTTCCTCAGCTCCCTCCAGTCGTCCTTCTATCCCAACATTAGAAATGACACCACAACTAAATATAAACTCTCTTCCACCTGCTCACAGTCCACCTGCACCAGCACCTAAACCCTCTAAAAACCCAACTCCTAATTTCGGTGTCCAAACAAACACACAGTTCCAGACTAACTCCAGGGTAGATCCTACACAGCGGGCAGCAACCCTTTCACCAAGCCAGGCCACACTTGTGAGCATCCTCCAAAAAAAGATGCTGGAGATGGACCACAAAATTATTACCACAAAAGAGACAGACTATGACGCTGAAGAGTGGGGTGTCCCACTTTCTGAGAACATCAATGTCCCAGTTATTCCAAAGACCATGCCGCAAGCCAAGAGTATTTCTACTGGGACCAACCCAACACCAAACCACCATAATCAGGAGGTGGGAGGCAAAGCAGTGAAAAAACACCTCAACATTAACAGGTAAGACCTTCAGTGTTCCTTACGTGATCACGTTTTGATGGATATTGCAGACTAATGATCATTATCTTCTCCTTTTCCAGCAATGAATCTCAGTCAGTCCATCAGCATGGTATGACTTATCGAATACGGCCTGGAACCAAACAACCCATTACTCTCATTAGAAAAGGACCGTCATGAGTAAATAGGATTGGTATTCCTCCATTATGTATATCATAAATTGCATACTGTACTTGGTGCACAGAAGGAATATTGTATGTACCAGAGGAGGAAAAGAACAAATGAGATACTATACATGTCTATTCAGGGTTTTCCCGCCAACTGGAGGGGTAATTGGGTTCAAGACACTGTTGGAATGACAAGACTGATGTAATAACTGGGCATTTGTTACCAGATGTGGTGAGAAGCAAAACAAACACTCCACATGTGTAATGCTATATGCTAACAGTAGTCAGTTTTAAATTAGTAGCAGTGAGCGCAATAATAAATATTAGCATTAGCATACATGTTGTTCCAAGGCTAGTATAGCTGTTCATGGGTTACCTGTCAGTGACGACACTATTCTCATTTTTACTTCTCCGTTTACCATAAACAGCTGTTTGAGTTTACCATTTGTTTGTCTGCCGTGTAGCAGGTCGAAAAAGTAGGATAAGCTAGGCTTCAAAGGGAAAGACTAGTAGACCGACTGTCATTTTTTTTTCTGTATCGGGAACTCTAATCAATTCATATTAGCGATGTTACAATTTTTCAACCTCCTTATTTGTACTGAGGCCTAAAACGTTGAGATACATTGGGTGCAGTGTTAAAGACACCTCACAATGATAGACATGTAGAAATACGTAAACGGTTTCAAAGCTAGATAGCATGATGGGAGACAGCAGAATCTATAATTCTGACGTACAAACAAAAAATACCTCGGCAATGATCCAATACCCAACCTAAGATGTGTATATACTTTATAAATCTGTGCTTCCTAAGTGTACTGAACTAAAATGTAAATACATTTGGAGAAAGGCCCATGTATTCTATCTTCAGTATATAACATGCGTTTTCTAACGTTGCTAACCGAAAAAGCTTAGCTTCAATGAAGTGCTCGGAAAAAACATGGATGTATGGACTGGGCATCTTGCCAAATAAGAGATCAGCTGTGCGGATTTGTGAAAGCTTTACCTTTACCTTTTTCGCACCTACTGGTATTGTTGCAGCCAAGCACCACAGACCGGATGTGTGTGACATCATGGGAAAGCTTCCTATTGTAAAGTAAAATCACTATTTGTTGATTTGAAAAACCCTGTGAAGGGACCAAAAAAAATATTGTAAATTTGACAAACCACACTGAAGTGTTGTTAACAAGCCCGGGCCGTTGTATGGGCTCTTGTATTTTCGGTAATTAAAAACAGATCATTTAAATTATTTTACTGGGTCATCAACAACGGGTCATTCTCCCATGTCCATGGTAAATGTTTTACAGTAAAACCTCATAGTACAGCTTTGTGTATTCCTCAGAACATTATGAACTGAAAGCATTTAGTATTGTAAAACTATTAACTGTATTAATTGTTCACAGCACAGTTCATTCAACATTTTGAATGTAAAGTTTAAGTGAATAGGCACATGCCATGTAGCTGTAATTTCCATTCACTCTTAAATTATGTACTGTGGGGTCTTTAGAGATTGCAATTTGCAGTTTGATTTGGATTGTCATTTTAATCAATGGATAAATGTACTTTTACATTAAAAATATGCTTGTTGATGAACAGCAATGTGTATATATATTTATACAATAGGTTCTGTGATTGAAATACTCATCACAAAGGCAAAATGTATTCAATTATCTTGAGCTTGTAAATAAAATTGATCAGAAGTCTTAAATTGTGTGTATATATATATATATATATATATATGCCAAATATTGGTGTGCTTGCTTCCTCCCAGTTTCCACTTATCTACAGTTCCTCAAGGAACAAGCATCACTGATGATGAGATACAAATCCACCTAATAATTGCACGGCTGCTCAGTTAAGAGAACATTGTGGCGGTGGGAATTGCAAAGAATGTGCAGTGTTTTCCCCGATAGAACACCTGCAACACTTTAGGAGAGGTGATCCACACACACGCCTTAACATTGAATATCTTTGTACACATTTGTTGAAAATACCATGTCTCTCTAGTGCATGTGGAAATCTTAAAAGCATTAAAACAGAAAAATTCCTTATGGGTATATTTATGAAACCAATTTTCTTTTTGTCAACTTGTATGCTGTCCTCTCACCAGACACTCTCCTTGTTAAAAAAATACTGTAATGTAATAGTTTTCCTAATGGCCTTCCTTGTTTCACCATGCCGGCTCACCCCAAAGTCAGGAATGCATTTTCTTTATTCATAATGGACGACCTTGAGTGCAGTTGGAGGCACCGGGATACTTTTAACAACCTTTATTTTCCAAACATAGGTATTCAAAGAGTGCGGACGTGAAAGACTTCTAGCTAAAGTTGTATAGTACACATATAGACAACTATATAACCGTGAGCTGTTAAACTATGATTAGGATTAGGTCTAAAATGAGTTGAGGATGCCCCCTGTTGGCTCAACCTTGTGGTGAAGCACAAAGTGATCCCAGCCCACAGTAGTGAGGTTATTCGAGTCTCCCTGGACCCAGCACACACCCTTGACAAAGTCTTGGTGGCGTCGATCTATAAATCTACAATACAAAAGGAGAGGAAAAAAAATATTTAGAGTATATTATCTCAAAAGCGCAGGTGATAAGTCTTACTAAAACTCACACTTCCTGGAGTTCCGAGTTTAAAACCGCAAGGGAGCAATCGTCACTAATGGAGGCCAGCAAAGAGGTACTGTGATAAAAAGAAAAAACAGTTGAAATACATTATTTTTAAAATGTAAACTCAGGGGATTGTTTAAAAATTTATGTGTACCTGTGTGGAGAAAAGGCCAGCCCGTTAACTCTGCGTTTGTGGACGTTTGCCGTGCGATTTGGCTCAGTCGCTAGGAAATCTTTAATGGTCACTCTCCCGAGCTCGTCGCCTGGGGGACAAGGATTGGTGATTTAAGATGGGGGGGCCTGATCGCAAAATTTTAGTCTGTCAATGTCAAAAGCTGGGGTTTATACCAAAAGCAATGGTGCTTCTGTCCTGAGGGTGCCAGGAGACAGTGGTGGGCAAGCAGGGCGACGCCTCAAAATCTAAAGGGAATAATACAGCCATTGTGAAGTGGAAACATAAGGTTGTCAACCACAAAAAGTTACATTTGTTAAGATTGTATGCAGTGCAAACAATTTATTTTGGGGGATACATTCCAATCAAAAGACCCATCCACAATGTGATTTTTTTTATTTTTTTTTAATGGTGTTACTCCAACACGCATTAAACATTTAAACTTATTAAAAGGCAGTTTTTAAATACATTGTATTTATACAAAAAAAAAAAAAAAACTCCAAGCACGTAATCCTTGAAAAATACTGCACATACCAGATTACGTTACATATCGGCCTTCAAGAGCCAGGCCGCCCCGCCTGGTGCAGCGACGTCAGTGAGCTGGAGGGAGGCTGCTCGATTGGCTATAGCTATGGAAAGTCTGCGTGTGTCTGATTGTGAGCTGTGGCTGACAGCAGCTCACATGTGAGTGTGCGCTTGTTCTGTTCTTTGTCTTTTACTGTTCTCCCGATGTTCAATAAGTCAACCACCTCGGTAACCTCAACCCCAGAGATAGGAGAGCATGCGGCATAGACCAGAGACTCTGCTTGGCATGTGGAATTCTGCCAGACTTTCCCAGCAGTCTCTCACAATAGGTTTGGGCTTGCCAGGTTAGACCGGCATCTTCCCCCACCATCGGAGCCAACTCACCACCATGTATGTGGTGATCAGTGGACGGCTCCGCCCCTTTCTTTATCTGAGTGTCCAGTAGGGATTGTGTTTGTAATGACTCCAAATGTGGATCTATGACGAATGAGCGACTTTTTTCTCACCTATTCTTGTGGCTGGTTTATTTGGCTTCCTTGTGTCCCACATGAGCACGCGGCCGTCCTGAGAAGCAAAACAAGACAGAGGGAAAAGCTCTCTGTGCTTCAGATGGACATTTTTCAACACAATTTGAGTTATTGCTTAGGTGGAAAGAAGAAGTAAAAACAAACTAACCGTAATTTCCGGCCTACAAGCCTCGACCTTTTTCACACGCTTTCAACCCTGCGGTTTATGCGGTGATGTGGCTAATTTGTGCATTTTTTGTAACAGCCGCAAGGGTGCACTCGAGTGGAAAAGGTAAGAATGAGACCAGTGGAATATATGTGCCAAGGAAGTGATTTCTACCGGCCCTGTTAGCACTGCACTAGCGCTGTGCTAGCGTGTTACTGGCACGTCTCAGCAAGTTTTATTTTAACCGGCCTTGTTAGCGTTTTTCGTAAATATCTCGGGTTTCAATGTGGGCAATTGTGGCTTTTACACAGCTGCAGTGTATGTACATACCAAATGGTATTTCCTTTACAAATGTACTCGGCGAAGCTTGTAACCAAGTCCGCTCTGTAGGCCGGGAATTATGGTATTTGTGTAGCACATTTCATACACCAGGTAACTTAATTTGCTTTTAATGATTAAAAGCATTTAAATACAAACAAATAATACATTTAAGACAGGGGAAAAATAAATAAAAACAAAAAAATGAACAATTAGATGAGCACAGAGACTTTGAAGTGATGAACATCATCTTACCTGACCACAGGAGATGAAAAGGGAACCGTCTGTAGGACTGCATGCAACACAAGTGACTGGCTTTGTGTGCACTAAAGGATGGAAACGGGGAACATTCATTTTACAAGACGTAGGCTTAGGCAATAATACAGTATTTTGAAAAAATTCACATTTTTTTCATGGTTGAGTATTTTGGGGCAGCTAATAAAAAGTGCTAGGAATTGAAACTAATTAATTACTAAGTACAGGAAAGTTTGGTTGTTCAATGTAGAAAGAGCGAGCAAAAAAAAAAAAAATGTTCTTGAATTTCTGCTCCATTTACTTTCAGGATATAAAATTGTTTAAAGATTGTGTGTCAATGCCTGCTATGCAGAAAAAGTTTAACGATATACAGTTTTTGTATATATGAAATACAAAATGGGGATATTCTGCTTAAAAGTCGAATTAATGTTCCTGTAAATGTCATCAAAACCGAAGAGTTTTTAACAACCTTGCGGAATGATCATAAAAAAAATCGCCCAAAAATACTTGATCATTAAAAACCAAGTATTTCATTTACTCAATACTCTCGGACTCTGCTGGCATGTCCGCTGAATGCACTGACATGTCCTGTTCGACAATCAAATCTATATATAGCACCTGGAAAAATATATCTATAAAAATATATCTATGCAAAATGTAAATTATTTAGAAATAAAACTGAATTCATTGCACAGGGTCTTCAAGTTCACTTGTCGAGGTTGTAATTATTTTCAGTTTCTGCCAAGGTTTCACCCAAAAGCCGAATTTTTGTGAGTAGTGTATGAAAGTCCAACTCCCGAAAGTCCTGGAAAAGCCAGAACGTGTATGCACCTTACAAAGTCTCTGACCATTAACTTGGAAAGGGATTACGAACTGGACTATAATCAGTGAATGCAATGTTGTCCTTACCGTTGTATGAAGTAACGACGGCCTCCTGGCTCAGATCCCACACTTTAATTCTGCAGCAAAATGATAACACTCTTGTAGAATTAAAAAAAAAAAAAAAAAAAGGTTTTCTCCTGCAGAATGTATTCACGTGAGACCGTCTAACCTGCAGTCCATGCTCCCAGTGACGACACTGTTTGCTGCGGCCACGGGGCTGACGGTGGTGACAATATGATCGTGCTCGTGCTTGGTGAAGCGATTGATCAGGAGGCGCTCCTCCTCAGCCAGCTCCCACAGCTCCAGGGCACCTATCATGGTCAAACCACATCAGTTCAGCTCATACTTTTCATATAACGACATCCCATTGAGGAGGACCCGCTCTCACCCGAATCTGATGCCACAACAACACCCTTTTCCGACACCCACTTGACATCCGTTACTCCGGTCTCTGTCTGCACGCCAGCTTTGCAGAAGCCCTCGTTGGGGGCCTGCTCAGGGTTGCTGTAGATCCATACAGAGCCCTGCCAACTCCTGCCAGTGAGACTCGAAGCACCCAGCAACAAGGTACCGTCTGGGAGGGTAGATGATGGAAAGAAAATCAACATCGTCAAGATGACATTGAGTCCATTTTAGGACCTCCATCTATCCACAATGCTGCATTTTGGAACTTGTGATGAGTAACAACAGTAACTTTTCAGCCTGCATTTATTAAGATTTTTGTTTGAGTTTTATCTGTGTTGTGTAGTGGATCACATAGTAGTGGGGCATAGATCTTCACTCGCCATTTGTGCACGGGACGGAATCGGGCTTTTCTATTTAATTAAAACCCATGCAACAGGAAAAGAAAACTGGATTATTATTTATTATGTTGACCACTGTGTCAACCCTTAACTCCCTTACACATTCAAGTCCAAGTGGTGGCATGCCCTACAATGTGATGCTTTAACCAGCGCTATGAACCTCAGCCCATTTCTCTGCACTACTTTATTGGCATTTTATTTTGCAGACAGCATTTTGTAGTTAACATATTCGTATCTGGACACACAAAACACATTTACGTTAGGTCGTTCCGCTACATACCTGCTCGGTACTGTGCGGCGCAAAGATGCTTCTCCATGCATGCCGGAGCATTAGGAGGTATATTCCAAGGATTCTCCTTTGTCATTGTTTCTAGTACTCCACCTTTCATCCAAATAATCGGACGTGAAGTTTGCGCGGGGATGAGATTATGCTCAACCGATTTGGATGCACAATGTGGACGATTGCTAGAACGGTGCTCCTTTGGTGCAACTAGCAGTTTTTAACCGAAGCATACAATGAACAGATTTCTAAATGACGACGGGTTATCTTATTAAGAGTGTTCAAAACAAAAAAAAAAAAAAAAACATTGCTCTCCAGAATCGATGAGAGAAGAGCGAACACGAGGTGAATGGACGAGCGGGTTCTTGTTCGGTGGTTTAACTTCCTAGTTCTCTTGGAAGGGGGTTGTTGCGAGAGTGCCATCTTCAGGGCGAATAGTGTATTTCAGTCAGCTAATGTCCGAACGTCATCGACGTTAACCTATACTAAAAGCCCTCAGTTTTGCGCACATGTATATTTCTCAATTGACATATGAATCAGCAGAACATTCCTCTTTGCCATATAGCATTATATGGTGTACGCAAACCCCAATTTTACCACCTAAAAAGGAACTGTACAGTACAGACGGCTTTCCTGTAAAGTTCACTTGATTTTACAGGAAACGAGGAGCGTGGTACTTCTCTCCGCATAGGAGAGTGTCACCAAATATGGAATATATTTATTGTGCAACTTTGTTTATTTTATTTTCTCCCCCTTTTTTCTAAATTCAAGAGGTCCCGTTTTTGAAGATGGACAACGCATTGTCATCGCGCTACTTCTGGAAGTTTTCCGATATACCTTGGAAACTGTTCCCAGTGTTGTACCTGAACGAATTCCTATTTTGTGCAAACGTGAACTTAGTTTGTACACACCATATACGACTCTTCACATTCTGGCGGACAAACGCTGTATTTGGCAACCGATTCCGTCGCACACGGCTGCAGGAGTACCCGAGGTGCGTTCAGGGACACCTTGTAAATAGCACATAAAATGTTCTTCTGTTGTTCTTTTGCAATTCAGTACATCCATCCATCCATTTTCTTTGCCGCTTACCCTCAAGAGGGTCGCAGGGAGTGCTGGAGCCTATCCCAGCTGTCAACGGGCAGGACGCAGGGTACACCCTGAACTGGTTGCCGGCCAATCACAGGGGACATTGAGACAAATACTCACAATCCCACCTAGGGGCAATTTAGAGTATCCAATTTATGGATATTTTTTGGAATGTGGGAAGAAAATGGAGAGCCCAGAGAAAACCCACGAAGGCACGGGGGGATCATGCAAACTCCACACAGGCGGGTCCGAGATTGAACCCGGGACCTCAGAACTGTGAGGCCAATGCTTAACCACCGTGCCGCCCAATTCAGTACATAATTGTAAAAAGAGATTAAAATACTACTATTTATTTCTATACTATGTACTACTAGGCTGGAGTGAATGCGTGGCAACAATGGGAAAATGAAATGCCAGTATGAACAAGTTCATTTTTGGAATGGTGAACTTTGATCAAAATGTTGAAACGTGAACAATAATCTGAATTTGTTAAATTTTGGAATAGTGAACTGGATTTTCAACTAGTTCAACGCAGAAAATGAACTTTCCCAACACAGATTGTTTCAGGGGTGGAAAATGAACATATGGACCAGGTCATTTGTAGATGAGGTTAAAAAAAAAAGAGAGAGAAAATGTACACGTAAAATCCATTTGTGTGAACGTTTATAATCAATTATTACATAACCATTCATTTAATGAAGTAAAAAAAGTAAAAGTAGTAAGGAAGTACTCTGGCTTCCTCTCACATTCCAAAGAAACATACGTGTCAGGTTCCGTAATGATTCTTAGATTTGCATGTGAGTGGTTGTGTATTGCTACAATTTAGATGGCGACCAGTTCGGTGTGTGCATCTCACCTACGACCCTGACAAGTCCGATTGGAAATGACTGGATGTTTAAGTCATATCGCTGCTTCACTAAACGCAATATGATAATTCATGTTTCAACAATATATTAAGCGGCGGCACAGTTCTAAGGATCAGGGTTCGATCCCGGCCCCGCCTGTGTGGAGTTTGCATGTTCTCCCCGTGCCTGCGTGGGTTTTCTCCGGGGACTCCTGTTTCCTCCCACAACCCAAAAACATGCAACATTAATTTGACTCTTTAAATTGCCCCTAGGTGTGATTGTAAGTTTGACTGCTGTCTGTCTCGATGTGCCCTGCGATTGGCTGGCAACCAGTTCAGGGTGTCCCCTGCCTCCTGCCGCTGGGATAGGCTCCAGCACTCCCCGCGACCCTCGTGAGGATAAGCGGGAAAGAAAATGGATGGATGGATGGATGGATATATCTAGCAAATGTTTTTGTTATTTTACTGGTATTTTTTTAAAAATGTCATTAAAATTATTTAATGAGAAAAATGATTCCAAAATTGTTAAAATGATTAAATATGTTTTGATTTAACACATTTAGTTTAATTAGGGATCGTATGTGGGCCGTGGGCTACTCTTTGCCACCTTTGCTTGATAGTGAGGAGGTGAAGAACAAATACTTTATCATTGTACCTCAATACATTTTTAAGTACAGTATCTATACTTGAGCATTCATTTTACTGATGACATTTTACTTTTACGCCTTATTTATGATTGACATTTTGAAGACTTATGGGTAGGGGGAAAATAGAAAAAGCAGCGACTTAGGGAGCATTAATGATGTTGGTGAAAGAGAATCGGAAAAGCGAGATATTCCCAACGTTTTGATGTTGTCAAATGCAAGATTTATTTAGGGCAATACTTGCCTACTTAAAACACGTGTACTTAAAAAAAATTGTCAATCAATATAAATAATAACAACGAAAATTGTAATAATTTACATATGTGCGCTTCTAAGTGTGAGATCGAGTGTTTATGTCGCCTCTAAAAGAGAAGAAATCCCGTTCGCGCAAAAGTGCAGGTTCCTGACCAAGCTTTTGTTTTGAAGGCAAACGATGGCGGAAGTAGAGCACAAGTTGACGCGAGCTTGACACTCCTGTCTGCGTATCTAAAATCGATGAGCGATTGGCTGTCTTCTCGCTCAAGATTCTGAGGGTCTATTAACGGGAAAGGTAAACGTCAACCATGTCAAGTAGTCGAAGTGAAATGATATGATAATTAAAGAGGAATAGAGGTCCCCTCGGCGCAGTTCACGGTAGCTATGTGACGTTTACTGTCACAGCGGGGTGCCTTCGTTAGGCTTCGGCGTTTTGATGTTTTTGGAAGGCTAACCGTGAAGTGTTTTGCTAACGTTAGTTGCCCGAGAGGGGGAACTGACGCTCAGGTGTGCAGACGGTCGCCGTACGGGAAGGCGTGTCGGGGCCTGGAGGGGCGGAAAGAGAGATTTAAAAAAAAAAAAGAAAAAAAAAAAAAAAGCACAACATAAGTGCCGGGGCTCGACGAACGTCAAGTCAGTCTTCAGTTCCACGTCTTAGGGCAAAGGAAAAAAAGACAGTAATGCACCTGACAACTCCCATTAACGACCCTTGTTTGAATATTGAACGCAAATTGCGTCTTTGCGTCGTGAACGTTTATATCTAAAAGACTAATCATAAACCTACGTCAAAAATTATGCGCAGGTGTGGGGAAAAAAAAGTATATTACGTTCAAACGCAACGTGTCTTAATTCACATAGATATAATAATTCCCCCGTGTTTGTTTATGATCAAAATGATTAAATATCAAATTTCAAGATGACCTAAAATGCCCTATAGTATGTCCCAACTGTTGAATGTTTCTGTACTTTTTGCACAACCAGCTGTTCAGGAACTATGCAGCAAAATTAACAACAGGTCTTCAATCAATATATTTATTTACACAGTGGTGGTGGGCAAAAAGTGGGCAGCCCCCTGGGTCCACAGCCTCTGCATTTCCAAGATTATCCACTTCGGTGCCTTTCTGTCACTCTTCCAGTCTCTGTGGCAACATGCTGATGACGTGCTCTGACACCTTCCGCTCAATGGCCACCTCATTTTGAGAACATTCTATTGCTGTCGTCATTATGTGGGACTGTTGATGTATCGCTAAGTGTTTTTGTCTCATGATGTCAAAATATTAACAGCAGACAAAGGGGACTATTTAAATGGATAATCTAACTCTGGGGTGTCAAACTCATTTTTATCGCGGGCCACATTGTTGTTCCGGTTTCCCTCAGCGGGCCGTTATGACCGTGGAAACCAAAATATTCAATCATATTTACATCATCAATTTATTAACTAGTTTTGGAATCAGAAATCAAAGGTAATGTGTTTTTCAACTATTCACTTTTGGTAACAATAAAATCCTTGTAATATCTCAACTTTATCATTTATGATATATGACAATTTGTAATTTTTGTTTTAGATTTTTACAAGAATTATGGAAATTGACACTCTAGATGTGGCTTCGGGGGCCACATAAAATGATGTGGTGGCCCAGATCTGGCCCCCGGCCCTTGAGTTTGACACCAGGGATCTAACTGAACCAGGAGCTGTACTGGTCCATTCGTAGCTCAAACACCTGTTGTTAATTTTGTCGTTCAGCTCCTTGTTAGACAACAACAGACGAGCAAGCGGAAAAAGTATTGAAACAAGCGACAACTATTGGACAAATTCACTCACACGTTTCAACATCAAATTAAATTTATCTGTAAAGGTTATCGTGCACTTTAGCTTTATTCCCCGCCATCAAGACTTATTATTCCTCTTTTTTCCGAGACGTTTGTTTTATGTTTAAAAAAAAAAAAATCGATTTGATTTATTTTACTGAATTCACTTTGAAATGTACTCACAAATTTATTTTGTGTCCAAATCAGGGCCTGTTCGGCAGAACATAAAAATATTCTGTTGTACAAATGAGACAAACATTTAGAGACAGGTTAATTGGACCTTTTGCCATCTAGTGGGTGGTGTAAAAAAATACACTGCTTGACATTATAAGTAAGGGTGGGAATCACTCAACTTTTGCATCATTTATGTAACGAATCACGCCTTATTTTATAGAGGGTGACGTACAATCTTGGGACTGTAAAATTTACGTTTTGGTGTGGTGTGAACGGCTTCATGTGACGAAAGCAGCAAAAATGCAAAATCAATTTTTGTCATGAGAGTGCGGAAGAAACAAGAAACGGATCATACTGTATTGGTTTGGCTGACCGATTGTTGTGGCTCAACATCTTAGAAATAGGACTACCCTTTGCATTCTGGGCTGGGGGAAATTGTGACTCAAGTAGCAAAAATAATGGAATTGTTTCCCGGTTCATGATAATTACATGCACCATGCCTCCGTAAAGTTTGATGCACTTTGGTTTTGTAGTTTTTGCATAGTCCGTTACTTGCTAACTTAAATGGGATTTTAACGTAGATATTTTTAAAGTCTTAACTGTGTAAGAAAAAAACAGCAGGTATGTGCTTACTTCTCTTTAGTTTGAGGGGGACGCAAGATGATTAACACAGCACACCATACACACACAAACACTCACAAAAATTACATCTCCATTGACAAATGAGTGTCTTCATCTTAATCAGATGTGAGTTCTATCTACTGAGGTATGATGACTGTCTCCGTGAATTCCTGTCCATGAAGTTAAACTTGTGACTGTACTAGCATTTTGTTTCAGGGCTCCATCATGGCCTTGAAAAGAAGAAGAGCGACATCCCCCTCGAGCAGTGTTAGCGGAGGAGATTTTGACGATAGCCAGCCTTCATCCTTGGTGTCTTCAAGTGGGCGAAAGAGGAGAAGGACCTCAAATATTCCAACCGTGGATCCTGTAATCATCATAGTTCCTCTTTTCAAACATACAATCAGAACTACCGTATGTCAAAACTGACTTCGTTTGTAATGGTTGCACTTGTGACTTGTTGCCTTTCAGATTGCTGTGTGCCATGAACTTTACAACACAGTCAGAGACTACAAGGATGACCAAGGCAGGATGCTGTGCGAGCTGTTCATCAGAGCCCCGAAACGAAGGTGAGCGCAGTGCAGAACTGGGCTGTTATTATTTAACTTAAATTGGAAATCCACTGGTTTGCATTAACAATGTATCCAATAGGTGATGTAATATGTACTCTATTTTGACAATGTAATGTTTATCCTCTCATTTAATGGTGTTTTGAGAAGATTTTTTATCAACAATTACAAATTTTCAGGGGCGCTGCCATTTTCGCGAGTCACATGACCTACGTACGCGGATGTGACGTGTTCCGTGCCGCGAGAAAGACTCGATTACACGGGACACCATTTATGCCCAGCGGTGAATTCTCGGATTTATCCTCATCTGATGAAGAAATGGCCGTATCGGTTGATCGGGAAGACGGATGAATACTTCCATACACAGCCATGAGTGGCTTTGCTCATCAAAATCTTCTCAAAACATTATTAAATGAGAGAGTATTTAGCATCACATTGTCAAAATAGAGTAAATATTACACGACCTATTGGATACATTGTTCATGCAAACCAGTGGATTTCCCCTTTAACTCGTTCACTGCCAGCCCCCCCCCCCAAACAAGGATAATTGACTTCCAAAGCCACCACTGACTGTGAATCCTAACATTTCAAGAAACCAGCCAGACTACTACCACGTGGTGTCTCAGCCTATCGACATGATGAAAATACAGCAGAAATTAAAGATGGAGGAATATGATGACGTCGAACAGCTCACCAGTGACTTTCAGCTACTGTTTCATAACGCCAAAACATATTATAAGGTAGGTAAAGAAGCAGTGCTTTGTGGGAATAGTTGCCCTTTTTGATATAGCATGATTGTACCCCAATGTAAAAAGCAACATGCACAAATGAATGATTCCATCACGGCCAGGTTTCCCAATAATTTCATCCTTGTCGTGGCAAATCATTCTTCAAGAAGCCTTTAATAATTTTCCCTTTTTGTGCGCAGGCCGACAGCGCTGAGTTCCGTGCAGCCTGCAAACTGTGGGACCTTTACCAACGTACCAAGAATGAGTTTGTTCAGCCAGGCGACGATGACGAGGAAGATGAGGCCGGCTACGACGCGCAAGACATCCCCAGCGCGTCCACTGAGGATGAGGTGAGTCGAGGACCAAAGTTTTGAAGGCAGCTGTTTGTGTCAAACACGGGTGACTCAACCGATGTAATGTAATTTTAAAAAAATAGGTATGGGATAAAAGTTTAATCATTGTACACAGTAGTGTAGCTCTGTTGTACTATTTTCATTGCTTCAACTTCTCATAGATGACTTCATATTCTTCTTAAGAAAGATACTACAGAACAGTAGTTGAAATGGAATAGACAGCACATCTGCTGCTTGTAGCCTAGAAGTGCAGTGTATTTGTCTCAACTGCTTTAAGACTTAACATTCAATTCCACCACTCGCATATTGACAGAGTGCACCGATCTGCTTGCGAGATGTCCTCGAGCATCTCCTCGATGCTGTGGTGACATATACCGAGCCCTCGGGGCGCCTGGTCAGCGATCTCTTTCAGAGGTTGCCCTCCAAAGCGGTACGGAACTCTTTACTATTATTTAAGATGGAACGTATGATTTTGCTTTGACTTGCAACATCTCCCATTTTGTTTAGCAATATCCAGATTATTATGCAATCATCAAGGAGCCCATAGATTTGAAACTCGTCGCTCAAAAGATTCAGGTATTACACTTCTCTAGTCTCATGCTTCCAATACTGTATACATTTAACTTTTTTCAGTACAATGGTTAAAGTTCCTATGACTTCAGATTTTAAATACTTTATATATGGAAAACCACGTTGCGCTGATTGGTTGTTGGTGAATGCCAACATAATATGAAGGTGTGTGTGTGTGTGTGTGTGGGGGGGGGGGGGGGGGGGTTACGATCAATGTGAAGAATAATTCACCAAGCGTTTGAGTGATCACACCGAATAGGGAACGTGAGCACCAAATTCACAACTCCACGGAGGGGACGTGTCACAGCCTTGAAGTAAAATAGAACAAGATATTTTAAAATCAGGTCCTTTCAATCAATCACTATATAACCATCATTCGGCGAGATGTTCATGTATCACATACATTTTGGCAACAGGGATCGCAGTTGTATTTGACATTATAAATGGAGTGAAGTACTGGTGGAAAATAACATCTATACTTAAGGATACTGTATTTGCATAGCTTGAGGTGATTGCGTAGCCAGCTAGCTGGGTCGCTCCAATCCTGGATATGAACATCCAGCAATTTCAGAACGCTTATGTTTATGAAGTCATCCTTCAAGAAATGGTTCCACTTCCAAAATAAGTTGAAGCCATTTATTTCTCTACTCCTATTTATATTTGATACTAAGGAAATGTATATAAACGTTTGATCTCAAAGAAAAGAATCTAAAATTCCCAAAGAAATTCTCTCCATTGTTATTCTGGCATTTAACAAAATTAAATAATTTTGGTGATCCTGACTAACCTGAAAAAGGAGAAGTTTAGTCTGATTTGAGTAAAGATTGTGAGAAAAAAAATGAACTGTGTGTTTTTGCACAGTGTATGTAAACTTCTGGCTTCAACTGGATGTTATATGCATAAAACAGTGGTAAAAATTATTCTGATGTCATTAGATGAGGGTTGTCAAAGTCATTTTTGTCATGGGCCCCATTGTAGATACGGATGGTCAGTGGACCATTATGATTACAACAACTCACATCAATGTTTAATTGCCTCATCATATTACTACATATACACAACAAATTGATGGATAACTAGCTTTGAAATCAGAATTCAACGATAGTAGTTTGTAAAAGGGGTTTGGTGGCAAAACATGCTGAATTCAGTACTATTTATTACATATGAATATATGAAAACTTGTATTGGATTTTCGCAAGAATCATGGAAGTTGACACAATTTGGTTTTGTGGGCCACATAAATTGATCGGGCAGGCCAGTTCTGGTCCCTGACTGTTGAGTTTGACACTTCTGCGTTGGACCTTTTAATGAGGTTAATGATCAGTCAATGTTTTTGCTTTCAGATGGGGCACTACAGGAGCGTTACTGCCATGGCTAAAGATATTGATTTATTGGTCAGAAATGCTAAAATTTACAATGAGACTGGATCACAGGTCTTTAAGGTAAGTCTATCAGAGACTGACATTTAGTACATTGACATTCCAAGGAAAGTTGTTTTTTTTTCGTTTCTTACGTTGCATTTGTGTTCAGGATGCAAATACCATTAAAAAGATTTTCGCACAAAAGAAGTCAGAGATTGAACATGGGGAACCAATCAAGTCCAGCATTCGTATCAGGTACTATACAGCAGGAACAATCACAAAGTGGATAATGTGAATAAATAACTTCCTATGAATTCAAAATTAATTTTATTATTCTATTCTCATCTCCAGGAATCGACGGTGCGCTCAGGGTGAGCGCCTCTCCGCGGTTAGCATGGCTCTTCAGTGTGAAAGTGACGACGATGGAATACTTTCTGGTACACGTTGTCATCATTTAGAAATACACAATAATGACTAAGATGTGAGCCATTGCTATCACCGTCTTGTCTCTTGCCCCGTTTGTCAGGGTCCGTTCACTATGACGAGGGGGAGTCTGAGGCCGAGAGTTTGACCACTAACATCGACATGAGCAACCCCATTTTCCAGCTGTATGAAGCCGTCCGCGGTGCCAGAAACAATCAGGGGCTCCTGATTTCGGAACCTTTCCTGGAGCTACCATCTAGGAAAGACTACCCAGACTACTACCAGCAGATCACTCAGCCTTTATGCCTGCATCAGATCAAGTATGAAAGAAGTACCTTTATGTGTACAGTGCCAAAACCAATTTTTCCGGTCTTTGCAGTCTTTGTAAAAATATGAACTGAATAATGTTAGATACAATTGGAAGAAAAAGAAATAGCTGTCAGTGACCAGAACATTGGAGTTGGAGTTTATTTTTATTTAATTAGTTTGACTTGAATTGTATTTCTTTAAAAATATACAGGATAAAGAAGTAAACAGTACTTTAGAGAGTTTGTACTTTTCATTTAGGAACATAACAAAGAGCTATACAGTACCAACATTTAAAGTTGAAGCCAGAAATTTACATATACATATATGTGTATATATATATACATATATAAATATTATTAATAATATACAATTCTCGAAGAAATTCTCTCTTGCATGATTGTGACATTTAACAAAAAATAAATAATTTTGCTGATCCTGACGGACCTGAAACAGGAGCCGTTTAGCCTGATTTGACTTCAGACAGTGAGACAAAAAACGAAATATGTTTTTGCACAGTGTACGCAAACTTCAGGCTTCAACTGTGGGTATAAATCCATAATGCATATCATTTGTACGTCTTACTTGATTCACCAGCAGTGTCTCCCTTTTATCTTCAATTCATTAGGCATCAGATATGCTCCTTTTGCAGTATGTCTCTCTGCCGTCTCCAAATGTGAGAGCCTATAATCCCTCATAGGAACAAGATGAAGAACAACGAGTATGACAGTGTTGAGCTTATAGACTCTGATCTAACGCTAATGTTTGAGAACTCCAAGCGTTACAATCTTCCACATTCCTCCATTTACAAGCGTGCGCTTAAATTGCAGCACATTCAGCAGGTCAGGCTCTGCGTCCCGTTTTCACATTTCGGGTGAATCGAAAAGTGAGTTGTAACTCTACATTAATTGTATTCTGGACAGATAAAGCGAAAAGAGCTTTTACAGAGAGATGATGACGATGGAGACAGCATGCTGTCCTGTGCCACCTCTGACACCAGTAGCACGAAGAGAAAAAGGTTCTCATTGTCACTCTCTGTATTGCGATTGGACCTGACAAGTACATCACAGCTTTTTGTCGCCCTTCTGACAGCCACAAGAAGAATACAAAGAAAAATCGAATGAAAGCTCTTTTTGCTTCGGTGACCGAGGCACGGGAGGCGAGCACTAGTAGGCGACTTTGTGACCTCTTTATGGTTAAGCCCTCCAAGAAGGACTACCCCGATTACTACAAGGTCATCCTGGAGCCCATGGACTTGAAGACGATCGAGCACAATATCCGGTCGGACAAGTACCTCAGTGAAGATGCAATGGTAGAGGATATGAAGCTGATGTTCCGCAATGCTCGACACTACAATGAAGAAGGCTCACAGGTTGGGAGGGTTGACGCTAACATCTGTTTTTTACTTTCATTATTGATCGAAGAGATCTTTTGTTTTCCAGGTCTTCAATGATGCTGATGTTCTGGAGAAAATAATGACAGACAGATTCAAGGATCTTGGACCAGCGACAGATGAGGATGACATAGTGTCCTCAAAGATGAAAATAAGTAGGTGACTTAAAAACATAAAACACAGAAAAACAGGGAAAACTGTGGAGTCTTCTTTTATCTTGGGAAACATTCAACTAGAGAGCACATCTTCATATATTTGTATCAAGAGGTGAACAGTTAGGGACAGCAAGGCCTTCTTTGCTGCGCTGAAACGCTGACCTACATTCACAACCTAAATGTGAATATTTTTTCCATTACATTGTATTCATTTATTCCAAACATGCCAAAAACATATGTGTGCCATTCAATAGTGTTCATATATTCGCCATGGTCAATTTTTTACACTAGGTAGCGTTTCTCTCTGCTGCACTGCTTCTGGTATGGATGTGATTAGATTTTTCCTCCACCTGGGATTTAGCCTCTGATTTTATGTACAGCTCTAAATTGTCTAGGGCCTTCAGAGTCAGTAATCCTGGGAAACAAAAATTACTTTGAGACCGGCAGTCACACAGTAAGGTCTGAACTTTTCGTCCTCTTATCAGTTTCTCAGACCAAGCCACGTTTGAGCGGCAAAACTTTTCTTTTACATTCTGCACGGTTTAATATATTTAACCAGCGTCCCTGGTGAGTGTGATGTATTTTATGTAGTTTTGTTTTTTGCAGTTGGATCAGTATTGATTCTGAACCGCTCCAGATGATTTATCTGGCTCAATTGGGGGCTTTTATATAGTGTTTTTGTATAGTATTGATGTTTTTTATAATTGCAACCTGACAGTGATGGTGTTAAGCCCTGGATTGAGTTAGATAAGACCTGACTCAAGGCCCAGGTGCCAAATGCATGTCCTGCCACTGATTTGTGGGAAAAGAAATGCTATACAATTTATACCTCGCTATGTGTGGGAACATCTAGTATTAATTGGTTTCTTTACTTTTAGGAAAGACAAATATGACACTGAAGAAGTCAAAGTATCTTACACCCTTACAACAGAAACTGAATGAATTGTATGAGTCCGTCAAGAACTACACAGATAGACGTGGCCGTCGCCTCAGCACGATTTTCCTGCGCCTTCCGTCCCGTTCTGAGCTGCCCGATTACTACATGGCGATCAAGAAACCCGTGGACATGGAGAAGATCAAGAGCCACATGTTAGCCAATAAATATCAGGATGTAGATGCACTGGTGGAGGACTTGGTGCTCATGTTCAACAACGCATGTACGTACAATGAGCCTGAGTCACTGATTTACCGGGATGCTCTAGTCTTACACCGTGTGCTTCTGGAGACGAGGCACGGCCTGGAGGGAGGGGAAGACGCCTACGTGCCAGATGTGCCTCGCCTCATCCAGGAGCTCATCCGCAGCCTCGTTGTGTCTGTGCTCGGCCACCAAGATGATGAGGGACGTTGCTACAGCGATTCTCTGGCCGAAATCCCTGCCACCGACCCTGCGAACCCAGAAAAGCCCCCTCTCAATTTTGAGATCATCAGAAAGAATGTTGAAGGAGGTCGCTATATGAGGCTGGATGTATTTCAGGACCATATGTTTGAAGTTTTGGAAAAGGCCCGACATCTAAATAGGTAAGAGACTCTCGACCATTTTGCACAAGAACTGTTGTGTGCAGGGAGATTTAGTTTTGTATCAATTGTTGTTACAGGACAGATTCTGAAATATTTGAAGATGCTGTGGAGCTTCAACAATTCTTCATCAGGATCCGGGATGAGCTGTGTAAGAATGGAGAGATTTTGATGTCTCCCGCACTGAGCTATACGCCCAAACATCTGCATAATGATGTGGATAAAGAAAAGAAACAAAAGCTCCCAAAAGAGATTGAGGAGGACAAAGTCAAGAGAGAAGAGGAGAAAATGGGTATTTGACTTAATACACTTTGAAATCACTGTATGGTTAGTTTGTGTTTCACAACCTTTATTGCATTCATTAAAATTTTTTGCCCCAATAGTATGAAATTTTATAATTGGCCACTGCTCACCACAGGGTCTCCCATGGCACACTAGTAATTGTTCCACGGCACGGTGTTTGGAAATTAGTGATTACCGGGCATATTACTTTATACACTCCCCTCCAAAAGTATTGAAATGGCAAGGTAATTTCTTTTTTTTTCGAGTTTTTGTTGTATACTGATGACATTTTAGTTTCAGATCAAAAGATGAATGAGACCAAAGTTCAGAATTCCAGCTTTTCCTCCATGATATGATACTCCAATGTCGTCTTGGAACACTGCATTGTGATCTTCACTCCTGCCCCGTGGAGGTTGGCAGTGATGTCACTGACTTGTCTTTCGGTGTTTCTTCACTGCTCAACTATGTTTCTGTTGTCAATTGCTGTTTATACCTTTGGCCAACTTGTTCGGTCTCTCTTGCTCAGTACACCAATAATCTTATCTTTTTCAGGACATTCCAATTTGTTGTATTGGCTAAGCCCAATGTTTGTGCAATAGCTCTGATCAATTTTTTTTTACCTCTTCTCTCAGATTCAAAAGGATTTTTGTTTCTCCCATAGCCGACTCTCTGGTCTTCACGTTTGCATAACAGCAAATGCAGTTTTCACATGTGAAACCCAAAGCCAAAAACAAACACTATTGAATGTTTCAGCATTCCATCTAAAAGGCAACACCTGAATAACTAGACACCCCCCAATAGTTTTTCTCATTTGAAAACTGGGTGGATTCAAACAAAAGGTGCTCTGTCCTGGGTGGGGTTACATCTACATGTAAATACAATAAAATAAAAGCCAAAACGGTGTACTTTTATTCCATTGTTATCTTTTGATCTGAAACCCAAATGTTTTCAGAATACAACAAAAGCAAAGGAATCAACCTTGCTGTTCCAATATTTTTGAAGGGGAATGTATGTATAAAGCTATGGTAAAGAGAGTACACTGAATTTTTAGAAGCTGAAAAACGAGAGGACTCTGTCGGAGGCTCCTGGCAGCTGAGCTCACAGCGCACATACAGTCAAGACTGCAGCTTCAAGAACAGCATGTACTGTGTTGGAGACTACGTTTATGTGGAGCCTGCAGAGCCAAATCTGCAGCCTCACATCATCTACATCGAACGCCTGTGGCAAGACGACACCGGTCAGTCTCTGTAATCTGAAGATAATTTATGAAAGAAAAGAAAATCAATGGTATTTTTATTCCCCCTCATTGCCATTGTTCCGTGCGCTTTGCGTGGTTATCATTATTCAATGCTTTTAGGTGAGAAATGGCTGTATGGATGCTGGTTCTACAGGCCAAATGAAACATTCCATGTCGCGACACGAAAGTTTTTGGAGAAGGAAGTATTTAAGAGCGACTACTACAACAAAGCACCTATCAGCAAGATTTTAGGCAAATGTGTGGTCATGTTTGTGAAGGTAATCATTCTCATCCAAATGTCACCTGAGCAAGAGCCGTCTAATACATTGACGTTGACAGTTTTTATGTGGTGCGGGATTTCAGGACTACTTCAAGCTTTTCCCAGAAGGGTTCAGGGCAGAGGACGTCCATGTCTGTGAGTCACGCTACTCTGCCAAATCCAAGTCTTTCAAGAAGATCAAGTTGTGGACCATGCCCTTGAGCTCAGTTCGCTTTGTCCCGAGAGAAGTGCCTCTGCCTGTTGTACGGGTGGCATCGATATTTGCTACCAAAGAAGAGAAAGGAGAGCGAGAAGAGAAACCACCAGAAATTACAGATGACACCAAAGTGATAGAATGTAGCACCATATTCAAGGTAAAGCCTTTTTTTCTAGAATCCACATGCCACATTTCAGTACCACCCTTTATATCCGTAGGAGAGGGAAGATGTTCCTTTGGAGATGACCAACGGGGAAGCAGGATGCAAATACTATGAACAGCTTTGCTACAACAACCTATGGCTGAAAGTTGGAGACTGCGTCTATATCGGCTCTCATGGGCTAGTGCGCCACCGCGTGGGCAGGTGGAGTAAATGCGTTGGTGCATGTATAAATCAGTCAGCTTTGGGTTCAAGTAAGAGAACCAGGACACCTCTCAATGGTTTCAAGGCTTACCGGTAAAAGTTTCAAGCAAGTCTCAAGTCACTCTGCCAGTAATCAAAGAAGTGGAGTCCACACTAGAGTAAACCTGTACAACCATGTTCTGTCACAAACACAGAACAAAAGTATTAATGTAACATTTTTTTGCTTCCATTTTTCAAGAGACCAAGTCAAAGCTCTAAAGGCTCATTTCTCTCAAATGTTGCTAGCAAATTAGTTCATCTGTTTGTGAGTACATCTCCTTTGCAAAACAATGCAACCACCGCACATATCATATATCATAAGATGTTGATCAGAGTCTTTAAAAACTTATCTGAACAAATCTGAATAAATGGTCACTTAGACCCATATCTTACTGGCCTGGAGACTAGTGGGCAACCCGATGCTTAGCCTTTTCTTCTCCACATGCTCACAGTATAGAAAAAGCTCAAGATGGCTTAAACTCACAAAACTACTATCAGTTGTCATCAAAATGTACATCACTACGTATGTGCACTCCAAACTCTGAAAATATCATAATGATCGCCCCAATTTGGGGGATTTCATAGTCGATCAAGCAATTTTCTCATAAAGGGCTAAGCCTGTGTCTGGCAGCTGAACGAGGATGGGCACCCACAAAAATTCGGGACACGTCGGCATTTGAGAGTTCAGAGTGATGTGAGAATATTTACTCGGCTAAGCCTCACTTGAGGCGTCTGACCCGAGTCCCAAACCTTTGCATCTCATTTGCATCCATGTTATTCATGAGCCCTTGACACCAATGGCCACTAAAGATGATCTACTCTCTAACATCAAGATGAAATTTTGTTGCACAGGATTGAAAAGATGTGGATGCGAGATGGAGCCGGGTACTTTTTTGGCCCAATCTTCATCCATCCAGAGGAAACGGAACATGAACCCACTAAAATGTTCTACAAGAAGGAAGTTTTTCTCAGCAACCTTGAAGAGGCTTGTCCCATGACTTGCATCATAGGTAACATTTATACAGGACCTGCCCAACATACTATAGGAACAATTCTAATTTATTGAATGTATTCATTTTGTAGTTAATGTTTTCTGCATATTTCTTGTCCCAAAGGGAAGTGTGTGGTGTCATCCTTCAAAGAGTACCTATCTTGTCGGCCAACTGAAGTGCCCGAAGAGAATGTCTTGCTCTGTGAGAGTCGTTATATCGAAAGTGAGAAGCAAATGAAGCGGTTCAAAGGACTCAAACGCTTTTCATCATCCGGAAAGGTGGTGGAGGATGAAATCTACTATTTTAGGTAACAACATGGAAGGTATACCTAGGGAATACACTGCTTTTGGTTGTTAACAAGCTTTATAAAGAAGCATGTCCATATATACCAACAGTGCTTAAGTTGTTAACATGGGCCCAAAAACTTTCCTTCTTCAATCTTGATTACATTTTTAGTCAAAGGATTGATGGTGCAGTATAGAATGACTGACTTTGTTTTGAATTATGCTGTTCGACATGCCCCGATCAAAGATTGAAAATTCATTTGACAAAACTAATTACATTATTGGGATCCTTTCTGTTCTGACATTTACACGAATGTACCGCACTGACCTCAATATTGTTCTCACACAGAAAACTTATAAGTCCCCAAAAGGAGCCGTCACCTTTGCTAGACAGGAAAATCGAGGAACTGGAGGCCAAGTTTGCTGATATGACAGATGAGGAGCTGGAGGAGCTCGGGGATGATGACAGTGAGCTCGATCATTCCCTTCGGCAGATGCATTCTTCTATGTGTGGTGACATGGATATAATGACTTACACTCCCCCACAGGTCAGGCTTGTTGTGGGCTAATTCACTTGGTCAAAGAAGGAACAGTTAACCGCTTAGCTTGTAGCATTCTTTGCGATGTGCTCTCCTGTGTATACACAGTCAACCAAATCTTTAAAGGGTCTTTCCAAGAAGGAGGGGTCAAAACGCAAGATCAACATGAGTGGATACATCTTGTTCAGCAGCGAGATGAGGGCTGTCATTAAAGCTCGGCACCCGGATTTCTCATTTGGAGAGCTGAGCCGCCTCGTTGGCACAGAGTGGAGGAACCTGGAAAGTTCTAGGAAAGCAGAATATGAAGGTGAAGGGGGCCAAGAAGAAATGTGTTTCTTGATCCAGTTGCATATGTTGGGGAAATGTATAAACGAAAATGTCACAATTGTCCCCGACGCTTTGCAGAGCGAGCAGCTAAAGTGGCCGAGCAGCAGGAGCGTGACAGGACCCTCTTCGTGACATCCCCACGAGCAGGTACCCCAGTAGGGGCACTGATAGGGGTGGTGCCTGCTCCAACCCCCATGGGCATGCTAAATTCCAGCTTGACGCCTGTGTCAGGTAACCCCTCAGTGTTGCAGATGGATTCTCAGCGTACACAGGGCTGGAATAACAAGGTTCCCTGCTTGATTTACTCATGTCTCATGACATTAGCATGTTTGTGTTATATGTTGCCTCATTTACAAAACACTGGTCAAGCTCCAGCCTTGAATGGAGAAAAACACACTCCATACTTCATTTGTTGCTAAACTTATCTTAAAGCCATGTAACTGAGTCAGCTTTATTTGATTTCTCTCTCTCTCTGTGTGTGTGTGTGTGTGTGTGTGTGTACACACACACACAAACAGTGTTCCCTTGTTTAACGCGGAGGTTATGTTCTAAAAATACCCACGTTTAAATGAAATCCATGTAGCACATTTACTTTCCCGTAAGACCACTTTTAAGAACAACCTTTTGCAAACTTACAATGAAAATTTCAACAAACTTATTTTCTTTAAAGTACACAAAAAATACATAGCTAATCAAACCAACCCAACAATGAACTATAAATTTAAAGGCTGCTTCCAACTTTATTTTTTAAAATTGACAATTTTTCTTGGTGTAAAACTGAATGATTGCTTGCACAATATAATTTGCAATGCATGCTGACAGCTGAATGATGCTCCCAAACAGTTTTGAAGTTAACATTATTTGCTTTTTGTGCACTGTATTGTCTGTGCTTTCATCCTTGATGAGGCGGCACCAAGGTGGAATTTTAGC
The DNA here is from genome assembly GCF_019802595.1 of Syngnathoides biaculeatus. NCBI lineage: Eukaryota > Metazoa > Chordata > Actinopteri > Syngnathiformes > Syngnathidae > Syngnathoides > Syngnathoides biaculeatus. The sequence continues at coordinate 15,197,180 of NC_084649.1, read as the reverse complement.
ATCACACTCAGTCTCAAGCTGCACTTTCTACTTTGGCTTTGCAATGCATTTTTCACACCAGAGGGTTCTCGCTCGAAAAAGAGAAAATCTTGTCCAGTTTCACCGCTTTTTCTTCTATTTGCACATTGCACCTTAAAATAACAGCATTTCTTTTTTTTTTACTTTTGCTATTATTATTCTCATCATCGAGAGTAAACATAGGCAGCGTGTTTACCTTGTCTTCCCTCTAAGTTGCCCAGACCGCGTTGCTAACTAAAGCTCCGGTGGTTGGTGCATAAGGATTAATGGATCATTAATGGGCTGCGTAAGTACTGATCTGTAATTATGACTGTACCCTTTTACGAGGGAGGGGGCCGGCGTAAAGTAAACTAGGCGGGAGAGAGGTCCTTGCGTGCTACCAATGTGCTCAATAAACAGCGACTGAATGTAGCAATGAATCATGCCTCACTCATTGAATAACATTGCGAAATGGCACAAACTGAATAGTTTCAATTCGGGTTGGATTTTTTTTTGTGTGTGCAACGCAGAACGTCCAGAGACCACATCAACAGTAACACCTTAGAGGGAACGTTGCTGAGATGTAATGCATGCTTTTAGTGTTGCATGATTAACTGATGCATGTTGCTGTGTTTTGTGTTGCTGCTCTTCATTCTTAAGAAGGTCTGATGGGTGCATGTAGGTCAGCTATAATCCCCCAAGGAACGGTTAGTTTGACTGGCGAACCACCACATCACATGGGGGAGCTTTTATACCCTCAGCGTTCTTTGCTCGCTATGCCTGGGTTCCTTGGAATGCCGTATTTTGGTAAGAGTGCCATCATTGCCATCCTGCCTGCCACACAGTTGCGTCCTTGTTTGCCATCCCAATTTGCTGGAGGGGCTACCTGTACCAAAAGGCTATGGCCCTTATTTGAAGACGACTGACTGATTACAGCATATGCCAATTTTTTAAAAAGCAGAACATGCTTTGTTTACCGCAATCTTTATACTGTACAAGCAAATTAACAAGTCAGCGTTAGATTTGTTATAATGGACGTTTCCACGTTTTTAATGTTGCCAAAGATGACATGAGCTGAATTCCAGTAATGGGTTCTGTGAGTTGTTGTCTTTGTATTGAATACCTCAGGTATCAGCTGTATGGGTGGTGAAACTGGGACAGCAAACATTCATGGATCCCAGGTAAAGATTTACCAGTCGCTCTTAATGTAGTATTTTACTTTCACACCATACTTCAATTTTGCTTAAATTTTTTATTTCAGACATGTTGGTCTAATGTAACAACAAACAAATCAAAGTAGTAAAATAATACCAAAATGAACAAAATAAAAATACAAATTTTATATCTTTACCCATTCGTGGGCAGCATCCCAGTTTTGGGACATCATGATTTTCACGCATTATATCCTTTATTATATCAAAATATTTAAGTATTTTAATCTGAAGCCATAATTTGTTATCACGAGAGGATAACTCATCGGTCAAAGTTAGCACGGAGTTATTTCCCTTTCCTTTCTGACCCAACATGGCTGCCTCGAGTACACATGGAGCGTTTTCCAAGAGAAGAAAGGAAGAAAGGTCAGTATGCAACCAAGTTTGTCTTCAAAATGCTAATCCATCAGTATTATGAATGCGTAAGTGTCATTCTAGAATAAGAATTAATTAATAAATATATCTGTAGTCTGTACCACTTCACAGAACTGACATCATACCCGTCCCAGTTTTGGGACGCTGCCCGCGAGAGGGTACATCCTTTTTGCCCTTTGTTTTTTTATGCGTTAAACGAAAAAGTGTTATTTCCTTGATTGTGCCCTGTTAGGGAGACTTTTATCTCAATAATGCAAAAAATTGCCACCCTGCCCATGAATGGGTTAAAAAGGAAAAAGAAGCATAATCTTATTTTTAATCCAAACCTTTCCCCTATCAGTTTAAATAAAAATGTCCTATCCTGTCACAAATTCTGCATACATAAACAAAATGATTACTCTTAAATTTCATATAAACAAACAATATTTTCATATGTACAATTTTACAAACTATCACAATAGCCTAAATCCTGAAGTGACAACACAGGTTGCTCTCAGTCCTTGTAGTTTAATTGTATTTTCAATTTTTTTTTAGATGGGTTTAATGGGTCCCAGTCAACAGGCTCCCCCACCATACCCAGGACAAGGCCAGGCCGCCCTTCAGCAGCCCTCCACCCCATTGTTTGTGTCCCCTCCAGCCAAGTCCCAGAGGCTCCTCCACTCTGATGCTTACCTCAACTACATCCAGGGTCTATCCGCTGAGTCAACTACTGTGAGCAAGTGGGACCAAACACTTTCAGGTCTGTTTAACCGGTCTCCATAAAATCATTTACAAATCCCCGAATGGTCAAGTTGAACAAGAAACATGAATGCATGACTGTAATGTGTATTTTGTCTTTTAGTTAAAAAACACGATGTGCGTCTGACGAAAGAGCAGGAAAGTAGATTGCCATCCCACTGGCTGAAGAGTAAAGGAGCCCACAAGACAATGGCTGATGCACTTTGGCGACTGCGTGACCTGATGCTACGAGATGCGCTGAATATTCGCTACACAGACAACTTGTAGCGCGGTCATAATGTGAGCCTCTGTTCTCAGACCTGTGAGACAGGGATGGGGTTATGCTCACTAAAAATGTTTAGGATTAAAATATGTGTTATGTAAATTAACAGAGGTCGCTTATGGAAGAGAATTTTCATTTAACATTTCAGATGTACTGTTCCAAGTGCAATATTGTTAGAACTATCGTTCTTTGAGGAATGCCTTCATGCTTTCACAATTGTAAAGCGTTATCTTTTTTTTTTTTTTTGCCATTTTATGTTTGATTCATTGAAGTGGATTATACAACAATGTTGCCCGGTTGTGAGCAAAGTGCAGTTTTATTTGGATCAAATTCAAAGTGTGTTTGTATGTATTCTTCATTGCCTAATATCGGCTCAAAAAGGACAAGCCATGAACATTTTTAAACTTGCTATTTTCTTAAAAGTCTTAAGCCATTAACCTTTTCTTTTTTTGATTACATTTGTAAATGAAATAGTCCAATCACATCCAAGGATATCTAAAACATTGGTAACACCGGTGACAATAAAGCAGAACAAGCATTTTTCCTTATATACAGTATTTAAAATGATTAAAATACACCACCTATCCTCACTAGGGTCGCAGGTATGCTGTAGCCTATCGCTGTTAACAATGGAGTACACTCTGAACTCGTCTCCAGCCAATTGCAGGGCACATACAAACAAACAAATAAACAGCCGCACTCACATTCATTCCTACGAACTATTTAAACATAAACCTACCAGGCATGTTTTGGAATGTGGGAGGAACCCCACGCCGGTGTGGTGAGAACATGCAAACTCCACATAGTCAGGGCTGGGATTTGAACCTGCATCCTCAAAAGTGTGTAGCAAATGGCCTAACCAGTCATCCAAAGCTCCACTTATTGAAATACATGTCATTTGTTTTTTTTTTTTGTAAAGGTTAATGCTTGCCTTATGAGGTTATGTTTCGGTTTCATATTTAATAAAATGATACCCAAAGGCACCGTGGGGCAGTTAGCAGTAAAGCATTGGCCTCACAGTTCAGGACCCGGGTTCAATCCCGGCCCCGCTAGTGTGGAGATTGTATGTTCTCCCCGTGCCTGCATGGGATTCTTCCGGGTACTCCGGTTTCCTCCCACATCCCCAAAACATGCAACATTAATTGGACACACTAAATTGCCCCGTGGTGTGATTGTGAGTGCTGCTGTTTGTCTCTATGTGCCCTGCGATTGGCTGGCAACCAGTTCAGGGTGTACCCCGCCCGCCTCCTGCCTGTTGACAGCTGGGATAGGCTCCAGCACTCCCCGTGACCCTCGTGAGGATAAGCGGTGAAGAAAATGGATGGATGGATGGATGGAAAAACATGACTGGTGGTCAGGAAGGCGCCATTTTCTTGGAATGACCCAATTGTGGTTGTCTTAAGGGCGTCTCGATCTCCCATACTTTGACATGTGCATGTTTCGGTTTCATATTTCCTAAAATGCTACCAAAAAAATAAAAGTATGACTGCTGGTCATAAACTGATCAGGAAGGCACGATTTTCTTGGAATGACCCAATCGTGGTTGTCTTAAGGGCGTCTCCAACTCCCATACTTTGACATGTGCATGTTTCGGTTTCATATTTATAATAAAATGAGACCCACCCCCCAAAAAATGTAAAATAAAATCATGACTGCTGGGCAGGAAGGCATCATTTTCTTGGAAAGGGCCAATCGTGGTTGTCTTAAGGGCGTCTCTTTCTCCCGCACTTTGACATATGCGCATGCGCCATCGTGTGACCGCGCTGTTCCTTTTGCTGGAGACGTTTGAAAGCTGGCACGGCGAGCACGAGCGTGCAGTTGGTGTCTCCTAGTGCTACATCGCATACTGACAAAACAGTCACAGTGACGGTAAGGGCGCTTGCGACTTCCCTATAGTGACTGGCGCGTCAAAAACACACGTTGAGATCCGTTAGCGATTAGTTGGTGAGGAAAAACATTTCGCAGTTAGGAATGAGCTAACTTTATCCCTACGTTAGCAACTTCGCGCTAAGGCTAGCCGTGGTTTTTATTTACAAATGCTGACATTCCATGGTGCTTGATTTGTCTCGCGTCTCTGGTGCTGAGATAACATAAACTGAACTAAACGTAATGTAAAATCATAAAAAATATCCACCTGCGCTGATCAATAGACGTCAAATGTCCAGCTTGGCTTTTAGACTTTAAACTGATCGGGAGTCAGCTGGGCCAGTTGAACGAATGCTGTTGTGTAGCATGTGTTGCTAAGTTAGCTGCTACCGAGCTAACGTGGGCTAGGCTTCAGAATGATTTGTAGAAAGCGGGTTTAGATACATGCTGACAAAAGTACTGCCCAACTTTGACCTCTCTGTTCGTTTGAAACTTGATGTTTATTCAAATAAACTACACGAGTCTCTAACGTCGAAATGAATTCGCTATGCCTTAACGAATAAGCCAAATTCTCAGTGATAATTTTTGGACGCTACTCTCGTACCTTCTGAGGTTCATGTAATAGACTACAGCCTATCATGTATTTTTTTTAATCTATATATTGCTTTCTAACATTAGAATAGCGGTTGAGGTGGTCCACACACATCCCAGCTGACCTTGTGTTAGTGGAAAGGTACTACAGCTTTGAATGGTCGAGAGCAAGCACTTTATAAACTCCTATGGGCAAGAGCAAGGCTGACTCATTTGGTGCGAGAAGAACGCCATGGTTAGAATCAGGCTGGAAACCAAAATTTAACAACAGTCCATGCTCACATACACACCTATTTAAAATGTAGACTACAGGTGTCAAAATCAAGGCTCGGTGTCCATCCCAGTTCTCCAGCCTCATCACTTTGTGGTCCTGTAAGCAAATCAATCAACCACCCACACCACAAATTCTAAACTATTCACACCTGTAAAAGCACACCGAATGATGCAAATAAACTTAGTTCTCACGAGTGGCTGTTCGTCAGCAACTAGATGTGGTGTGATTTACAATTTGAATTAATGGCTTTAGAATGTAGCAGATTAGGGGTATCCAATTTAAATGATGGAGGCAGCCACAATCATTCGTCAGCGCTATATAGCCCTCATAAGACAACACACTTACTAACCAGGTGTCTGACCGAATTACCATTTTTAAATGGGGAAAAAATTTTGTCTATATCATTTTTTTGCCTTGAATCAATCTATGTCACAGTTTAATGTACTTTATACACAGATGCATGTGTTTAAGGTCACATTATCACAAAAAATTACTTTAATAATTTTTTTCCTTAGCGCAAAAGGGCTCTTGTGCACAAAAATTGCCATTGAAAGATGACACAAGACTGCTGAACAACAAAACATTAAGTGCAAGAACCTAAGTATACTATTTTGCTGCATGTCATTCAAAATATTTAAGTCAGTTGGCTAGCTAACTCGCTTACGTGTATGATAGTGTGCGGTACAGTATTGAGCACAAAACCTCACTCTGCTATGTTGAAGGAGACTTTGCTGTGTTTCCTCTATCCTCACACTAGCCCAAGCAGCCATGAGGCTTGCCCATTATTGTCAAATGTCTTTTTACTATCAGGTCAAATTTATGTTGCATGTTAGTGACATGAATCCATAACCTGGTCAGTTCTGTCGATCGTTAAATAGATGTTAGCATTAGCTGGTGATTCACCGGGTGGTGTGGGCATGCTTTTCAAAGTAGTAATGCTATATTTTCTCCTTCGTGTTGGAGTTGGTGCTTCCTTGAATGACTCGCCAGCGCCACAAAAATGACCATCATTGACAGAATAGAGGTGTAGATGTGCTACAAAGCACTTTCTGTCCTCAAATGGTGAGCAATGTAACTACAACATAGAACAGGTCGTTTTTGGTGGTTAAAGCATACTTTTTCTCATGCTCCAAAAATAACTGAGGGGCCACACAGTTTGGACTGGGGGTCGGCCATTTTCAGAACAAAAGTTGTTTCAGAGTACAATGCGAGATCCAGACAAGCCATATCACTACAGTATACACTGTACAGTAAATGTGTTGTTTTACAATAATACATAGGTTTATTTCAAATTTACATTTTCTGCGGATAAAAAGTTAAGTACGGAGAGTCTCTGTTGCTGAAATGCACAAGTGCACACCATAAATACCAGGAGACAACCATTTTAATGCCCACATTCACACCAGTTGACGATTGAAATTTAGCACATTTTGCTTGCTGTCTCTCACTCTTGCCTTCTTCCTCGCAGTAGCAACCATGGAACTGAATGATGCAAACCTACAAACTCTCACAGAATTTCTCAGAAAAACACTGGACCCAGACCCAACTGTCAGACGCCCAGGTAAGATGTGAATTCAAAATTTTTGTTTAATTCTCTTCCTTCCATCCATTGTCTGTACAGCTTATCCCCTTTAGGGCTGTTGGTTATTTTTTCATTTATATATATCAAAAATATATGCACATTTATGTGTGGTCAATGGGCACATCAGTGATGGATTGACCCCTGCTTTGTATTCTGTCTTTTTATATAGCTGAGAAGTTCCTTGAATCCGTGGAGGGAAACCAGAACTACCCGTTATTACTTCTCACTTTGCTTGAAAAGTCCCAAGACAACGTTATTCGGGTCTGCGCTGCTGTTACATTCAAAAACTACATCAAAAGGAACTGGCGCATTGTGAGTTTTATGGCTGCAGCGTTGCAATCATTTTGTTATGGATGCCATGACGTCTGTTATGAATGTTAGGATTTACTCTATGATGTTTCTCTAAAGGTTGAAGATGAGCCAAACAAAATTTCAGAACAAGACAGAACCACAGTCAAAGCAAACATTGTTAATCTGATGCTAAGCAGTCCAGAACAGATTCAGAAGCAGGTAAACAATCATAATGTGTATTAAGTAGTTTCATTTGTTCTTGTATGTTTTTAAATAAAGCCTCTCCTGGTTCTTCTTTTTCAGTTGAGTGATGCAATAAGCATCATTGGGCGAGAAGACTTCCCTCAAAAATGGCCTGACCTTCTAACAGAGATGGTGACCCGGTTCAGAAGTGGAGACTTCCATATTATCAATGGAGTGCTCCGCACTGCCCACTCTCTCTTCAAGAGGTAGAGCTCATTTCTGGAAGATGCGAGCCCGCATTCTTCTCCAATGCATTTAACAAAGTGGACAGCTGCTGTTCTCAAGCTGTCTTTTTCACGTACAGTACCACACAACAACATGACTTGTTTATCACTTTCCTTTTTCTAATGAAAACAGTCTTGTTCATTAGTCGCAGTATAGCCATTGACTCAATCCGTGTTGTACTCACCTTTTTCAAATTGTCTTTCCCCCTCAGGTATCGCCATGAATTTAAGTCAAATGAGCTTTGGTTGGAGATCAAACTAGTTCTCGAAACATTTGCCTTACCGCTGACTGAGTTGTTCAAGGTTATTCTTTACTTGTCTTCGATTTCTTCCATTATAGAAAACCACACGCATTTTGAAACTATCAATTGTCCACTGTAAATGTACATTTTGTCTTTGTTACAGGCCACCATTGAGTTGTGTCAGACTCATGCTACTGATATCAATGCATTGAAAGTCCTCTTCTCCTCGCTGACACTGATCTCCAAGCTTTTCTACAGTCTTAACTTTCAGGTCTGTTATGTTCTTTAAATGTATGATTAAAAAAAAATGTCCAAGAAACCTCAGTCTGCACTTTGTTACGCTAAGGAATGGATCCCCTTCATGATTCATTCATTAATATTGGCCACAAATTCTGTTATTCTACAGGACCTTCCTGAGTTTTTTGAAGATAACATGGAAACCTGGATGACCAATTTCCATGCGCTTCTGACTTTGGACAATAAACTTTTACAAACAGATGTAAGTGGTTTTATTTTTTTTTTTTTAATAAATACAAAAATGCTTTTCAGTTAAATTTGCATTTTCATCCCCCCGGAAAAAGATGTTCTAGTTTTCTGTTGTTTGATTTCTCAGGATGAGGAGGAAGCAGGTCTCTTGGAGCTCCTTAAGTCACAAATCTGTGACAATGCTGCACTTTATGCACAGAAGTATGACGAAGAGTTTCAGCCATATCTTCCTCGTTTTGTCACTGCTATCTGGAACCTCTTAGTTTCCACTGGGCAGGAAGTTAAATACGACCTGGTAAGTTTCCACACTGAAATTCAGTGCTGTTTCATTTTTCTGTCATGTCCGGCATTTAATCAGTTTTATGTTTTATTGTAGCTTGTGAGCAATGCCATCCAGTTTTTGGCATCGGTCTGTGAAAGACCACACTACAAAAATCTATTTGAGGATCAGAATACACTCACTAGCATTTGTGAGAAGGTCATTGTGCCCAATATGGAGTTCAGAAGTAAGTGAAATGGGCTCATCTACGAATGTGCTCTTGGTGTTGTGACTTTTGACTAGCGTGTCTTGCAATACTTGATTAGGTGCAGACGAGGAGGCTTTTGAAGATAACTCTGAAGAATATATACGGAGGGACCTTGAAGGCTCTGGTAAAGTTGAAATTGTTCCCTTCCTTAATGTTTGGTAATTGATTCAACAGTTTTGACATTAAAAATAATTACTTTTCATTGTCATGTTTTTATTGCTCATCAACATGAGTTTGAGTGATAATGCCAGATGATGCCTTTCATCTGTAGTAGTTAATTTTCCGTACCATTCATTCCCTCTTCTTTTCTCAGACATCGACACTCGACGTAGGGCAGCCTGTGACTTAGTAAGAGGCCTGTGTAAATTTTTCGAAGGCCCAGTCACAGCCATCTTCTCTGGGTATGTGAACTCAATGCTGGCAGAGTACGCGAAGAACCCTTGTGCAAACTGGAAGCACAAAGATGCCGCCATCTATTTAGTCACATCACTAGCATCGAAAGCACAGACACAGAAGGTACTGGTGATGGTTTTGTTAGTTTAATATTGAATGATCATGTTTGCATAATTGCCTCTTGTTTTCCCCTCTAGCATGGAATTACACAAGCCAATGAATTGGTGAATTTGACAGAGTTTTTTGTGAATCACATTCTCACAGATCTAAAATCTGCTAACGGTAAGACGTCACCTTATTAGCTCCCTGCATAGTCCCAATTCGGCACTTGCAGATTCACCTCTTCACTGAATTATTTTCAAACTCATTTTTTTTTTTAATATATTTTTAAAATTTTTGCTTTAAGGTGAACCAATCCCTAAACATCTGTTAGCGGTATATCCCTGGTTATCCATTTTTAAAAAATTGTCAGTGCATTTAAAATGGCCATTAATTTGGATTGATGCTATTCACAGCTGCGCTTGGTCTCAATTGCATGCAAATAGTCAGGCTGCACTGTACATATAAAATATGAAAAAGGCCTGCAATGCTTCCATTTGGGTTTTTTTCAATGTGTAATTCAAATGTGCTTCAGCTTTTATAGGCTGTTTTCGCTCTTAACTCACAGCAATGAGCCTTGAATGAATTTTGCATGAGACAATTTCTAAAGATTGAAAGCCAGAGGTTGTTCAAAAAGGAAAAAATGGGATGTACAAAATGCAGTAACAAATTCTTCTTCTTAATAATATATGCAATGTATATGCTTTATTTATATGTGAGGGCTTGATAATGTCATTGCAGTCAATGAATTCCCAGTGTTGAAGGCAGACGCTATCAAGTATGTGATGATATTTAGAAGCCAGGTATGCGCAAACGCTTTCTCCATCATGTACACATCACAATGCAAAGTATCATTAAAAAAAACAAACAAAAAACTTGTGCTTCTATTTCAGCTTCCTAAGGAGCAACTGCTGCAGGCTGTTCCTCTCTTGATCTCTCACTTGCAGGCAGAAAGTACTGTGGAACACACATATGCTGCCCATGCTTTGGAGAGGCTGTTTACGATGAGGGGCCCAAACAATACAACACTGTGAGTGTCTACTTGTATATATTAAAACATCCATCCATTTTCTTTGCCGCTTATCCTGACGAGGGTCGCGGGGAGTGCTAGAGCCTATCCCAGCTTTCAACGTGCAGGAGGCAGGGTACGCTCTGAACTGGTTGCCAGGCAATCGCAGGGCATATAGAGACGGACAACAGCCACACTCACAATCACACCTACGGGCAGTTTAGAGTGTCCAATTAATGTTGCATGTTTTTGGGATGTGGGAGGAAACCGGAGTGCCTGGAGAAAACCCAGGCTAGCACGGGGAGAACATGCAAACTCCACACAGGCTGGGATTGTACCTGGGACCTCAGAACTGTGAGGCCAATGCTTTCCAGCTAATCCATCATTCCATCTATTGTAAAACAGATTGATTTTATTATTAAACTTAACCTGTTATGTTCAGATAAGGAATGGGCCGCTTATTGGCTTCATTGTGTACTATAGTTTTAAAAACTCCCTAGTGATATGAACGACGTTTTTTTCCATGTTATCGATCTTTTTCTGATTTTATTGGGGGGGGGTACGTTCAGGCAAAGTGACATATGCCAACACCCCCCCCCCCCCGCCCCCATTTTTGGTGCAAGCACTCAGTGATCCCTACAACATTTCCCCTTATGGAAAATCTGTTACAAGTTATCTTGTCTACAATTGATGAAATAAATAAGCTGGACTCGCAACTAAGGCAGATGAGCAAAGCAGCATGGGTTTGAACAGCCAAGTGGGGGAAAGCAGAGAAGTACCTTTTGCATTTTCTGAGAAATCGGACATTTACTTTTGTGCTACATTTTGACTTTATTAAGGACAACATTTTTTTACATTTACTCATGTAGGTAATATTTTATGTTTTAAAAATAAGAGGTTGTGTAGAGATAAAAAAAGAAAAAAAGAATCATTTCCACACACATTTCATTAAAACTGCAAGTACTATTTTGCTCCAAGTCATCACAATGCTTGAGGTCACATCACTATGTTGTGAAACTGCTCCTTTTTGGCTGCTCGTCTCTCAGTATCACTGCTGTGGAGATGGCGCCTTTTACTGACATGCTCCTCACCAACCTGTTCAAGGCAATGACACTTCCTGGTTCATCCGAAAACGAATACATCATGAAAGGTGAGGGAGACTTTGTCCTCAAAATTTTCTCACCAGGTAGGCACCTACATATTGATTTGATGCCTTTGTTTTTCTGTTTTTTTTTTTTTTTTTTTTTTTTTTTTCCAAGCCATCATGCGAAGCTTCTCACTGCTCCAGGAATCAATCGTTCCTTACATTCCCACTTTAATTGATCAACTCACTCAGAAGCTCCTTTTAGTCAGCAAGGTAACATGCAATCATTTGCTGTTTTGTGAACATACAGAACTTTTGTCTTTGGAATACTCTAAAGTCTTATTGTGTGCCACTCTCAGAACCCTAGTAAGCCGCACTTTAACCACTACCTGTTCGAGTCCCTCTGTCTGTCTGTCCGGATCACCTGCAAGGCTAACCCCACCACTGTTGGCAGCTTTGAGGAAGCTCTCTTCCCTGTTTTCACAGAGATTCTCCAGAATGATGTCCAAGGTCAGCTTCCTCCGTTAAATAATGTGAAAATATCCCATTTGTGGACATGTATTGGTTGATTGAAGCCCATGTGTTCATCTTCACTTTTGTGCTTTGTTGCAGAGTTTCTCCCCTATGTATTTCAAGTAATGTCTCTCCTCCTGGAGATTCATTCCAACTCAATTCCCTCTTCCTACATGGCTTTATTCCCTCACCTACTGCAGCCTGTGCTGTGGGAGCGCACGGGCAACATCCCCCCTCTGGTGCGCCTGCTTCAGGCCTACATGCAAAAAGGGGGAGCCACTATTGCTTTATCTGCTGCTGATAAGATAGTATGTGAGAGCAGTTTTGTGCACAACAAAAAGTATAAATGTCCTACTTGATTTTACAGTGTTTTTATTTTGGAATTGTACACATTGTGTATAAATCAGAAAACAGTCTTATGTAGTCTCACACCACAGCTACTATGTTATACATGTTATGAAAAGCCTCAAAGCTAGACATTTCTACACGCTATACTTATCAAATAGTGTTATGCCACCAAGTGTTGTTGTTCATGAGCTGAGAGGTTGATGGCCACTTAAATTAACTTCATCTTTCTCTCCTCAGCCTGGACTGCTCGGTGTTTTCCAAAAGCTTATTGCCTCCAAGGCAAATGACCACCAAGGATTTTACTTGCTCAACAGCATCATCGAGCACATGCCCCCGTAAGTCAGCTCTCGTCTCAGCTTCTTTGAACTTTGAGTGGTTGCCACGATTGACTGCTCACGACACTTGCTGTTTTTTTTTTTTTTTTTTTTTTTGTCAGAGAATCCCTCATTCAGTACAGGAAGCAGATATTCATTTTGCTTTTCCAGAGACTCCAAAGCTCCAAAACCACAAAGTTTATCAAAAGTGAGTATAGTCATTTCGCTTCACCTCATTTAAGTGTATAAATCATCTCATAAAGTGTCCGCCTATTAATTTAAGGATACTGTATTGTTACTTTACATAGTTGGTTATAATGCGTCCCCTTTTCATATCCTCTTCACAGGTTTCTTGGTATTTGTCAATTTGTATTGTGTCAAGTATGGCGCTATTGCACTCCAGGAGATTTTTGACAGCATCCAGGCAAAGTAAGTCAGTTTGGAAAAATTCTGCATTGATCAAATTCAAGTTCGGTCCCAATGTGAACGTTACAGCTTATGTTGTACAATGATGATATGCTTTGCTGCTCTTTGCTGCGGCATGCATTTCTCTAAACACGAGAGAAAATACAATAGTCAACTTTCTCGGGTGTGTTATTTGGGGCGTAACACACACACACACACACACAAAACAACTAGGAGTGAAGTGCTGAAGTTTTGAAGGACATGTAGAACGAACTGTTTAGCTCCTAAACACACTAGCTAGTCATCTCGTGGGCTACAAAACACAAACTTTTAAATTTCTCTGAAGTCTCTCTGTTCTCTGTAACTGCATGCTCCACATGGAGCAAGGCTGTGGAGTATTGAACACTGGCACCAGCGTACCGGACCACTGGTGTTCCTTGAGCACACTGGTGGCTAATGACCAGCCATCCAACTCCGTTGGCTCACTGTGAGATCACCAAATCAATGACAATTTGTCAAGTCTGGGAAAAACCATCTGTCCATTTTTTTTTATCAAAGTATATGTCAACGTAAAGTCACGAATAATGCAGCTTTCAGTAGGTGAAGATCCCATTTCTCAAGAACCATCTTGAAAGTCTTCATATTGACCTCCAGCTTATCTGTCCATACGCAATAAAATGTAAACTATTATTATTCAATGTGCTATATCCTTATGTATTTCTTGTTTTGTGCAGAATGTTCGGTATGGTCTTGGAGAAAATTGTTATTCCAGAGGTTCAAAAGGTGTCTGGAACAGTTGAGAAAAAGATCTGTGCCGTTGGTATCACGAAGGTACTCACTGAATGTCCTGCTATGATGGATACGGAGTACACTAAGCTCTGGTAAGCAGCCAACCCCAATTGTGTTTACTTCTGTCAGTGCAATTCATATGAAATAAATGCCTGGAGGATTGCTACTTGCTGACAGTCTCGTCCTCATGGATGGGATTTGTAAAGACACCCTCCCGACAATTTGAAATTGCTTATCTGTCCAGCCTACTTAATTGAGTATGTGTTTGGTTAGGACCCCGCTGCTCCAGGCCCTCATTGGTCTCTTTGAGCTGCCCGAGGATGACAGCATCCCGGATGATGAGCATTTCATTGACATTGAAGACACACCTGGCTATCAGACTGCGTTCTCACAGCTGGCCTTCGCGGGAAAGAAGGAATACGACCCCATCGGAGATGCTGTTGGCAATCCTAAAATATTGTTGGCCCATTCGCTCCACAAGCTTTCTACAGCCTGTCCAGGAAGGGTATGTTGTTTTTCTTTTTTTTTTAATGGGAAGCTTTTAAGTCTGTGCTCAACATTTTGATCAGGCCTTGTCTAATTGGATTCTTAATCTTTTGGGGTAGGTTCCATCAATGCTGAGTAGTAGTATGAATACTGAGGCCCTCCAGTTTCTGCAGACTTATCTACAGGGAGCCAACGTGCAACTTGTCTGAAAGACGATGCTGTTCACTTCAAAAGGATGCCGTAATGTATACACGCTCTACTACCATCAAAAAAACGGAATCCCCCACTGAGGTAATCATTGACCACTTAGGGTTTTCTCTTGAAGGCGATGATTAGGTTTTACGTGTTTTAAAGACCATGACCAAATGGTAGTTTAACACATTTACAGTTTTGTTTTTTGAGCTCTTGCCGTTTGTTGTGAAACAAAAGTTGGAAGAAAGAAGCAAAAATCCATCATTCACTTTTTCCAACAACAGCTCTAGCAAAAGACGATGAACATATTGGAATTTATCTAGGCTTTTTTTTTTTTTTTTTAATGTTTTTGTGTTGCATGTTTGCTGGAGCTTTGTTCATGTGTAGGCTGTTTTGAAAATTTTCATGTGAATAAAAAGAGGCACTTGTATAGAATTATGGCTTCAGCATCACTTCAATCTTTACCTCGGGTATGTCCATCATATTCTCCAATGTGAATAAAATGGTTTTACATCTCCTTATTTTGGGGTGCTTAAAGGTGAGAAATATCTGAACTGCATTTATTTAACTGCAATAATGGAGACCAAATGATCACTCATTTTATTGCTATTGGGTTCTGAGGTTTCATGTAAAAATAGTTTTCACTGTAGATGTAATCATACATTCAATTTCAGCAAAAAAAGAAATCCACTTTATATTACTGTAGAAAATGAAGGTCGTCTCAGGATGCTTTTATATGGCCATTAGATGTCCTCTGTTCAACATTCTTGATGAAGGGCAGCATACATTTGTCTCCTCCCATGAAGCGATACGTGGCTACATTTGCATCCCATGGTAGTAAACTACAAAGAAAGGAGAGTACACCACAATTATTTGCCACCTTGGTCACATATCGTGAATGTATTTGTCGTCTGTTTGGAGGAGGTCGTGTGAAAAATGAGCCGTACTTACGCTCTGGTCAAAAATGGGATGTACATAAGCCGAGGGATGCAGATCATTTGCTGTTCTGCTAAAATGGCTGTCATGGACTGCTGAACGGTGTACAGAGGCTCCAATGGTGGGATTAAACTGCGCAGCTCCTTCCTAAAACGGAGATTGATTCGAGAAGCAGAGGCGTGAGCATCACTGCCCTAACTGAACAATGTCAGCAAGGAAATAAAATGAACTGCAATAGAATTCCACCTTATCTCACATCCTGCGAACATCCCCGTCTCCACTATGTAAGGGCAAACTAGAGTTGTTTTAATTCCATCAAAGTCCTCTGCTAGCAACTCATGGGTCAGTGATTCGTGGAAACCAACTGCTCCAAATTTACTGGCACAGTAATCCTGCAGGAAATGGGGTCAATATCATGAAATGAAAACGTTTGTTGGTGTGCCATCCATTTAGTTATGCTTCTTTATTCCCTTATTTTGTCTTCCAATAGAAATGTATGAACAACTCGGATTTACAACTTAAATGCAGCCACAAAAATGTAATAGAATTTTTCATGATCCTCCTACACACTCATTTGCATGGCCCCTTGTTGCTAGGCAGAACTCAAGGTGTGTGTTCCTGTCAAAACAATAATATGCGCAAGTCCCAGTTACCATGCTGTTTCCTTGACAAATTGGAGTAGAGACCTTCATTGTACCAAAAATGCCACAGAGCAAGCTGGCAGGAACACCCCCCAAAAAATTATAATGATGGTGAACGATATTGATGATGTGATGAATAAGCATTGAGACAAGTGCTTTGCGTACTTTTACAATTGAATCACAGCTGTCTAATTAATTACTGTCAGACCAAAGCTGCACCTGCTAATTTTAACTGTATGGAGTCGAGCAGTTCTCAAAGTATTTACATCAATTACCACCTTGAGAAATACTTCACTCCTCCCCAAGTATAATAATAAATTGGAGACAAACTGTTTTGAAAGATCAAATAGGAGTTTATATAAAATACAACAGTACTGTAATTTCGGGACTATAAACCGCACCCGATTATAAGTCTCACCCGCTACATTTTTTTAAAAGGAAAAAAACATGTTGTACATACATAAGCCGCATGTGCCCACATTGAAACATGAGATATTTACAAAGAAAGACGGTACACAGAGTTTTCAAAATTTTAATAATATACCTTAGCTTTTCTTTCCAAACAGTGCCTGTGACGCTCCAGTAACGGCACTAAAAGGGCTGGGTAAAAAAAAAAAAAAAAAAACATACCGGTAAAAGTCACTGAGACGCAGCAACAAGGTTCAGGGCACCTGCTTTTGTTACCTCTGAAAGCTTTTTTCGTCTTTTTAAATTGCTCCAGCCGTTTCCAGCGTCTCACCATCGATTCATTGATGCCAGGTTTACATGCGGCAGTGCTGTTTCCTTCTTTATCGGCCAGCTCGATTGCTTTTAACTTGAAAGCTGCGTCATATGCATTTCTTCTCGCATTTTCCATGATGATGGTCCATTCATGCACAAAGCGCGAAGTTACATTAAACTTGCGTCTTCCTCGACACATATATTCCACCTGTCTCACTCTTACCTTTTCTGCTCGAGTGCCCCTCCCGGGCGTTAGGGGAAAAAAAGCATCAATGGATAAGCCGCAGGGTTGAAAGTGTGTGACAAAAGTCGCGGTTCATAGTCCGGAAATTACGGTATTCAGAAATGTGCACAGCTCTATTCTTCTGTGTCACTGCAGTGAGCCCCGGTACCACAAGTGCTACTCGTAACTACTCTTTAGAGACGTGGTGAATTTTGCTTGTCTTACCTCCACACATGCGGTGCTGAATAGCCCGAGGGCGCTGGCAACAGTTACAATGTGACCGTGGTTCTTCACTTTCATCTGAGGCAGGAAGGCCTTGGTCATCTGAGTTATGAAAAGTAATTTAGTGTGGCCTCCAATAGCTCATTTAAAAAGATTATGTTACGAAACACACAGGGGTGACATTCAAAAACTGTTCACCCTGAAGTAGCCCAGTTCTGCGCTTCATCATAGTTTTTGCATTACAATAATAAACATGGCAAGAGAAGAACAAAATATTAAATACAACTCTTGTATCCAATACGAAAATGCCAATGTCCTTATTGATGTGTGAATATGTTATGCTGTTATAATGAGCTTTCATAATTTAGCACCAGACCTTTAAGAGGATCAACATGAGTCACATGCTTTAACTGGTTGTCGTCATGGGTACTAGACAGGAGATGTGTGCAAAGTATGGCCTGCGCGCCATATGCTGGCCGCTCTGTTCTTGAATCCGACCCGCCAAGCATATACAGGTACATCTCGGAATAGTGTCAAAAGCTTAATTTGGTTAGGTATTTCAGTTCAGAATGAGAAAGATTGTGATACACATTATTTTTAATCTGTATTTTTATCCTCAGGATTGAAATAAATGAAAATTTCTACCATATTCTAATTTTAGATTTTATTAAGATTCTTGCAATATTTGTTCCATGTATTTTTTCCCCCAACCTCTTCCAAGAATAGTCTGGACAATCTGTCAATTTAAAAAAAAAAAAAAATGTAGTGCTTGAGCGCACAGGTTTTCCCACCCTTGCTTGTACATGCAGTCAGGGGCTGTCCACATGGACCGTGAAGGCCTCACGTGGATGCTACGGAGAGGCTGCCTCCTTCACACTCCGGTGCACAAATACCCACTGAATAGATGTTGCATAATTCGTGTCAGGCGAGTAGATTGCGGTTGCGGTTCCCTTAGATGCAACCGCATAAACACTTATGGGACGTAACGAAGTGCAAAATCTTACATATTGTTTTTCACTTATTTGTGCTTGAGTTTTTTTTGTTTTCAATTACTTTTTACTCCATTTGAAAACAGGTATTTATATTCCTTAATTTGTGAACATATTTTTTTCAACCTATGCGGATGATGACACTAAAAATAAATGTAGCTAGAGAGAGGTAAAGTCAGCTGTGGTTGAAATCTTGATTAAGACTTGGGGTCCTGTATAAATATATAAATTATGAATGATTTTAAATTAAATGTAAATTAAATTTTAAAATAAATGAGAAATAAATTTGTAATAAATTAATATATACATTGATTATTTTTCAATATTTTATAATAAATTAACGTTATTTATATATATTGTATTGTACGAATTATATATTATATTTGGATTCTTAAAATACATTTTTAATTTTTAAAAAGCAGCAACGTAAGGGAACATTAACGATGATGACACAACAGGTTTAGAGAAGCAAGATATTCCCCAGCCATGGCCTTTGACAGGCTCCTAAAATGATTGACGGGAAATGGATTGCAAACCTATTAATCACCATCTTTTGGTGTTTAAAAAAATAGCAGTCTTATCTGATAATACACATTGGTAAGGTGTGTATTTCTTCCCCAATTTTGGTCATGTTTTGTTTTAGTTATGCAGCTGTGTCCAGTAATGTATTTGACTTATTTCTCAGTATGAACACGAAGCCAAAGGGGAAATCATTTTGTGTGCAAAGTTTTGCCAAGTTAGCAAAACGAGTATTATATAATTGACAGGAAATAAGTATACTTTTGTACTTCAATAGATTTCATAGTTTTTATTTGATCGTAGAGTACCTCTTTTTATACTTTGCATAACTAGGGGGGAAACGTCTGTACACCAAATAGTTTCCTTATTTTTATCTTGCATTTGTGCTTGTACAGAGGGGGGCAACAATCCCTGGACACCGCTTTGCTGCAAGCTAAATTCTTTGATCCTGCTTATATTCGTCTATCTTTCTTGGATGAATCTGCTGCATCATTGTTGTTCATTTTCCTCCATGTCACTGCTGTCCTTGTTTTTCCACGCCTCATTAGTCCTCAACATCTCAACCGCAGTAGACTAAACATTTTTTGGGGGTTTTTGCATTGAGTAGTCATCAGAAGAGGTTGACCAACTTGTAAGTGAGTTCCCCCCCCCCCCCCCCCCCACACACACACACACACAAACAAAAAAAGATCTAAAGTGTACCCAAAACTGCTTTCCTTGGCTTGTATGTAGAGGAACCGCTTTGGGTACTATTTAGCGGCCATTCGCAGTGGCCCTAGAACCAACTATAAGGTTCTATGTTATGCCAAATAAGAACTAAACTGTTTTCGAATTTTATATCTGGTCTATGACCCTCTAAAGATCTGATGTTGCAATATAGAGCCCTGTGTTGTGTACAAACGTGACCTTTCTAAATAACACTGTATGCAATTGAGGCTGTTACAAAATACCTCCAAAGCACCTTGAGTATTATAATTATAGTTTGAGTTGAAAGAAGTATGGATATCACATCATTAATGTAAGGGTTAAAAACTCAAAACATTGTCAGAAAATACCTGAAGATTTTACTTGAGTATACTGGAGTGTTTTTACCCTTTTCCACCCGCAATTTTATGGAATGCAAGTAAACGTTGAATCTCTATTTATGATGATGATGATGATGATTATTACTAACACAAGGGGACCCACCGAGGCACGGAGTGTACTTTTGTGACAGTGAAGGAACCCGGGCGGAGTCTCACCCAGAATAAAGCGTGGCAGTTGACGAGCAGGGTGCGCTCGAGCAGCTCATCGGGGCACTCCAGCAGCCTCCTGCCGGCCACCACCCCAGCGTTGTTCACCAGCATGGACACGTCCCCGACCTCCGTCCTCACCCGGTCCGCGGCTTTGTAGATGCTCTCCCGGCGGGACAGGTCCACGGTGTAGGCGTGCACCTTGACGCCGAGCTCCCGGGCCAGCTGGGCGGTGCGCTCGTTGGCGGCCGCGTTGCAGTCCCACAGGACCAGGCGGGCGCCCTCCTTGGCGAACTCCAGGGCGAAGAGGCGGCCCAGGGCGCCCCCGGCCCCGGTGATCAGACACAGCTCCCCGTCGATGCTCTTCAGCCTCGGCCGCAGGAAGGTCTGCACGACGGCGGCCAGGATGGCGTAGGTCAGGTCGATGAGCATCAGCAGCAGGTCCACGAGGATGATCATGGCGTGACCGCCCAGAACTTCTTTGTCGTGGTGCGGCGCGGATTGCGAGCACATTTTATATAACCGGATTAAGGCTTTGAGTGGGCGCCAGTAGAACAAGCTTTTTGTTGTCCAATGTCACAAAGTGAGCGACAAACCCGTGAGCGGCCGTAACTCCGCTCAGGCGGAGATTATTTGTTCAAAATGTGTTTTCCCGAGAGAATCATAAGCATTATGCAAATGACGTACTGTCCCCCCCCCAAAAAAAAAAAAAAAAATCTTTATTGTTGTTATTAACATAGTATATATGAATGTGCAAGCATCTGGTGACATTCTTTTGCTAGTAAAGTGGGGGAGTAGAAAATTATCCGTTTTGAGGGAGAGGAACATTTTTCTTTTTTGTATAGTCTGCTGACAACCCCCCCCCCCTCCCACAATACAAATAATGTATTTTAACGCTTTTTTTTTTTGGCATTGAATGAAAATGGTCAAAATAACCAATACACCCCCCCTTCTCTTTCCAATGAACGCAATATTAGGATTTAAAAAATGCAGCGTGATAATGTGCCTGAACTGCAGTTGCGAATATTGTCATTAAAATGAGTAATTATCTGAATTGTGGTATTGACAAGCATTTGCTGATATATAATTTAAAAAAATGCTAGTTAACATTTAATATTGTGGTAATTGAAAGTTTCTGCTATAATGTGCTTTTACATTAAGCAGCATCACTGTATTAAAATCGGTTCTTCGCAGTTTCCTTATCCAAAAAAAAACCCCACTTGAGTACATTTTTTTATGTACATATATACTGTATAGATAAGTACAATGCCTGTTTCAACTTCGCCACTCCTTCAAAATATAAGCAAATTTTAGTTTCATTTAATGATTAAATCGATGCGGCACGGTGAATCAGGTGGAAAGAGTTGGCCTCACAGTTCTGAGGTCCAGGGTTCAATCCGGGCCCTGCCTGTGTGGAGTTTGCAAGTTCTCCCCGTGCCTGCGTGGGTTTCTTCCGGGTACTCCGGTTTACTCGCACATCCCAAAAATATGCAACATTAATTGGACACTCTAAATTACCCGTAGGTATGATTGTGATTGTGGGTGTTTGTCTTGATGTGCCCTGCGTTTGGCCGGCAACCAGTTCAGGGTCTGCCCCGCCTCCTGTCCGTTGACAGCTAGGATAGGCTCCAGCACTCCCGCGACCCTCGTGAGGATAAGCAGCAAAGAAAATGGATGGATGGATGATCACCTCTATCCTCCATCTGTCTGAATTAGATTTTTAAAAGTGTTGCATGTGCTTTCATGCACATTCTCTCAAAATTCCATTTCTAGAGTTATGTGTAAAATAAATTATCTCATAATATACACCTTACCAAGTTTACACAAATCCCAAATATGTACGTTTTTCCCCTCATGAATAATCAGGCAAATGTGCACTTTTTGCGATGAAAACAACCACTACAGTTTTTACGTAGTGTAGTAGTAGTTAATAGTGTTTGTGTAATCTGGAGAAAAGTCTCGAGTTGTGTCTTTAGTGGACTGTGTTAATTCTTTGAAAAATGTGGATCATAACGGACACAACAATCCCAAAATAGCTCTGAGAAAGTTCAGAATTCCAATTATTATTCCACACACACTCAACAGGATCATTTCTGGACATTCTGGTAAAATCTAAACGTTTGTGAACATTTGGAATTTCTTAAATTTCTGGATAAATTGGTCATAAATGTGTAAGAATAAACAAGTGTTTCCTGTTCCTGTTTTTTTTTTTTTTTTTTTAAATATTGGATACTGTCTGACGTAAACATTCACAGGATGTAAGAAAAAGAGTTTATCAGTCAGGTGTCAGTCAACCTGGGATCCAACCAACGAGCCAAAACTGGAGGTGTGGCTTCCCGATGCTCCACCCACTAGAAAACCGTTTTCAAGAGTTATCAAGAATCATTGCTTGATGTGTACCATGCCTCACTCAAACAAGACTTACGATTAAGAACTGATTACATGTGTAAAATTGGTAAAGGTTACATAAGGATATCTAAAAGTCTCGATGTTGATCAGTCTGTTGGTAGACAAATTTTCTACTAAAGGGCAAAATCTTCTGAGAAGTTTTATAATGATGGCAGGAACAAGAACCTTAGAAAGAGGATACGTGTTGCAGGAGGACAAGTGAATGGCACCAGAAGAAGAAAATAAGTGTTCTCGAGTGGCCCAGTCAAAAACCTGACCTCAACCCATTTGAGGTGCTGTAGTGTGACCTCAAGAGAGCGGTTTACACCACAATTCCCAGGAAACAGTTTTGTAAAGAGGAATGGTCCGAAATTCATCCTGATCGTTGTGCACGCCTGATGTGCAGCTACTGGAAAATGTTTGGTTCAGGTTTTTGCTGCCAAAGGAAGGTCAAGCAGTTATTCAATCAAAAAGGTAATCTTAAAGCCCCACTGTCATGTAATGCATGATTTTTAGGATATTATTAATGAAAAAACGGCAGGTGATATGAACCCATGCGTTTTTTCACCACAAAACATGATTTTGACGTATACTGCTTTTTGTAACTCCCGCCATGAAAATCCTCTTGAGGGATTTGTTTTGGAGAAGAAACAGGAAGTGACGTTAACAGCAGGAGCACACTCAGGCTGGCTCGTCTGTTTGTGCAAGTTTTACATGCTGGAAGGTAGCTCGTTGTTCCTTCGTGTTAGCCAAAATGCTGTCTGGTTGTATTGCTGGATATTGTTCGAACACTGGGGAGGATGGATTTACTCTTCATACTTTTAAAAAAAGACCTGCTTCGTCGTGAAAAATGGATTGCACAGGTGCAAAGGACAAGAGCTTTGTGGGTTGCAAATAACAGGTATATAGAGATACTAAAAAAAAAAAAAAAAATAGTTGGGGGATGTAATCATCTCAGAACGTAACAAAAGATCCGCGTACGTAAGTCAGGGGTGCTAAATGTGTCGATGTGCCCGTTGGCGCCGGGTCCACCGCAGACGGCTTCGGCCAGGGTGGCTCATACATACCGTCTGGGAGTCTGTTGTTAGTTAGAAGTGATATCATATCATCTAAATATGGCTCGAAACAATAGGATAATATTGCCCCCAGTCGCTGCACTCGATTGTGACGTTTTGCCTTCTTTGAAAGGAGCTTGCGTGTCCCATATTAGGTGGCACAGCGTGTTTTGAATGGCAGATGTCCCGGTGTGACGTAATGGACAGACGTTGCAGGCATTTTGGCTACCACTTGGATGTCGAATGAAACTTCCGCAACTTCGCGGATAGATGACGTGCTCTCCGCTCATATCTATCTTCTCGTATAGACATTGAAGTGAATTATGTTACATGTATTATTCATTACAATATCTATTTTAGAATGTTTATAAGCATGACAGTGATGCTTTAACTTTTCATTTACGGTTGTGTAGTATTAGCTTAAACCACAAGTGTCAAACTCAAGGCCCGGGGGCCAGATTCGGCCCGCCACATAATTTTATGTGGCTCGTGGAGCCAAATAGAGTGTCAATTTTCTTGCAAAATATGTACCAAAATTTCTAAATGTCATTATCATAAATGATAAATTAGAGATATTACAAGCATTTTTGTGTTACCAGTCAAAAAACACATTGCCCTTGATTTCTGATTCCAAAACTAGTTCATAAATTGATGATGTAAATATGATGAGATGATTAAATACTTTTATTGTTTCGCAGTCACAACGGCCCTCTGAGGGAAGCCGGAACTACAATGCGGCCCGCGAGAAAAATTAGTTTGACGCCCCTGGTTTAAACATTTTAAGAAGTGAGTTTATATTATCTGTACCCCTTCTCTTTCCTCTCTCTCTGTCCATCCATCCATCCATCCATCCATCCATCCGTTTGATGAAATAAGTGCTTATGTAAGACCACAAGGGAGTGCTGTTGTTTAGGAAAATACAGTTACCAACGTCACCCAATGATTATGTTCTTAGACGCACACAGGCGCGAGCGTGCTTGCTTCAGAACTGCTCACCATTAGACAGTTTCGGATGAAATCGTCAGCAGTGTTTACAAGGTCAATCTGTCAAACAACACTAAATATGTTGAACTCGAACTCCAAAAATAACACTACAAAGTTAACTGGTACACTGTTTGTCAACATCAACAACAACAACAACAACAACAAACATTTTGTTCGACATAAAAAGCAGCAGTGGAGATCGACACAATGAAGCGGTTACGTCCTCCCTGAAGATAAAGGCTGGTTGTATGAATTCAATTGAGGACAGTCCTGTATTTGTGAGTGTTTTTGTCTTAAATCGCTTGCGTGGCGTCTCGTGCGTCTCAGCTCAAAAAGCAAAAATGGATAAATAATAACACAGTAATACACTATATTGACACGCGACAATAGAACACGAGGGTATAAAAACGAGCAAGGACACCGGAAATGAATCCATAAGAGAATTAAGTAATCATTTAAGTAGATTATGTTCTGTTTTTCGAGGGAGGCTTCTGACGAGAGGCTCACAGATTTGTCACTAACGAACGTACGTGTGACGGCGCGACGAATACTAATGAACCTGCAGTGTGGGGCACTCCCACCCGTTCTCATTACGACCTCTTTATGCGTGACGTGTGGACAAAACTAGTGCGACAACTAGTTATTCCTCCCACATGGAATGACTAAGGATGAGAAATTGGAATATTAAAAGTCGACACACCCCTGTTCAGATGACAGGTTTTCGCTATTCCTGTAAAAAAGATAAATCATGTCAAAACATTTTTCCTCCATTGGCCTGACTTAATAATGAACAATTGCGATCATGTGGTTGCAAAAGTGTAGACACCCCATTATAATTTGTGATATGGCTGTGTTTTCCTAAACCACACTGCTATAGTTTTTGTCAACATTCCTTTATACAGATTCTTCAACACAATGTGGACTTCACATTGCTGCATTCAGTATTCACATTAAAGTGGACCCTTCAAAGTCAAATGTAAAAAACGCTATTTCAATGTGAAGCTGAAAAATTTTTGCAAATAAGCCTGAAAAAAAAAAAAATAAAGCCATTATCATATGAGACTGCCATTGAGATTTCATTTTAGACAACTGCTAAATTTCCAAACCATCAGTCTGTGTCACGAGCAAGGGTTGGCCACTGCCAAGAGGGGCGTGGCCATGCCACTGCCCTGGCCGGTGACACCTGTCCGCTCACAGCTGTTTCACATTGGGACTGGAAATAGACGGGCATTTAAGTTGGAGTTTTTGTCACTCGCATTTGCCAGTTCATTGCTTTGTGTTGGTGAGTATGCTTCGCCGCTTCCCGGGTTACCCCGTTACGTCATAATCCTTGAACCCTGTTTCTCATTTTTTGGATCCTGCTTTCTTGGACTGTGTAATTGTGCATCTCTTTAGGTAAGAATAAAACCCGATGAACATTATGCCTTTGCCTGGGAGTCCTGCATTTGGGTCCGCCTCCGCACCGCAGCAATTTGACAGTCTGTTTTTCACACAAAAACAAAACAAAACTTATACTTATTAATTGGGCGGCATGGTGGATCATCTGGTTAGGGCGTTGGCCTCACACTTTTGAGGACTGGGGTTCGAATCCGAGGCCAGCCTGTGTGGAGTTTTTATGTTCTCCCCGAGGTGAATGTGACTGTTGTCTATCTTCATGTGCCCTGCGATTGGCTGGCAAACGGTTCAGGGTGTACCCCGCCTCCTGCTCGATGACAGCTGGGATAGGCTCCAGGACTCCCGCGATCCTTGTGAGGATAAGCAGGTTCGAAAATGAATAAATGAACTTATTAATTATTTTTGAATCAGAGTACCCAGCAAAACCCACACCAGCAGCAGGGAAACATGCAAACTCCACAGAGGTGAGGCTGGAATTTGAACCTCAGAGCTGTGAACCAGATGTGCTAACCAGTCACCCACCATGACAGCCCCAAAGTTTCACTAGGTTAATAAAAGATATATTCAAATAATACACACCGCCCCCTCCGTTGTGCAGAATGTATGCGGATTTAACAGTTGAGCTGCAATAAATCTCCCATCCCATTGAGCGCTTGTATCGTTTCCTGTAAGTTGAAAAGTTTGTTCCACGGAACTTTGTCCAAAGACATCGGCGTAACTGAGCCTCCGCTGCCGTCCCAGACCGTGCAGTTGAATGCCTGCCATGATATTTATAGAATGATCACACATCCTCACAAAGGATGTTTCAACCCGGAGGCAATTTTTGCACCGTCACTCTGCGCAAACCACCTGAGCAGTTTTGATCATGAAAAATGGGCTGCATGAGCGCTGTGCGTATCATGGAGCTATACTTTACAACGACAGTGTGTTGCCCCCCCAGCCCCCCCATCTTTGTTTCCAAAGGAGGGCGAGAAGTGCAAGTCGTGGCCTTGTGATTCAAAGGAGACCGCGCCACACTCATCACGGATGTCGGGCGTAATTGGGCTGACGGCTCCACTTGTTCCGGTCCCATTCCCGTTTCACCTTCGGTGCTTCTATGTGGCAAGATAAAAATTTACAGTTTGTGGCTGGATATGCTGTAATCATTCTCGGTTGGCTAATTTACTCAAGAAGATAATTTTGTGTTTTGGAATTAGCAAAAAAAAAAAAAAGTATATGTATGTGTGTGTGTGTGTATATATATATATATATATATATATATATATATATATATGTATATATATATATGTGTGTGTATGTATATATTATGTGTATATATATATATGTATAGAACACCCTGCTATATTGCAAGTTCTCCCACTTAAAAATCATGGAGGGGTCGGAAATTTTCATCGTAGGTACATGTCCACCATGAGAGAGATAATCTAAAGAGAAACATCCAGAAATCACAATGTATGATTTTTTTTAACAATTTATTTGTATGATGCAGCTGCAAATAAGTATTTGAAAACCTGAGAAAGCCATAATAAAACCTAATATTTGGTACAGTAGCCTTTGTTTGCAATTACAGAGGTCAAACGTTTCCTGTAGTTGTTCAGCAGGTTTGTACACACTGCAGGAGGGATTTTGGCCCACTCCTGCACAAAGATCTAAATCTTCATCATAGCTCAGACAGGTTTCTGGGCTGTCGCTGAGAAATACGGAGTTTTAGCTCCTTCTTCTAGTGTATGGCTAGGCCACGCCAGAATCTTGATATGCTTCTTACGGCGCCACTCCTTGGTTTTCCTGGCTGTGTGCTTCGGGTCATTGTCATGTTGAAAGACCCAGCCACGACCCATCTTCAATGCTCTGACTGAGGGAAAGAGGTTGTTCCCCAAAATCTCGCAATACATGGCTGCAGTTATCCTCTCGCAGTTTTCCTTTCCCATGTGCAGAAAAAACCCCCTAAAGCATGATGCTATCACCCCCACGCTTCACAGTAGGGATGGTGTTCTTGGGATGGAACTCATCGTTCGTCTTCCTCCAAACACTGGTTAGTGGAATTATGACCAAAAAGTTCCATTTTGGTCTCATCTGACCACAAAACTTTCTCCCATGACTCCTCTGTATCATCCAAATGGTCATTGGCAAACTTAAGATGGGCCTTGCGATGTGCTGGTTTAAGCAGGGGAACCTTCTGTGTCATTCATGATTTCAAACCATGACGTCTTACTGAATTACCAACAGTGACCTTGGAAACGGTGATCACAGCTCTTTTCAGGTCATTGACCAAGTCCTGTCGTGTACTCCTGGGCTGATTCCTCACCTTTTTAAGGATCATTGAGACCCCACGAGGTGATAACTTGCATGGGGCCCCACTCTGATTGAGGTTGACTGTCATGTTTAGCTTCTTCCATTTTCTAATGATTGCTCCAACAGTGGACTTTTTTTCACCAAGCTGCTTGGCAGTTTCTCCGTCCCCCTTTCTAGCCGTGTGGAGTTGTACGATTTTGTCTCTGATGTCTCTGGACACCTCTATGGTCTTGGCCATGTTACAAGTTTGAGTCTTACTGATTGTATGGGTTGGACAGGGGTCTTTATGCAGCTTACGACCTCACACAGGTGCATTTGATTCAGGATAAAACATGGAGTGGAGGTGGACTTTTAAAGGGGGACTAACAGGTCCAGGATTATTCACATGTCACAATTCTAGCTGATAGACAGCTGTTCAAATACTTATTTGCAGCTGTATCATAAAATTAAATCGTTAAAAAAGCATACATTGTGATTTCTGGATTTTTCTTTTTAGATTATCTCTCTCATGGTGGACATGCACCTACGATGAAAAATTCAGAGCCCTCCAAGATTTGTAAGTGGCGGAACTTGCAATACAGCAGGGTGTTCAAATAATAATTTAATCCATATCCATAATCCATATCAGTGATTCCCAACTGCTTTGCGACATCATCCGTTGTGTTATGCAATTTTGCTCATTTGGTCGAAAAATTATATTCACTACAAAAAATATAATCTTTGTTTATCTATCTAAGCCAGTGATGTATACTGTTGTGACCGGCATAACAATTAAAGACCCCGTAAAGTGATTTCACAGATTTGTTTCTGAGTATATTATACCTGTTTGAACATAATTGGTTAAAAATGTGCAAAGACGAGAGTGCGTCATTGTCATGGCCATGGCCATGCATTGATGACCTGGAGGGATAAATTCCAGCCACCAGAGAGGTTTAGTAGCCATATGACAGTTTTAGGGCTAAAATATGTACTTGCATAATGTTCATTTGTCTAGATCTTAGTAGTGGTGTTTGATTTGACAGGTCAAAATTGAACGTATTCATCAGACACCCACAGTGTTTGAAAGAAGAACCCCCCCCCCGCCCCCTTGCACAATTCACATTTTACAAGCCTAATTTTGAATACTTGCCGATTTTTATTCAATCGTTCAAATGTGGCAGGTTGTTAGCAACACCTCTCAGCGGCGTGACAAATTTAGAGGTGATTCATTTCACCTGACGGAGATTTTAATTGCTCTGCCACCCGATTTCAGATGCTACAGTGAACCGGTGTATCCATCTTTATTTATTGCAGCCATTTTGTCGTTTTATAACATTTGCTTAGCGGTGTGCCTTGGTTCAATAAGGTTTGGGAAAAAATATTTACATGACATAAAACATACAACAAGGTGAGAAAGTGTCGCGTTGCAAAACTTTGTCACTCCAAATTAGACTCTTGCTCACATCCAACGTGAACCATCCGGTCACCATGGAAACAGCGATTGTCCACTTTACCGGGTGAGTTTGCACCTGTTTGTTATCGGAGCTGCGAGAATGTTAAAATGCTGTTCAAGAGTGCTCATTGAAATATTTATTACATTATATTATTTATTCTCAGATTTTTTTATGAGGGGCTGTCAGGGACTTAATTCAGGATTTCCTGTCATGCGCGTAAAATTGAAAATGTTCTCAGATGCACTACTGACTTTTTACCCCGCTCATACACACGACTGAACCTTGTACCGACAATTTTTTTTTCACTGACACAAGCGCTGAAATGCTCTCACACACTCTACTGAACTTTCTCATACACACAAGCGAAATCTTCACTCACATAATGCTAAAATCCTCTCACACGGGATATTGAAATGTTCCCGTATAATATACTGGAGGTCTCACACATCATATAGAACTGGGGTGTCAAACTCATTTTTCTTGCGGCCCGCATTGTAGTTTCGGCTTACCTCAGAGGGCCGTGTGAAGCAAGAAAAATATTTAATCGTCTCATCATATTTACAACATGAATTTTGATGACAATGACATTTTGAAATATTGTTACAGACTTTGTAAGAATCAATCAAAATTGACATTCTAGATTTGGCTCCGCGGGCCACATAAAATCATGTGGCGGGACGAATCTGGCCCCCGGGCCTTGAGTTTGACACCTGTGATATAGAAATAACATATTTCACTAGTGCCTTATTGACTGTTTCAGTTGTATATGGAAGTGTTTATTTTTTTTCTTCTTTTTTTTTTGTGTGACAGCATCTTGGTAATGTGTGGTAAGAGGTCATCCGAATTATGTCATGTAATAAAAGCCCGCAATGTAATAAAAGTCCCGAAACTATAATAGAATAACTTTTAGCTGATAACATGAGAATTTATTACATCATCAGCTGGTTATTACATTACTAGCATGGTTAAAAAAAAGGTAAATAAAGTGATAAGATATGTTATTACGTTATTGGCTGAAAGGTATGTTATTGGGTCACAACGTTTATTATGTTATTATTACCCAGTATTTACATCATGGGCCTTCATCCATCCAGTTTCTTTGCCGCTTATCCTCTTGAGGGTCACGGGTAATGCTGGGGCCTATCCCAGCTGTGAACGGGCAGGAGGTGGGGTACACCCTGAACTGGTGGCCAGCCAATCACAGGGCACATGAAAACAAACAGCCACACTCACAATCACACCTAGGGGCAATTGAGAGTGTCCAATTAATGTTGCAAACCCACACAGGCACGGGGAGAACATGCAAACTCCACACAGGTGGGTCTAGGTTGAACCCGGGGCCTCAGAACTGTGAGGCCAACGCTTTACCAGCTGCTCCACCGTGCCGCACATCATGGGCCTAATTCATTTAAATTTGAAAAAGAACAAACTGATGGGTTGTTACATGTCCACAACGACTGCTCATCAATTTGGAAACTCATTAGCAAGTATGGTTCGTTGTCACACCAAAGACAAAATATGTGCTGCATACGTGACAGACGGGGTGTGGATGTTGAATGCAAATCAGGATGTTTTGCATGTTTGGCAACGCACAAGAATATTATTTTATTGCCTTTGATCACCACTGCAGGTCTTGAGTTTGTTCTATGGATGTAACACGAAAATCTGGCATTTAAAAGGATGCCAAAATGAGGCACTTTCATCAAAGTTTGCGTTCTTACGGAAACACCGGCTATATTTGTTGGGACTCACCTGATGCGAGGGTCACGTTTGGATGTGAGGAATCGAGTGGAAGTATGGAAATCAAAAAGTGAGGCGGCGATTCTCCTGCTTTGCACACAAAAAGAAATGAGCTCGCTGAAATAAGTCATCCATTTATTCTACTGTTTGCTGCAGACAAAAGCATCAGAGAGGAGTCGTCTTTGGTTCTTCATATTGCACAAAGGATAAAAGGAGACAGAAGCAAACGTTACAAATGTATTTACTCCTTAATATCGGCTAGTAAACGCGACGGCAGAATATTGCATTTCGTACACTGAAATGCACGACTACGAGATTAGCGCTGGGTATCTAATCGTTTTTTATAAAATCTCTTAAAAATATAAATTAATTTCTCTTCCTTTTACAATAAACAGGTATCGTTTGCAACAGCCTACTTTTCGAAGTAATACATTGTACAATATCCACACAACACAATGTCAGTGTCGTCTATCCAGCTACAAAGTGACGCCCAAGAGCACCGCCGACAACGCGCACAGTCGGCGTGACGTCAACGCTACTAAACATCCATCTGCACCGTTTTGATGACGTCACACAAACAATCAAAACAAGATTACATTGATTTTTTTTTTCATGTCAAGGTGCTCTCTTTTTTTTTTGGGGGGGGGGGGGGGTTGGGGCTGGGAGGAGGGAAGTCAAACGGCGTTACAGTTTCTCTGCACTTGCAACACAAACGGACAGAACCACGCTTCAAGATCGCACTTAAGGGACAGAGAACAGGGACGTAACGATAAGTACGTGGTTTATGAAAAATAATTACTGTGCACACTCCTTAATATTCCATCTGTTCAAACTGAGACACAAAACATCAGACAACATCAACTAAGGCCAGTTTTGGGGACAAACCAAAAGGGGGAAAAAAAGTTTCATTATCATAATTTCCCCTATTAAACAAACCACTTGTCCAGTGACAAGCATGTAAAAATAAATACTTTATGTTCATGTCAAAATTAATATTATTTTTGACAAATATTGAGATTATGTTCAAGTTGATTTGATGAATGTGAAACCTCTGGCTACAAATGGCAAAAAGTCGCAAAAGACTGTAAGAAGCTGTGAGATATTCCTGAAAAAATAATCATCTTTTTTTTTTATTTTTGAAAACAATTAATACTTGAGAGAAACAAAAATTTGCAGGAAATTCTAGAGCATTCTAAGTAACTACAGTATAGGCTTACATTTAAAAATTGGATATGTGTGTTTGGACAAGTAAAAAATATAGGAGGTATTATTAAGTATTAATAAATTAATATTCAAATGACTATCTAAAAATTTGACAAGAATATGAGTACATTTGGGCCTCACTTTACTACTTTTTCATTCAACAGCGAACTCACATGATTTCAGGTTTGCTTGTGATTTGAAATATCCATCCATCCATCCATCCATCCATCCATCCATCCATCCATCCATCCATCCATCCATCCATCCATCCATCCATCCATCCATCCATCCATCCATTTTCTTCACTGCTTATCCTCACGAGGGACGCGGGGAGTGCTGGAGCCGATCCCAGCTGTCAATGGGCAGGAGGAGGGGTACACCCTGAACTGGTTGCCAGCCAATCGCAGGGCACATAGAGACAGACAACAGCAGCACTCACAATCACACCTACGGGCAATTTAGAGTGTCCAATTAACATTGCATGTTTTTGGGATGTGGGAGGAACCCAGAGTGGCCGGAGAAAACCCACGCAGGCACGGGGAGAACATGCAAACTCCACATAGGCGGGGCCGGAATCGAACCCTGGACCTCAGAACTGCGAAGCCAACGCATTCCAGCCGTGATTGAAATACCTTTAATATTTTAAAGTGATTCTCCGGCTTTTCAGGAAACAAAAAGGGTTTTGTCTATAAAAGTCTTTTCATGCAGTGTTGGTGAAGCTCAGTGCAAAAGGTACAAATGTTCACACGAGCTTTTCCTGCCTTTCAGATGTTCTCAAGAGAATTTAGTGACAAAACGGTATCTAATGCTACAGACTGCTTCACTTGAGCTATTAGTTCGCATTTCTTGCCTAACACCCAGGAATCTTTTAAGAAAATTAACATTAAGACATTAAAATAAGTATTAATTATGACCGTATTAATGTCATCAAATACAGTGTCTCCTTGACTTAAGATTTTGTTTCATGACCACGCTTTTAACTCAAAGCACTTAAAGCCACAATCTGGGCCGGCCACACATTTTGCTCCTTCTGTTGTGCTTACCCTGGCCACCAGGGGGCAGTATAGTCCAGACATAGATATCCCACGAAGAAGAGTTTTACAACTGACGCAGTAAGCTGCTATAATAATCATCTTTTGGAGAAGATAAAGAATATGTACCTGTGCGTATAATTGTATAACTAATTAATCAAGGGTATAATATATTTTGTAGACGAGCAGAGCGATGTAATACTTGGGTAAAACTTGTAACTCAGGTCACTCCCAAATCAAGGCACCACTGTAACTGAACAAAACAATATTTCTAAAGGAATGCCGAAACTGACGGTCATCTGCTAATTACAGTGCATTATTTTTTTCATACAAAATCCTGCTAAATTCTCGTAAAAACAGAGTGGATTTCAGCTAAATGAATGGATGCAGAAGTAAGCAGTAAGGAAGGAAAAAACTTTTGTCTCTTCACAGGATCTGTTGTGCTGTATTTTCTGGATACTCCTACAAATGTCGGAAATGTCAGTCATATTCACGTTTATCAAAGTTCACTGTGCTTGTCATTGTCTTGTTCCTGTGTGCACTCACTCACGTCAAGTTTACGTTTTTGGATGACTCTTGTCTCCCTGAAGTGGCCGGACGTCCGCCATGTGGTTCTCCTCCGCGTCCCGCTTCCATGCGCTGTGATTCTCCAGCTTCCTCTGGAGCCCCTCCATGTGGTTGGCTCCCTGATGGCCAAATCTTGGACCGGTCCTGTCCAGGAGTCTCTGTGCCGGGCCGATGACTGATCCGTCGTGCAGGTGCTCCTCCTCGTCCGTGTCGGCGTCGATGAATTTGTGGATGGAAGCGTCGTGGAATGTGAAGATGTGTGCAGGTAAGTTGTCCGGGCTCTTGTTGGGCGTCCTGCTGCTCGCGGTCGTGTAGACAGACACCTCTGGGCTTTGGACTGAGGAGCCGTCCGAGCGCCCCCCCGTCCCTGAATCTCGCCCTCCTCTGAAACTAACCCTGACTGAGGGGCCCTTGAGTGGATTGTTACAATGTTGCTCCTTGGGGCTCCTTCCTGTCAGGGGTGTTGCACTTCCTTCATTCTCAATTTCCAAGGTGGGTTCCAGGGTTGAGGTGACCCTGCTGAGAACGGTGAAACGGGAGCTGTCTGGAAAGTCGGTGGCGCAGCTGATGAAGCTGTCGATGCTGGACATGCTCCTCACGTCCGTGACGGCTCCCTTCTCAAATTCCGCTCTGTGCCTGCCGGCTTTAGACGGCGGCACCTTTTCCTTGCTGTTGAGGTCCGACTGCGGCTGCATCTTGGCCACGTTGTCGTACATCTCCTCCAGCGTACGAGCACTGAGATGTTGAGGGCTTCCCGAAGGCTTCACTTGGTCCTGGTCACCTGATTCCAGGTTGTACTTGGCGCTACTGGGACTCCTTTCAGACGTGACTTGGGGCTTCCCCTTCTGTGGGCTATGCGATACATGATTCACTTGCACTTTCTGTCCCGTCCTGTCATCCCTCCTTTCCGCCATGATGTCCATGAGCTCTATGCTGCGGCCAAAGGCGTCTTTCATGTTCATGGAGATAATGCTGCCATTTCTCTTGGCCCTCTCCAGGGCCTCCCTCCTTTTGATGGCTTTCTCCTGCCTCTTTTGTTCTTTGTAGAACTCCGAGAAGTTGTTGACAATGATGGGGATCGGCAGGGCTATCACCAACACACCAGCGATACAGCACAAGCCCCCGACTATCTTTCCCAGTAACGTTTTGGGATAAATATCTCCATATCCTACTGTGGTCATTGTAATGGTAGCCCACCAGAAGGAGGCAGGGATACTTTTGAACTTAGTGTCCTCTTCATCCTTCTCCGCGAAGAACACAAGACTGGAGAAGATCATGATACCCATGGCCAGGAAAAGGATCAGCAGGCCCAGCTCGTTGTAGCTCCTGCGGAGCGTGAAACCCAACGACTGAAGACCCGTGGAGTGGCGAGCCAGCTTCAAAATACGCAGGATGCGCATGATCCGGAAAATCTGCACCACGCGTCGGACGTTCTGGAACTGCAGCACGCTCTTGTTGGATTCTGTGAGGAAGATGGTGACGTAGTAGGGCAGGATGGCCAGCAGATCGATGATGTTCAGGGGACCCTTGAAGAACTTCCATTTGTTGGGGGAGGAGAGGAAGCGGAGCAGGTACTCCATGGTGAACCAGGCAATGCAGATGGCCTCCACGTGGGCCAGCTGAGGATTGTCTGTGGGTTGTCCAAACTCGTCAGTGTCCTGCAGGTCTGGCAACGTGTTTAGGGACAAGGCGATGGTGGACAGCACGATGAAGAGGATGGAGATAATTGCCAGGATCTGGAAGTAGGCACACAAACACACACACACACACACACAACCAAATCATCAGAGAAAGAAGCCACGTTTATGCCGATTAGTCCTACAAGGACCTCGTCACTTTTGCCTAAAATAAAATGAGACTAGATTAGATGAGATGGGAGCAGGACAGTGGTCCAGCAGTTAGCACATTTGCCTCACAGTTCTGATGTTAGATGAGTTTGTATATTCTCGTAGTATTTGTGTGCGCTTGTCTTCAAGTTCTCCGACTTCCTGCAACATTCCAAAAACATGCATGCTTTCAGCAAAGTATCGGAAAGTACTGGTTTTACAAAACCCCACTTTACTCAGGCCCTCCTTCATTAGTAATGGTTAGTGAATTGGTGGGTGACACTTAGTAGTTTTAATATAAGAGTGTATGTGTGTTATGAAAATTCAAAATGTTTAACAGATTCAACTGAGACTTGTGATTGGAGATTGAAGGTCACATGTCCCACGTAGGCAACCTGATTGGTTCCTTGAACATATACATGGAACGTCAGGTGTGAAACCAAGGTTCTTTCAAATTTTAAAATTTTATATTTCTGTGTGTGAATGTACAGTATGTAGATGTTTATCTGGGAGCTAAGAGACTGTATGTGTGCCGTGTAGAGCAAAATGATTTCAAAAAGTTCTTTTGACCTCAGGAAGTCTTGTTTTTGCTTGGGCAAAAAAAAAAGAAGGATGTTTTGTCAGTGTGACTTTTTGTATGGAATATCTGCATTGAGATATGTGTTGGACACTACAAAAATAAAAGTCTGAGTACAAGTTAGTCGTTTAATCAGTTTAAAAAGCAACTATGTCTAATCATTTTTACAGTGTCGGTGATTTTTAAAAAAAGATGTAAAAAAATGGAGCACCTCTCCGCTGTTACCTGCCATCTGTGTTGTGCGTTCGGCTAGTCCTTCTCAAAACCTTGAACCAGCGCCCTACAAGCCTCCATTTTGAAAGCCAAATTTATCACTCCCCAAAAAACAAAACAAGCACGGTCGGCACAAGTTGTGCATCGTGTCTGATAATGAACTGTCCGATGGCGTGCTATAGCACACGTGAGAGGCCTCTCAACTCCAAAGTTACACAACGGCACATGAAGAAGCTGGAACATATGGGGAACTAGATTCCACTCTTTGAACTGTACTTGAATCCATCAATCCCATTTGAGATGGTGTCTAAAAAAATCCGTTCGTTCATGACCCATTTAAGTTCTTTCTCCAAAGCATTGATTAAACCCAACGTCTGCATTTCAAAAGAAATAAGGTCAAAACTAATGTGGTCTCTCGGGCGCATGTACATGTAATGTGTTTTTGCTTCTCAACAGAGAGAAATATTCTGAGCGGGCGGGGAAATGGCATATTTTACTGATTTGCATTTAAACATGCTGCAAAATGTTTTTTTTTTTAATTCTTTGGCAGAAATTGTTGGCACAAATTTACAATGGTATGGTTAAAAAAGTGATCAGTTGAGTAAAACTTACAAGTCCCTTGGAGAAACTTTGTGTCCACATCTTATTACTCTTCAAAATAACGTTAAATGCTGTCACATAACATTTCCAGTGTCTTAGAAGTGCTCCAATTTATGAGTTTTTCCAAGTTAAGAGCTGTCAATTGCGTTAAACTTTGAATTCCACTGCTTGAATGAATTGATTCAAAAAAAGAAAATACAGATCCACCAACAAAAACAAATTGTCGTGTTTTTTTTTGTGGGCTAGAACAACTTGAGCAATTTCAGTTCATTTTCATGTGGAAAATGTTTTTCATACAGATATGAGTAAACTGGGTTACATGCTTGGATGAGGAATGCCCAATAAATGATGAAACAGAATGACACATCTTAACTTAAGTGCATTATATGTCCAACTCACTTTGGGAGAAGTCCAAACAAGTCTCATTAGTTGCATTTTGTCGCCCCTCTTGGCAGTGGGCGTGGCCAGGCCACTGCTCTGGGCGGTGACACCTGGCACCGGTCACAGCTGTTTCACATTGGCATTTGCCATTTCGTTGGCTTGCGTTAGTGAGTTGCATTCACTGCCTGTTGGACTCTCCGCGTCTACGCGTAAGTTAGAGTAACCCTAGTCACAGCGATTCTGTGCCCTTTAGTTTGATCCTGTCCTGTTGAGTTTGTTGGTTTGCCCCAGAAGGATCGTATTTTGCCGTATGTGTTTTGGATCCCGACGAGCCTACTGTTTCTGTGTTTCTGCCTTGTCAGACTGCTACACCGTGTATAACCCAGTTTTGGGAATCAACCACATTGAACATTATGCCTCTGCTTTGAAGTCCTGCATTTGGGTCACCCCCCAGGACTGTTGGTTCATGACACATTTTTATGGTGAATTTTAACGTTGATGCTTTTGCTAGTTAGCATCTCATGTAAATGGCTAAACCCACAGCTAAGGCCACTGTTTGCGGAGCAAATTGGGGCACTGGATCAATACACACAAAAAAAAACTTGTCATCACTTATTACTGTTAACTAATAAGCAGAGCTTGTCCAATTGTTGCACTGAGGCCTTTGGCCCAAGAACGAATCACAGCTGTGATGAAATACAGCGCAACATCAATCCCTCTCATGTGATATTGCTTAAGTGTGGCATATGTCAAAATTATGGCGACACATGATGTACGTATGAGTCTTCACATCTGGGTCTTGGGTGGTATCAGTTTTATTCCAATGGTGGAAAGGAAGTGAGTAACGGTGACCTTTGAGTAATTTTATAATGACATAATCTGCTGAGCACAATAGGATGCGGTCACGGTGCCAGGGGTTAAGCAGTCCTGTCCTCAGTCTTGAGTGTGAAATCCAGCACAAGGTCAGTGTAGATGGCTGCGGGATTATTTCCGCTCATAGGCGCTCATAAACTTTAATTCATCGTGACAGGAGAACGCTCGCGCACCCACCTTGGCCTTTCAAGGGAGAAGGCCCACAAGCAGGGAAAACCTTGCGGAAGTGCGCAAAGACTCTGGGAACTCAAACAGCCATTAGAGGGCCAAGGCAGCGTTTAAACTCCAGCAGGACATTCCCTGAAAATAGCTCACTTTGCATCCCGAGAGAATCGAGTGATGGATGAAAAAGCTCACATTTGACTCATTCGAGGTCGCTCTCTCGCCACTGAATAATCACACCCGAGGGAGTCAAACAAGTCAACGTGACACATGAACAGCACCCCGAAAGGTGACAGGCCAGACTCGCACTCATCATTGTGGGCAATATGCGCGGCTGTGCAAGTCCAAACCCCGAACGTCCCACCGGAATACAGCATGCGGTATTTTTAAGGGAGAAACAACAACAACAGAGAGCCGAGCGCCATTTTTTCCTCTAATGCGGGCTGTGGGGCGGAAAACTCGCTCATCAAATCGGGTCTAATCAAGCTGAACGCACGGAGCCGGCTGCCGGTCTAATGAATCACGCTGAATGCAAACGACAGCGACGAAACAGAACGGAGGCGTGTTGTGCCCGGGACAACAAACCGAGCGTGACGGGCGACAAAAAACCTGAACGTTCACCTTTTCCAACCCTGCCCCCTTCACGCCCCCATGCTGGCAGTAGACACAATCGAGACGCGATGACACCGGCGAGATGCAGATAGCGAACGCGATCATCAGGGCGTCAAATCTTGAGAAAGAGCGGGAATGAGGCACACCCTGCACTTTGTGCTCGTTGCGAATGTTCTCAGTGAGGCAATAGCACCTACATGATGTGTGACTGGAGGCTCCTATGCAAACGCAGAAATAACTTTACACTCATCGCGCCAATACAAACGCTGATGATGATTCTCACTTTTGATGAGCTGATATTACTTTTGAGGCTATGCGCCTGTTTCTAAATACATGTTTGAAGAGGTGGCACGGTGGCTCAGCTAGAAAGCGTTGGCCTCACAGTTCTGAGGTCCCGGGTGCGATTCCGGACCCACCTGTTTGGAGTTTGCATGTTCTCCCCGTGCCTGTGTGGCTTTCCTCCGGGCACTCCGGCTTCCTCCCACACCCCCCACACCCCCCCCCCCAAAAAAAAAAAACATTAATTGGACACTCTAAATTGCCCCGAGGTGTGATTGTGAGTGTGACTGTTTGTCCCCATGTGCCCTGCGAGTGGCTGGCAACCAGATCAGGGTGTACCCCACCTCCTGCCCGTTGACAGCTGGGATAGGCTCCGGCACGCCTGGTGAGGATAAGGACTAAATTGTAGCATTATGTTAAACTCTATTTCCTTTGCTGTCTTTTTTTTTGGCCAATGCTGTATTTTGTTGTATCTGCTACATTTTGTTAATCGATGAAAGCATCCCTCTCTTCATATCTCATGCTTTTTAGAATACATACTCTTTTTGATCATATTACTTGTACTGTATGCGGTCTTAATTGTCTTTTTAAAAATATTTTGTTTGTCATATTTATTGTTTTTATGCCGTTTTAAATGTTTTATCTCTTTGTTTTCAAATGCCTTTAATCTTGTAAAGCACATTGAGTTGTGTATGAAATGCGCTATACAAATAAATTTGCTTTGCCTTGCTATCTTTGAAATCAATAATGTGTATACAATTTTCCAGGATCGCTGCGCACTTTGTTGGGAATGCTAACCATTTAGCTTGCGGCTAATCAGTGTTCCATGAAAACAGGCTGTTTGTACAGAATTGGAAGCCACAAGGTTCAACAATATTAATTTGAGTATAAAATTCTCTAGCATCGTGTGCACTTTGTCATTAATATTAATGCATTACACTGTGGGGAATTAAGTTTTGAAAGATATCATAACAGTACAACAAATACTGGAATCAAATATGTAAGAGTTCTCGTCTCGGCTCATTCTGCTGTCATTAAAATTACCGAGTTACTTTGTGTTTGGTCCCGCAGCTAACAAACAAGGTGTGATGAAAATATGATGTCCTTGGTGGATGTAATTATAATAAAGCGCAAAATGAACCAGCGCCTTCGTTTACATTTCTGCGGCAGCCGCGGCTTTTCAGACCAATTTCCGCCAACAAAGTTCTGCTCTACTTAATCCAAACTTTTATCAGAATCAGCACTAAGTTTTACAGATATTATCACATTAAATATGCCTAGTTTTCCCTTAGGTTATTGTGAGGACTGAATACAAATGTATAAATAATCAAAGGGAAAGAAGGTGACTCAGATTGCGTCGTGGAGATGAGGCCGAGATGAAGCGATACGAAGATTATACGCGTGCAAACAACGCAACGACATTTGGTGGCGCGAGATGACGAAGAAAGACAAATCCCCGCATCGTCTTTTGGGTTTTCCGCCGCGTGAAACGCTGATTCACGACCGCTCCGGAGTCGCACTTTGCGCAACGCGAGCTGAATCAATAAAAGGATTAAATCTCTTAGTGGCTCGCCTACTTTATTGTCTGTCGAGTGCAAGGAGGCATGTGTAATCCTCTTACTCCGCCGCATCTTTCTGTGCTTTAGCAATAAACGATGGCTGACCTTTCTCCCACCAGAAGGCTGAGAGGGACTTCCCCCTCTGGAAAACACCGTCTCTGTTTTATTTTTTCAATCCTACAGCAGGAAGCACAAATGGAATTTCACTACCTGCGCACAAAAGTCCTTGCGTGATAAAATAATAGCTGCAGTATGATCACAGACCTTCGCCCAGTGTTGCAATGTCCATCTTGTAAAGTTCCACTCAGGGCCCAAAGCCCAGATAAAAAAGAACCCACTCGTTTTTCCGTAATGTCGCAACAGGATGGGGTTGGTGTTAAATCGCGTAATGCAAAATAGAACCATCGCGGCAAATCCCATCCACGGACTATTTATCAATAATGCATTTGTTTCCTAAAGTCTCACGCTGCAGTCAGTGTGACTCATTGACAGGACACAGAGAAGAATGTGCAGTTCAACTCTAAATTATTCATTCCAAGGGCCAAATTCCATTTGTTTGGGGAGCTTCTAGCTGGAAATGATGCAAAACACTGCAAAAAGCTTTGGCGAATGAATGAAAACAAATTGCTGCCCTTAAGTTTTTCTTTTTCAATGGTTATACCTTCCTGATGTACAGTATTTTAATTCTTTGAAACTAATTACCGTAATTTCCAGCCTATAAACTGCAACTTTTTTTCACACACTTTCAACCCTGCGGTATGACTGTTGTCTGTCTCCATGTGCCCCGCGATTGGCTGGTGACCAATTCAGGGTGGAACCTGCCCCCTGCCCGAAGATAACTGGGATAGGCTCCGGCGATCGTGAGGATAAGCAGCTCAGAAAATGGATGTATGGAAATGATCATCTTCTCATATTCAACTGCTTGCCAACAGGAACAAAATAACTGTCAAATTCTGGCTGAGTTATAACAAAATGACAGTCAAGCATACAGCAATTAGCCCCATAATTAAATCTCCAATGACAACAGTGAATACAAAGAATCAGTCAAACATCATTCCTGACAGCAAGCTTATTAGACATTAGACTTATTAGAGATGTGTAAATCATTTGAAGGCCACGAAAACCTCGAGAGGTTCAGTAATTCCAAGATAATTGATTAAGTTTAGATAGCCAAAATAAGCTGATCTGAACGTGGCACTATAAAGATGCAATTACGAATATGTCCCATTCACTCATTCCATACTACTGTGAAGAAGTGCTTTTAAGCATTCAGATAGACTAAAACAATTAACATCTTTAAATGCAGTATGAT
Organism: Syngnathoides biaculeatus; assembly: GCF_019802595.1. Classification (NCBI taxonomy): domain Eukaryota; kingdom Metazoa; phylum Chordata; class Actinopteri; order Syngnathiformes; family Syngnathidae; genus Syngnathoides; species Syngnathoides biaculeatus. The sequence goes on along the minus strand of NC_084649.1, from coordinate 15,154,675 downwards.
CAAGAGAATACAAACATTATATGTGCCCATTTACTCAATACCAGCTTCAAAACACATATTTTAAATATTGCAGCCAGGGGCAGTTTTACGATTCCTGGAGAGGAAACAACTGCTTCTTATACTGTAGCATGATAGTTTGAAAAAAAATAAAAATACAAACAGCAGTGAGCACTAATTTTGAGCAGGATCTAAAGATTTTTTTTGTAGCATTCAAATATTGAAGAAACAGACTAACATACTGTAGGTAATATGTTCATTTTAGTATCGCCCCAAAGGAAAAAAATGAATTCAAAAAAATAATGTGCTACCTCTCAGGTACATTCGACCTTTGTGACAAAATATTGTGTCCTAAAATGTGCATAACTAATAAAAAAAGCACTCTAGGTGATGATAACACAGAAAATTCACCCATCCATTTTCTGAGCCGCTTATCCTCACGTGGGTCACGGGAGTGCTGAAGGCTATCCCAGCTGTCATCGGGCAGGAGGCAGGGTACACCCTGAACTAGTTGCCAGCCAATCGCAGGGCACATCGAGACAGACAGTTGCACTCACAATCACACCTAGGGGATATTTAGAGTGTCCAATTAATATTGCATGTTTTTGGGATGTGGGAGGAAACAAATCCACGCAGGCATGGGAGAACATGCAAACTCCACACAGGTGGGGCTGGGATTTGAACCCCCGGTCCTCAGAACTGTGAGGCCAACCCTCTACAACTACCAAAACAGACACAAACCATAATAATTAATAATAAAATAATTAAGACTTGGGCTGTTTTGCTCAATATTTTTTTCGACATCAATTTGTCTGTCCCATCTGCTGTCTGTGTGATTGCTCGTCTGCAGAGTAACCAACTATATTTATTGTAATTACAAAATGTTTGTAAATATAATTCATTACATTTTGACGAGGAAATGTGTGATTAAGTTCCAGTTATTTCAAGATTATAGTTGCACTTGTAAGGGATCAGCAAAAGCTCAAATTTGATTCCTAAACTGATTGATTGATTGATTGATTGATTGATTGATTGATTGATAACGACTGATTCTAAAGCTGCCACTGTGATTGGCTTGCTCTGGTCATGAGTGATTGTGCTGCAGTGTCAAACATAACATATTTTTGCCAAATATGACCTTGAAGAATGAACCTTGCGGTGCAACCTAACCTATTAGTTTATCTGCAATTTGGAAAAGGTTTCTATGGTTTCAGTTTCATTCTAAATTAAGAAAAATAATGAAAATATGATCAAATGGGATTAGTTACGTTACTTTGAGAAATTAATTGAAATAGCTACACAGTACTATTGCATTTTCAACAGAGTAGCATTAATTAATTAAGATTAACAGTAATATTAATGAACTACATTTCCAAAGTAATCTTCCCAGAATTTCTCATCTGTGACGTGAAAAACTTTGCACTTTACTGTATCTTATGTATAACTGTGTAATAGACAATCGAGTGTGCGCAATATGCAGAGAAGTCACAAAGGAAGTGTACAAATATACCAGCATTACAATAAATCACCAAAATACTGATTAAATTTATTTAAGGGATAATTTTCTGCTAATCGCTACAGTATCTTTCCCGTCTCTTTCCAAGTAGAAGACACAGTGTCATTCATGGTGTCCCCGATGGACAAGCGCTCCAGCGCCCCAGACAGATGTGCCCCCAAACTGCCACCTGACCTTGGCCGGAAGCCACGCACACACCGACCGGGCAGCGTGGCCCCCGTGACGAGGACATGAAGGAGATGGACGACAGAGCTCCGGGCCGAGCGGCCCGTGCACGCCGTGTGTCCTTTTACTAGTGTGAAGGTGGTGTTAAAATGAGGACGTGTCAGGGTGGGTGTATGCAGGACTCTGCCAGCACGGGATCCATCCAAATGTACTGTACAGTACTCGGTAAAATAAATGAAGAAATAAATAAATAAAATAAATACGGTATTATTTGAGATGAGTCATTTCCAAAAACTGCAGGAAATTGTCCAGTTTTCATTTATTGTTTGGAAAACGTTTTGTTTACTCCTACTAATATTTATCCTTGTTCAACTATGTCAGTGACAGATAGTGAGACGCTGAACAATTACAGTAAACGCTCTGAAGATCACCAGTTAGTTGTTAGAGATGTGCAGATCATCTTTTTTCACACCCAAATCTGATTTTTGACTTAAAAATTTGGCGACGACGAGTCCCGATCCGAAACACACACACACACCACACACACACACACAACACACACACACACACACACACACACACACACACACACACACACACACCACACACACACACACACACACACACACACACAAGGAAAGAAAAGAAAACAAAACAAAAAAAGAAAAAGCCCCAAAAAACAAATAGCTATTTAGCATTTGTCAGATAGAAATATTTTTGGTAATCCTAATTGACCAAAATCAGGAATATTTGTGTTTCATTTCACGTCTGTACTCTATCTGCTGTTCCTGTTGTGCGCGCCCTGGCCTATTGGGGGCAGTGTGGTGCGATGCATGCATTGAACCACATGTTTGCAGTCCAGTGTAAAAGAATCGAAGACAAAAGTGAAATATCCCCGCCCCCCTGATCCAATGCTATTCCGAGCTCACCCTTCAGAGGGCGTTTTCTCTGCCTGTTAGCATTAAGATCGCAATTTCCAAAACAATCGTGTGTCTCTTGTATTTAAATATACAATGTGTGCAGTTCTTTTTGTTGTATGTTTATTATTACATTAAGGTACACCTAGATTGTAAATAAACTTTTTGTACCTTTACATTATATTGTCACTTTGTGAGATTTAAAATAAAAAAAAAAAACAAAAGACATATTTTCACTTGATCATGATCATCTGAAAATCATGTGATCGACCAAGATTTTTGTTTATGTGATCAGAATGTGACTTCCCTAGTTCTAATGTCTTTTATTATTGTTATTTTTTTTGGTGTGTCTTTTTAAAGTATCGACTCGCTTGGTCTTTACTCAGCCTGGAAGTGACAGTAGTGTTGGAAAGCAGGGGAGCAGAAGTGATGAGTCACTATTAAATCTGTCCAAAATGCAGCGTTTGGCAGCGCTCTACTTGCAAATCTTGGACTATCCATTTTTTTTTTTTTTTATTGAGCTCAGTTTTGTTTATGAAGCCCCGAATGACAACAGCAGGACCAACAAATCTCACATGAGTAAGCGAAGTGGCCAGAAACCGTTCACAACAGGAAGAAGCCTTGAGCGAACTCCGAGTGAGGACGGCCATCTGCCTCCAGTTTCGAGTTTGAGAAGGGCGGCCGCGGGTCCTTTTCGACTGGGACGCCCTCTTACTGGGTTTCTCTTTACGCAGGTTATCAGTCGATCTATACGTTGGCACTAAAGATTCAGCACCACATGACCCGCTTTTGACCCGGATTTTAAAAATATTTTCACATCCATCCATCCATCCATCAAGAAGTGTAGTCACGGACTTTGTAATAGTGACGACAGGTATCCTGAAAGGCTAGTTGGTGGAATTCGATTCGTACCCTTTTCAAAACCGAAGACCCAGTACGAAAAATGCCTTCGATGGGTCAAACTTTGTGGAAGACCGCATCATCAACTTAATCCATCTAATATCAACCGGAACACATATGTTTGCACGAAGATATGCCCTAAATTTTATTTTTAATACACGTCTCGTATAAATGAATGAGATGTTCTCCGCTGGTATAACACTGCTACGTGCGAACGATTGCCACACTTATTCTTTGTTGAGCGATATTTAGCGATGATCGGACTGCACAAACGTATTGATTTCTTGCTGGCTCGTGGCCGAAAGTTAACCAGACTGTGTTTGCACGAAGATATGCCCTAAATTTGATTTTTAATACACGTCTCGTATAAATGAATGAGACGTTCTCCGCTAGCATAACATTGCTCCGTGTGAATGATTGAATGAAATCAGAAGCATGGCGTCTCTCTCAGTTAAGAATGTATTGTATTTAGAATCTATAATATATCGTTGATTTGAATGAAATGAGAAGCATGGAGTCTGTCTCAGTTCAGAATGTATTGTACTGTATTTGCCATTTTTACTGTTTCTCTTACGTCAGCGCACGTGGCGTGACGTCACTTCAGGAGGTGTGGTTAAGTGCCCTGTACGGAGGGGTCAAGTGGATTTTGACCGAGTGCTGGAACGGATAGTTTTTGACTTTCGAGGTTCTACACCAGGGGTGTCAAACTTACAAGCCACATTTTACTTCAGGTTCCCGTCGGAGGGCTGTTATGACTGTGAAACCATCAAAATCTTTAACTGCCTCATCAAATTTTAATATGAAATTTATGAACTCGTTTTGGAATCAGAAATTGAAAGTAATGGGTTTTTCAATTACTGTTGTTTGGTAACACAAAAACGCTTGTAATATCTCAATGTTATCATTTATGATATGACAATCTGAAATTTTGGTACAGATTTGAACAAAAATCATGAAAGTTGATACATATGATTTGCCTTTGCGGGCCACATAAAATCATGCGGCGGGCTGGATGTGGCCCCCGGGCCTAGAGTTTGACACCGGAGTTCTACACAACGTTCAAAAGGTGATTGGAGATGAGGCCGTTTAAGATTAATTCTATTTGTCCTAATAATAACCATCGCTCAAGAGGGGGAAACCATTAGTGGAGAAACGCCGACTGCCTTTTAGGATGCACAACTAATTTGTTAGTCGGCCACTGGCAGTTTAATTCCAGCAGGCAGCTGATTAAAAAGCTAACAGCGGTGCTCAAAGATTACATCAGACAACAAAGTTCATGACCGCAGCGAGAGAAAGTGATTGAGTTGGGTTGTACTACAAGACTGTTTTGCCAAAGAAAGATTTTTTTTTTTTTTTAAATTACAACGTCACCTGCCCACCTGAAGCTCGATCGTAACAGGACGGACACATCGTGCGGATCTGTCGACGGCTAAATTGGTCTCGGGTGTCACGGCGAGCCCGTTTGCTGTTTATCATAAAGAGCAGATGTCACGCGCTTGCTGTGACAAGATTACACGGGCACACAAGCGGAGGAAGCAGCACCGTGGGCAGCGCGTAATGCGAGAGGCGTGTGAGCGGCGATAGCTTAGCATCAGGAATACCAACCGAATCTCGCTTTGCAAGTTCAAGAGCGGGAAGGCTGCCGACTCGAGTCACGCGACTTGACTTGAGTCGGAATGGAGTCGCCACTTTTAGGGCGTGAGAGAAACGGGGACAGAGTGTACTTTCTTATCCCTGGCACTAAAACAAGAGATTATATGATGATGAAAAGACCTGAAATTGTAATTCATAATCAAAAAGATGATAACCAAAAGAACTGACGATTGTTACTTTTCTTGCTGGCCACTTCCGGAAATGCAAATTGGAGGCACCTCGAGGAAGATTCAGTGCAGCAGAAAATTCAGTTCTGAGGTCTCGGGTTCAATCCCACCCCTTCCTGTGTGGAGTTTGCATGTTCTCCCTGTGGCTGCATGGGTTTTTTTTTCCAGGCACTCCGGTTCCCTCTCACATCCCCCCAAAAAATGCAACATTAAATGGACACTGAAATTGCCCCTGGGTGTGATTGTGAGTGCAACATCGCCATGTGCCCTGCGATTGGCTGGCAACCAGTTCAGGGTGTACCCTGCCTCCTGCCCATTGACAGCCGGGATAGGCTCCAGCACTGCTGAGACCCTCGTGAGGATAAGCGGCTAAGAAAATGTATGGATGGACACATAGCTGCCATTGACACATGTGTTTGTGCTGCTTGGATCCCTCTGCGGTGTTGTATAGAAGCGAAATGAACCTAACTGGTCGCAGCATGCTAGACCCACCACACTCTCTGTCACCATGACAACAATTCACCATATTGTGGTTACAGTCCTGACTCAATGAGAGCCTGACAGAGCCCATTCGACATCTTTCTCTAAAGCTTCACATTAATGTGTGTGTATGTGTGTGTGCTTCTTTATGAAGCAATGATTAGAGACCAGCGAGACACCCGCAGCCAGATGGCGACGAACCGGGCTCCAATCAGAGCTCCCTAACGAGCAGTGGCAAGATGCGAGCACAAAAATGGTTGCCTTCGAAAAGCTTCCTGCTGCATCTCCTCTGCGCAGAGGCTGACTCCGAAGCCAGCCTGCCTTTCACCTACCAAGGAATGTATTATCATTTATATATATATTTAAAAATAGCGGCTCACCAACCACTCAGACAGACAAACCCCAAAAATAGTCTCGCGCTTTCAAGCTTCCAATTTGTATCTCAAAAGACACGTGTTTACTTCATTATAAGTACTAAGTACATAGTAGAGAAGCAAAATAGATGAACAGAATACTTTCACCTGTTGAATTAAATATTGACTGCCTATAATGGTTAATGAATTAAAAAAAAAAAATTTAGCTTGCTGGATGCCATCTTGCGAACCAGCTGGATCTGGTCTGGCTAGCCAGAACAGTCTGCCTGGAAAACGAGAGGCTCGTCAAATGCGAACACATGTACGTACATACAGGCGCGTCTCAATAAATATGAATATCTTCAAGAAGTTTTTCTATTACCAAAGTTTAATTCAAAAAAATAAATTTACATTTTGCATGGATGCATTAAACAGGAAAATATTTTTGAGAAGACCAATTCCTACCTAATTTCTGTATTCAAAATCATTTTTTCTGTTATCCATCCATCCATCCATTTTCTTAGCCGCTTATCCTCACAAGGGTCACGGGTGAGTGCTGGTACCTATCCCAGCTGTCAACAGGCAGGAGGCGGGGTACACCCTGAACTGGTTGCCAGCTAATAGATACTTTTCATTGACGTCACGCCGACCACGTGTTTTTGTTTACAACGCCATTTTGGACGGCAAGATCGTGCCTAGATATCATGGCTAGGAAGCAGTAAGTGTATACTGTAATGTTTTTGCTCCTGTTATCGTTTGATCTTTTATCTTGAAAGTCGAGGCAAACAGTCAACACTCACAATCACACCTCGGGGCAATTTAGAGTGTCCAATCAGTGTTGCATGTTTTTGGGATGTGGGAGGAAATCAGAGTGCCCGGGGAAAACCCACGCAGCCACGGGAAGAACATGCAAACTCCACACAGGCAAGTCTGGGATTGAACCCGGGACCCCAGAACTGTGAGGCCAATGCTTTACCAGGCGACCTACCATGCATCCCGGCATAATTAGTGTTTGTAAAATAAAATAATTAAAATGTGTTATCTGTGTTTGTGTTCAGAATGCGATTGGCTGGCAAGCAGTTCAGGGTGTACCCCGCCTCCTGCCCATTGACAGTTGGGATAGGCTCCAGCACTGCCGAGACCCTCGTGAGGATAAGCGGCTAAGAAAATGGATGGAGTCAGCACACTTGCAACTGCTTAAAGTGGGTAACCTAAAATACATTTCAGATGATTTATAAGACATTTCCTGACATTTTTTGGGGCATTTTCTATCAGAAGCTTAATGGTTTCATGGTAACACTGACTTGAGCTAACATTAGAACTGTTCATAATTCGCTCCACGTTGTTTAATCTGAAGAAAAGCTCACAAATAGTGGGCGTCCACCGTATAGCCGAATCATGGTTTCATCAGACCAAAACAAAATCTGCCAAATTGTTTATAGTCAGGTGCAGGCTTTGGGGGGCACTCCCCAGTCCCCTCTGATCACCGACAAAAGAAAACTGCCAAGAATACATCAGCTTTGCTGTCAAGCTGCACTTTTTATCTGCATTGTGAAAACAGTAAACCGGTTTGACACAAACCCACAGTGGGAATGGTGAACATATACCATCTCGAGTGTAACATAAAACTTTTTTTTTTTGATCCTGGAGGAGTAAAAAAAAAAAAAACAAAAAAACACCTGCTGTCTTCTAAGCCCTTCCTCTTAAATGATTCAGTGGAAAGGGAAGACCGAGAACCCACCTGACCAGACCACTGAGGACATCTCCTTTTGTGTACATGTCCGTGCGTGAGGCAGCCAGAGTACATGATGTCTTCCCCATCAATGCTGTGGCACGACTTCCCTGCTGTCCATCTTACTGCTGCACAAGTGAGTGACCGACCCTGGAGGCCGCTGCGCTCTCAGAATGTCTGCTTGGTGGAGCCAGGTCACAGATGCATAATGCAGGGAGGCGCAGACACACACACACAGCATAGCGACTAATGTATGCAGCTGTGGGGCGCAGCCACTTAAAGAGCTCATGGCAACCGACATCAAAAAGCAACCCATTTTTTTTTTTTTTTTATATGACACACCTCAGTGAAACGCTAAAAAGGTGTGCTCCAGTATTTTTGCCCTCCGAACTTTCAACGAAATGCAGTGGTAAGACAGGAGCACGTGAGAGGGATTTTTGACCTTTAAAAGACCAACAATCATTGTGAGCTGGCAGGAACACAACTCTTGAGCAAAATGGTGTAGGTCGAAATCTTCAAAAATGACACGGCATCATGAATTTCTTTGAATGGCAGCAGGACATATCCATATACTTTATCTGACTGAACATGCCCACCTCTCTGTCAAAATGCTTCGACGCAATAACAAGCCATCACATTGTCTTTCCTCTCTTACGTACTGGACACTGCATGAGATACACCTGCACGGTACAATGAGATCCACCACAGGAGCTCGAATGAACATTTTTAATTGAGCAAGAATGAAACTCAGAGAAGAGTCCCCCCGGACCAAGACCAAAGAATTCAATTTGGTTTGTGACTGCCTCAAAGTTCTGATGACCTGGGTTCAAATCTGGCCTTGCCTGTGTGGAGTTTGCATGTTCTCCCTGTGTGGCTCATACACACACACAGTTTTTGATAAAACTTCTCCCAACAGCTCTGGATGCATTTTTCCAGAGATTGCCAGACAAAACGGTTTTGTGGACTTCAGAATTCATTCCGCTGCTACCATTATGACATAGACAAGTGAGCCCATTCCAGAAGCAGCCATGCAAACCTAAGCCGTCACGTTACGTCCACCGTACTTCACAGATGAGCTTGTGTGTAAACATATCCTTTCTTTTTCCATACTTAAGCCTTTCCATCACTTTGTCGAGGGCAATCCCGGTCTTAGCAGTCTAGCAACCTTTGTTCAAAAACTTTTGTGGCCTTCACCCCTTCTCCCCAACACTCTGGAACTTGGCAAAGCATTTTGTAATTTAAAGAAAGTGTATCCCTCCTAATTCAAAAAACTAATCCGAAAAATATTTATCATTCAACAAGAAAATGACCCAAAACACACACAACAAAGAACTCCATCAGGCGGGAAAAAGTGGAAGTTCTGGGTACTTTTTTCTGGCGAAATCACTGGCCATTAGACCTTAACTCAAAAAATCTTGTATTTTACCTCCCGAAGAGGAGACAGAAGGGAGAAATCCCAAAAACAAACAAAAACTGAAAGAGCCTCCAATAAAGCCCTGGAAATGCATTTCAAAGAAAGAATGGGTTGAAGGTGTGATACAGTTTTTGCAAATATGGGTATATACAGTATATTATGTATTGCAAAGGCATGCCCAACACAAACAAAGTGAGGTAACGCATTGCATACAAACACTCATAAACAATGCGAACCCTTCTCATGGGGAGACTGCAGTGGAGCTCAGCTGATAGTTTCCATGGCAATGGGAGGTTGTTTAGCATTTGCGCAAGAAGTGCAGCAAAGCATTCACAGAAACAGGATGTAGTTAGCTACAGAAGTCGGTGACAAGTGAGGAGCTCGCAGGAGGAGATACCGTGTTGACTGTCGACACACACACACACACACACACACACACACACACACACACACACACACACACACACACTGTCATTGCAATTTCCTCTGGCTTCAGGGAGCCAATTTAACATTTGAGCTTGTCAGTTTCTAAATATCACTGAGAGTTTAGTCTGTCAAGTTGCTTCCTATTCTACGTTTGAGGCCGGCCCACTTTTTCAGTCAAATAACCTGGATTGGGGTTTTTATTTTGGAGACTTTGGAGCATAGTAGCAGGCAAAGGTTCACGTGTGCAGATTAGATGGGAAACAACAAAATGACTTTCAAGTAACTTCAGTCTCGTTTGAAATAGAATTACAGTAATGCTCCTCAGTTTTAGTAGTTCTTTTGTGCTGTTTTAAATTGTGGCCTCTTGTCACTTTACTTACCCAGCACAGCCACCCAAACAAGGCTTCAATTTTTTGCCACCTCATGCAACATCCATCCATCCATCCATCCATCTTCTTAGCCGCTTATCCTCACGAGGGTTACGGTGAGTGCTGGAGCCTATCGCTTCTGTCAACGGGCAGGAGGCGGGGTAGACCCTGAACTGGTTGCCAGCCAGTCGCAGGGCACATCAAGACAAACAGCCACACTCACAATCACACCGAGGGGGAATTTAGAGTGTCCAATAAATGTTGCAATGATTTTGGGTTGTGGGAAGAAACCGGAGTGCCTGGAGGAAACCCACGCAGGCACGGGGAGAACAAGCAAACTCCACACAGGTGGGTCCAGGATTGAACCCAGGTCCTCAGAACTGTGAGGCCAATGCTTTACCATCTGATCCACCGTGCCGCCCTCATGCAACACCGATAAGTAAATAATCTTACCATCTAAATCGGGAGTGTCAACTTATTTTTGTCGTCACCCACATTGGCGTTACCGTTTCCTTTAGAGGGCCGCTATGATTGTGAAACCATACTCCATAGTAAATGTTTCATGGCCTCATTATACGATTAAATATGTACAACAAATTGAGGGACAACTACTTTTGAAATCAGAAGCCAAGGAAAATCGTTTGTTCAATTGTTTGCAATCCCTCAATATTATTATTTATTACATATGACACTTTCAACACTTGGGGTAGACAGATTAGATGACATCTTTTGGAATTTTAATTCAATTAAATTTCAAGCCCGTAATATTTAGTGATCATAATACTCGTAGTTATGAATCAGTGCACGCTACCGACTTAGAAGCTGTGGCTAACGCCGGTTTGTTTTCAGTACACGTTACATGCAGCGCACATCTGGTGTGTGATAGTAAGGGGCGTGGCCTTGGTAGGAGACTTTAGGAGGGGATTCGGGATAGGTCAAGTGAGGCGACATTCACATTTTGCTAACAGTTTTAACACTGCAAACAAAAAATGTGTTACCATAATGTTACTCAAAAACATTAATTGATAGATAATATAAGAAGCAACAACTGGACCACACACAAAATGGCATGCGATTTAATTACCAAACAGTGTATACACTCGCAGTTTCACTGACAGTAAACGGGGATTTCCTCAGCACTAAATTACAGCTCAGACTTAAAGACCCCCGTGATGGAAAAAAAAAATGCTTTGTAAGCGTAAAGATGTGACAGGTTGGCTTTTGGAAGACAAATAAAACATTTATTGGGAGATGAACAGAGTGTGCCCGTTCTTCAGTGTGTTCCAAGCAAAGTGCTTCGCTCCAGTGTGGAATGACCAAACATTGCACTTGTGTAAAGTGAAAATGACACTGGCGGTAATTTGCAGGTGGAACAAAACCCTAAATTAGTACAGAGAAGAGTTCAATTGCGCATTGTCATCGTCTGCGTCCCGAAAAAGAGGGAGTGAGAAGGACGTTTGCTCTTGGAATTGCTTGATTCGGTGCAAGTAAAGTGTAGCACGACTACACACACACACACTTGTCTAATAATAATCATAATGAGTCTGTTTCCCAGGCACCGCATGCAAGTCGAGGTCACCATGAGAAGAAGCGTAAAAACACTAAAACACATGCCAGACTGGCGCTTGACACTGCGCACGCTGCTTCCATCCATTCAGGCTGCTGTAAACCGGCTGACAGTCAAGCACGTCTGCAGCCGATCGCGGCCATACATGGACACGCTCGACATACGCCGTCAGAACTCCGCTCAGAACCACAAAGTTGTCCTCGTGCCAAGATGTGTGCCCCCTACTAGGCACCTGATTCTCTCCAGCAACACGAGACTGTTGATACAAGTGACCAGGAAAAAAAATCCGACCACTTCTGTTGATCTCCTTTGCTCCATCCGCGACAAAACTTATTTTCCTATATTTGCTTCTACTTAAATATGGTCGGTGACTTACCTAAATTTTCTCAAAAAGCAGCCTCACCTCTAATAAATGCGTTACCAATAATAGATATGGGACAGTCCCTGCAGGCAAGAAGCCAAACTATGAATATCAATCCAAGTACACACTTAGCCTAGCCTAGCTCGATAACAAACAACGTATATAATCAATATTTGCGGAGAAGGTAATCACCAAACGTTAGTACTTACACGAAAAGCTACCTATGTTTCGTTTACGAGGACCGTGAGTACTTAGTAGGAAGTTGAGCAAGTAGAAACGTCAATTTAAACTAACCTATAAGCCGAAAGGAAAAGAAGAAGAAGACATTTTTCCCTCCATATAAAATCAAAAATGTGTAGTAGGGCTGTTCTATATCGGGCAAAAAATTACATTGTAATATACATATATTTTTTTTACATCTGGAGTATGTATTAGGATGTGAAATATTACACAATCAGTGTTGGTAAAGTTAATTTCCTACGCAAATTACTTCAAAGTTCAGGTCATTTTTCCAAACTCTTTTGCCCTTAATGTGCAAAGAAATACACAACACTGTATTACCAAAACAGTGAAAGGATATCGATAACTTTGGATTCCTGCAACCCTGGCTGACTACATTAACAAAATAATGTATGTGGTCTTGTATTACAAAAGAAATCAATTCCATATCATCAAAGTGTGATCGGACAGAATTTTAACTAAAGCATTCTGATACGAATAATAATAATAATAATTCTCCTAGTAATAAATTTTTACAATTATGTAGTGTATTAAAAAAAACATTAGTCTCATTTACACAATGTCTTGAAGGGTGCCTGCTTGGTTTAATTCTGAAGAGGAAAATGGGAAATAAAACAGGTATACAATTATTAATTGAACAAGTGAAATCATGTCCCTCTGCCGCTCACTTAGAATATTACTGTTGATTCACTGTATATTGCAGTACACCAACATCGCAGCATGTGACCTTTGCACACATGATGACACCTGGACAAACTATCGTGCTGCCCTAGTGTGTACTCGCATTTGTAAGTCATTTGCCTTTTTGAACCGCATCCAAGATTCCAAATACTGTAGTTTCACATGTCACGCTTGATTATCCAAGACTCGATTGTTAATCCACTGAGCGGCCAGTGCGCTCATTTTTAGAAAAGACGCCAGTGCGGGAGAGCTTTTAATTTGGTGCTGTTTTCTTTCTCGCAACTAATCCTCCTCCTTTGCAAGCAAGTGCATCTGCTGTCGTTGCACTGTGATAAATTGAAGAGCCGCAACAGAGAGAAATGGTCTTCCCCCCACATTGAGCTACAGCTGCATGTTTATGTGGCAGCACCCTGCTGTTCTCCCGCTGCTACCCCACACGTGGACGTCAGCACTGGAATACTAATGAAAGGAGACTTCTGCTCAATAATCCCAGCGCTTGATTGACCTCCCATATTGCAACACTCGATTTTCCGCAAAGTGGGAAATGCCCATGTCTGCGCGTCTCTTTTGTTTTTTAGTCATTTCAACCCAACTGTCTTCAGCACGCTTCCCTCATGCTCATTATTCACGTTCTAATGCATGACCAGTAAGTCGAGGTTGAGTGTTATGGGAAGAAAAAAAAAAGTCGACGTAATATCAATTGTCTGGAACATAATGTGCTTCCAATGAGTTGCCGCCATTTGTTCACAATGAGCCATTTTGCAAGCAATTCTAGAATAACTTTTGAACTCGAGTACAACAGTATCAGACCGTCATGAGAAAGAACAAAATTAAAGCAAATCCCAGGAGATTTGGCCCCCGCTCTTGTTGGCTTTATTGACAGAGGGAACATTTCCGAGGGATAACGCCCGAGAATTTCTGTCCAATACTGAATGAGATCCATACTGAGGGCTTGCGGGAGAGACAGTAATCCGGAAATGTCTCAGTTGTCAAAGTCCTGTTCTGCTTCAAACCTAAAATCTGATCCAAAAGTCGGATGTACTGTTAAATAAATGCCCTGAACTGGAACTGCTGTGTCTTCTTCATTTTTCAATGGTGTGCAATAACAATTTTTGTTTTCCAGTGGTGCCTGAAATACAAGCTTAATTCGTTCTGTGACCAAGCGGAAACACCATTAACCTATTCCAACCCCCGTTATTTTTTTCAATTAATTCTTCTTTTTCTTTCGGCTTGTCTCGATTAAGAGTCGCCACAGCGTGTCATCTTTTTCCATCGAAGCCCACCACCTGCATCTTCCTCTCTAACACCAACTGTCCTCATGTCCTCCCTCACCACATCCATAAACCTTCTTTTTGGTCTTCCTCTCGCTCTTTAGCCTGGCAGCTCCATCCTGAGCACCCTTCTACCAATATACTCACTCTCTCGCCTCTGACCATGTCCAAACCATCGAAGTCTGCTCTCTCTAACCTTGTCTCCAAAACATCCAACTTTGGCTGTCCCTCTAATGAGCTCGTTTCTAATCCTATCCAACCTGCTCACACCAAGCGAGTACCTCAGCATCTTCATTTCCGCTACCCCAAGTTCTGCTTCCTGTTGTTTCTTCAGCGCCACCGTCTCTAATCCGTACATCATGGCCGGCCTCACGACTGTTTTATAAACTTTGCCCTTCAAATGGCTCTGTGATATTTTAATTAAAAAAACAACAACATACCTTTTGTAGTCTGATTAAATACAATGTAAAGAAATGAAAGTTCTCAACACATTTTTTATTCAATTCAATGGATATTGTGCTGTTCATTTTGGCTTGTGTGTGCGAATATTAGTCATTCTTCACAGATAATAAATATGCCAGTGCGTACTTTTACTGTATGTATTATGTTATCTGTTGCCCCACCATTTGTGTTCAAATATCTTAATTACATTAAAACACAGAGACGTTAATGCTATTTGTTAGCCAGTTTACAGTTTTTAAATAAATCTCACAATAGTTTATTAAAAAAAATATTAAAAAATAATGAATAGAATATCTCATTTGTACCACGGTAAACAAAATACAATAAAAAGTAGTGTTTGAGCCTTGTAAGAGAAAGAGAAGCTGACCACTCCCAGGGCAGGCATGTAATGAAAGCTGTCAAGCTGTATCTTTATGAGACGTCTACAGAGTGACACGCCCCAAACTCTCCCTCCTGAGCCCCCTACGGAAGCGCTCGTGTTGCTGAGTCAAATTTCCCACTGACTTAACAGGTACATCACTGGGCTCAGTTTACAAGCGATCGATTCTCAGCTGGGGTCCGCCCCATGAAGGTGCTCGAGAGGCCGTCGTGGTCCAGATGTGGAACGGAGGATACTTTTCAGGAGCTTGGAATGCCTCGCTGTTATTCTCCTCCACTGCGGCCCACTTAGAGTAAAGCCAACGTAGCTATTATCTCGGTGGCCTATATCTCAAAGCAGCTAGTGGAAAGGTGAGGTTCTGGCGGCCGGTGGGCGGAGGCAAAGCAGAAATGAGAGCAGCGGGAGGCCTTTGACAGCAGACGGGGGAGCAGAGAGGCTCCCGAGGGTCGCTCTCTGGAGATTACTGTGAACCTGGTTGAAATTCTCTCGATCTTGCTCTGTGCAGCCAGAACAGCACTTCAGTGCTACAGTATGTTAGCCGCTTCATTAGGTACACCTGCATAATCATTCCAGTACACGAGCCATTTCCCCGAAATAGCGGAATAGCCAGAATAGCACTCCCTAGCATGCAGACCTCTGCCAAGTCAAGAGCGTGCCAAGAATGAGGTGGTAGATTGTAATTACTGCACAAAAGACAGTGATCACAGTCCAGTGGGGCCCTTGGATAAGAGTTTAATCCGTTCTGTGTTCAAATCGATGTTTCTGACAGACCAGTCTGGTCACACCCTAACTACTTGGTCAATGAGGGGCACAGGGGGGTCTGGCCCCCCAAGAGCAGCCACTGCGTAAGACTGAGGTCTGAAAAGCCACTTTTTAAAAATATTTTGGACTTGTGCTTTGAGTTGTTGTCCTAACACAGATTGAGCAAATTTTCATCCAAGCTGTCTCTGTACATTATTGCATTCATATTTCCCTCAAACCTGACTAGACTCCCATTTCCGGCCCAGGTCCTGAGCGGTGCCTCATTTCCTCCAAACATGATGTCTGGCATTCATACCCAAGTTCTATCTTTGTCTCAGCAGCCCCAAATACGCCTGTAATCACTTACACCATCTCTTCACGCGCCTCACTGGCAGCCGCCATGCTTGTCAATATAATTACAAGAAGGCAATTTGACTTGCGCTTTAGTTACTGCACTGGACGGGCATCATTCCAACAATATCAGCATGTGAATAACACAGCAAGGTGGTCTACGATGTTACGCCACACACGGATAATTGTTTGTTGCTTTGTGATTGTGGTGCAAGCCTGCTGAACTTTACATTTGTTTGTGTGTGTGTGTTTTATCCAACATCCATCCATCTTTGACTCATCCAGGGTGGGGCAGGATAGGAATCATCTTAAGCAGGGAAGCCCAGTCTTCCCTCTTCCCAGCCTCTTCGTGCACCTTTCCCAGGGGCAGCCCGAGGTGTTCCCACACCAGCTGAGAGTCACTCCAGCGTGGCCTGGGATTTCCCCGGGGTCTCCTCCGGGTGAGATGTGTGTGCAAATCCACAGCGATAGGGAGGGGTCCTAACCAGATGCCTGAGCCACCTCGTCTCACTGCTCTCGATGCGGAGGACCAGCGGCTTACTTTTCATCACGCATTTACTGTAAGCTCCGAAACTTTTCTTGCTTCAAGAGAAAAATAACTAACGGTACACATGAGCTTTGTGATGGACTAAAATTTGTTAGCATACGTATTCAATAATGTTTTATATGCTATATAAGTGCGATCTGAATACAGTACTTGCAGGGTGGGAAAAGTTTCATTGTGAAGGTTGGTCTGTAACACTCTCACCAAACATCTATTAACTAAAAAGTCTCTTCTTGTTAGTTTTAAACAGAAGCAATGATGACCCAGAAAAGGCCCCCCCATCCAACCCTCATCCTACAACATCACGTCTCACTATCTCTCTCTCGCCCTTATACTGGCTATACTGTATAATTCTTTTTATCCATATAGAGGCTATTATCTATTCTCATTTTGTGGTCGGCAGTCTACTTAACATGCAGCCACAGTTGATGTGTCACCTTACTGCTGACTCGATGGTGCCTCGGTGGATCAAATTGTGCGTCTGAGAAGCTTCAGAAGTCCATTTGCTGTGTTCCATCAAGAGAAACTCAAAGAGCCATTAGATGAAAGCACAGCAGCTCTTCAGTAACAACTAAAGCAGGCCCAGAAAGAACATTTGAACTATATTGAATGCTACTCTTGAACCGTGGGCCTAAAATGCTGTTAAAATACGACAGTACCTATATTATGTGCACCTTGAGAGGCACAATGAGAGGTGTATTATTAAAATGTGTTTCTGGCCGTCGGACTGTATTTCATCTCACAGCAAGATAATTTGATTATGTTTTGTGCAGAACTGTTTGAACATGATGCACATCTTTGAAAGGACAGATTTTTGTTCTGCATGGATACCTAAAGTATCAGGTACCTTTATGTAAACAAGTTTCAAAATTATAGTTTCATCGAGTGGTCAATAAGCAAAATAAATAGATAAACAAATAAAGCCATGGAATACTTTTTTGCTCCCTCATTAAGCTATATGTGACCATCAAAATATTGCAAACAGCTACAACGTTTAATGAAATGAGGAGTTTTCTTTCCCATTCATGAAAATTCGTTGATTTTATTGCTGGGATTTTCCCATTGTCACCAAAAAATAATAATAATTGCATCCTCTGGCGGTATCGCTCAACACCGAACATCATCAGCTTTGTAAAGGCAAAACCTTTAAGACAGCTCTGAGATGAAATTGCGTAAATTGAAATGAGAGATGAGCGTATTTCACATTTGATGTGATGTAATACATTCATAACAGGTTCCAATAGTCACAAAGAATCCACTACTTTCCATCAACGTGACTGCGTCTATTTAAGGCAGGCAGGGGAGAATGAGTGGGAACATTACAGGCTGCCAAAAAGAAAGCTACAGACAGGGTGGGAAAAAGGTGTGTTTTTGTGGGGGATACATGTGAGAGAAAGTATATTTATTTATAGAAGGCCCTTGGGAAAGGAGTGCAAAGGTAGGGAGCTTGTTGGGGCTGCGCTGGGTGCAACACTGATGTGCCGCACAGGGATGAGCAACATCCTCATCGCTATGAACAGTCGTGCTTTTTCACCTTGTCAAATTACAACAAAGAGCCTCACGCCGAGATTTGGACACTTTTCCCCAAAAACTCATCTATAATTCACACAATGACAAGAGCGCTCGCTCGGTGGACCGCCAAGGCCAGAGAACGACGCCAGACAGCGGTAGATTCCTGCTTCATTGTTGAGCAGCTTGTGTTAGGCGGGAAGAGAGAATGTGCAGCACCCCAAATTGTCTCTTAAAAAAAGAAAATTGGGGGTTTAGAAAATACAAAAATTTCCAAAAAATCAAACTCCTCTGTCGGATTTATGGAAATCCAGTGAAGGGGGTTTTCAGTTATGCTGAAAATATATATATTTTTTACAATTCCCTATATTATTAATTTAACTGTAAATTTACCACAAACTATGATCCCGAAACAGTATATGATACACATGTGATTTTATTTCAAAAGAATATACTGGAAATGGGCGGCACAGTGGTTCAACCGGTAAAGTGTTGGCCTCACAGTTCTGAGGTCCCTGGTTCAATCCCGGAACTGCCTGTGTGAAATTTGCATGTTCTCTCCTTGCCTGCGTGGGTTTGCTCCGGGCACTCCGGTTTCCTCCCACATTCCAAAAACATGCAACATTAATTGGACACTCTAAGTTGCCCCTAGGTGTGATTGTTAGTGCGGCTGTTTGTCTCCATGTGCACTGCGATTGGCTGGCAACCAGTTAAGGGTGTACCCTGCCTCCTGCCCGTTGACAGCTGGGATAGGCTCCAGCACTCCCCACAACCCTCATGAGGATAAGTGGCAAGGAAAATGGATGGATGGATACTGGAAATGTGGAAATACATGCACATGTTGGAGATGCTTCATAATTCTACTAACAACCCGGGCTAAAATTACCTCTGAGCAAACATATTAACTCTCAGTCGAGATGCATCTGTTCAACAATACTTCCTTTACACCAATCACTCCTGCCCCATTTGCTAGGGCTTTAGTGCCATCTTATGTGAAGCATAAGAAAACACGTGAACGATGGGATTCTTAGTGAATAGCTGAGATATCCATCCATCCATTTTCTTATCTGTTTATCCTCACAAGGGCCGCAGGTGTGCTGGAGCCTATCCCAGCTGTCAACGGGTAAGAGGCGGGATACACCCTGAACTGGTTGCCAGGCAATTGCAGGGCACATGGAGACAACACCCGCACTCACAATCACAATTAATTTAGAGTGTTCAATTAATGTTGCATGTTTTGGGGATGTGGGAGGAAACCGGAGTACGCAGAGAAAACCCACGCAGGCACGAGGAGAACATGCAAACTCCACACAGGGAGAGCTGGGATTGAACCCGGGTCCTCAGAACTGTGAGGCTGGCATTTTCCAGATGAACCACCGTGTCACCTATCTTAGAATACGTTTCGTTAAAATGTGAATTTGGGAATCGCAAACAACATGTGAGCGTCTTGCTTTATATTTGTCCTTTTCATGCACTGTTTTTATTGAGTGACTCACTTTGGCCAGGTTACTCACTTCTTTGGGAATTAGAACAAGTGGGCGGACATGATGCAGAAATCAAACAGAGCTTCCCAGTGGTGGTTTCCCATTATAGGCAGAAACAATCCCTGCGTTTGAGCACTGCAGATGCCTCCGTTCTTTTTTATTATTATTATTATTTTTTGCTCATATGATGCTATCGGCTTGTGCTGTTTATTTGAAGTGAGGACGGAAGCTTTCGCCCCACTCCCCAAGCATACCAGGACTCCCCTGAGAATGCAAATATCCCAAATATGTTGATGACCTCGTATTCATTTCAGCTGAACTTTTCATACGTCAATAGTGAGAAGCATCTGATGACTTCACTCTCCTCGTACGTACCGCCAGTGATGTCGCCGCCGTTGCTCAAGTGATGTAAAGCGACACGTTGGCAACAAGCGCAAGGTGACACAGATTTTTGCTGTCTAGCGTGTCAGATGTGAGGTCTGGTGTTAAGTTAAGTTGGTCCGAGGACGTTTCGGGTATTAGGTTCTGGATCAAGTTCAGGCGGTAATTGTCGCTTGTCAGCCTGACAGCAACTGCATGAATAGAATACTTAATTCAAGAGCATTGTTCCATTAAACAACAATGCATGGTAACATGAATAATCAAATAATCTGGTATAGCCATTATGACTACCCTCATTGGTATTTACCTGATGCTGTATCACAGTATACTAATGTGTACCAACTAAACAGGCCCAGATTTGATAATAAATGAATATAAGTTGGAGAAACTTATCATTTTTTTAGCGGTTGTTTTACTGTTTTGGTGCAGTGGTGCGTCGTGTGATTTTTCCAATATAGAATACAGGATGTGCCTTGGCTCAAAAGGTTGGGAAACATCGGTGCAGACATATCAATGGACACCTCAGTTTCGGTCTACCATGGAGACATTTCAAATGAAGCGAGGCACACCACGCTGAGCGAGCAGGGAAGACGTAGGGCAAGCGGAGACAGCGCCAACGTCCGCTGCCCGAGCCAAACAAAACACTTTTCTACTGCAGAATCCGTGCGTGAGGTGACGGCTCTGCTCGTGGAAAACGCTCAACCAGTTCTTTTGTTCCGCTGTCACCGGTTGATGACAAGTTTACCTTAAAGCGTGTTCTACATTCTGACTTTTGTGAAGAAGTGTCACACATCTCATCTTGTGTAAACTCTGCGATGGGTAGAATGCAATGAAATGGTTTTGTGGAATTCGTCTTTGTCGCGTCTTGGAGAAAAATGGACCTTTCCAGCCTCAGACTGCCGCAAGCATCAGCGCGCTTGCTTTATCGTGCAATGGCTTCAGTGGACTCAGTGGAAACTTCCGCTTTCCACTGACCACTTGTCATCCCACATCTCCCTGAGTGATGCGCTATCCCTGACGGGCCCATCTAAATAATGAATGAAGCCTTGCAGCAAAGTAGCCGTGTCTTTAGCTCCTCGTCTTGTTTGACCCCTGACCTTTTTAAATGTCAGCCGCCTAAACTCACAGCCGTACCGAAGATTGACCGCGCGGACCAAAGTCTGATAAGAGATGGCTCTAAAAGCAAAGTGTGGCTTTTGTCATCTGTCAGAAAGAGATATTGAACTGGGGGGGGTCGGGGGGAGTGCTTGCCCACCTGTGTGTGTGTGTGTGTGTGTGTGTGTCTTTTCCCCAGGTGGCTGACACGATAAGCTCATGTCATGTAGTACATCACCACTCTCCATGGCAACCGTAGAGCAAATGCAGGTTGCAGGGGCTAACGGTCGCCAACTTCCAGCTGCAACACAGGCTCCAAATGGCTTCTCTAAGAATCATTTATAGGGCAAGGACCTTTGGCAACTTATGAAGACTTTGGAATTCAATTAATTCAACTGGTATGTGCGAAATGTTGGCCAGCACGCGGTGGCGCGAACATTTCAATGGGGCATTTTGCACCCTCCTTGAAGAGGAAACTTGTAATCTATGCGAGCAGAGCTATAGCCAACTTTCCACTTTCAAAAGAATTTGTCTCAATTTCCTTCTAGCCACCCATCGATCTGTTAGTTTTCAGGACTGCTTTCTTAAATTTTGTCAAGTACAATACCAGGACAGTCATTTTTAAAATATCAACCTTGTAATTGTAGAAGCAGGTGTTTCCTGAATCTAAATATATGATATTTCAAGAATATCTACATCTGTGTCTATTAGCCTTGATGAACTGGAACAGCTTTGTAAAGAGGAAAAGTCCAAAATGTGTCACGATCGTTGCGCACAAGTGATGTGCAAGACAGGAAATGTTTGGTTGAGGTTATTGCTGCTAAAACGTGAAAGGGGTGGGGGGGTCAACCAATTATTATATACTACCGTATTAATGGCTTCCCTCCTCTCCCCTGTGATTGTCTACCTGGTTAATGTCTAGTATGAGTTTAACTAGACTCAGTTTGTATATTCTTGATGAAGATCATTCTATATTTCTCACAAACTAATGCAGAAATGCAACAATTTCCACCCATCCATCCATTTTCTTCACCGCTTATCCTCACAAGGGTCGCGGGGAGTGCTGGCGCCTATCCCAGCTGTCAACGGGCAGGAGGCGGGGTACAGCCTGAACTGGTTGCCAACCAATCGCAGGGCACATCAAGACAAATAGCCGCACTCACAATCACACCAATGTCCAATTAATGTTGCATGTTGTTGGGATGTGGGAGGAAACCGGAGTGCCCAGAGAAAACCCACGCAGGCATGGGAAGAACTTGCAAACTCCACACAGGTGGGCCCGGGATTGAACCCAGTACCTCAGAACTGTGAGGCCAACGTTTTCCAGCTGAGTCACCATGCCGCTGGAAAAATTTTCATTGGGTTCATATACTTTTTTTCCCCCTCCCACTGTATCTACTACATTGACATAAAGTGACAATTATGTTGCTCTGCTGTTAAAAACTTCTTAAAAATATGTGCCTTGGCTGAAAAAAGTTGGGAAATACAGAATCAACCTAATATGCTTTTTTTTTTTATGTAGGGGGAAGACAAAGTACCTTAAGAAAATCCACACATGCACACAAACGCGTAAACGTCATTCTGGAAGATCCAGGGTTCAAAACCTTGAACCTCTGAATTGTAAGGCATGGCAGACATGCCAAACACTTGTCCACTGTGCTGCCATGAAAGGTAAACACGTAGGCAGACAGATACAAACAATGAAATAGACATCAGAGTGTGTAATCCTCCACAGTACGCACTTGATGGTGTGCTGTTGTTTATTGATGCGCGGCCCCTCTCCTCCGAAAGTAACTTTCCATTAGTGTGTTTCTTCACGCTCATCAAACGCCATCAAAGGCATGCTTACGATCAATAATGCTAATGTCTCTGCTTTGTGCGCTGCTCCATTAGTCTGCGTTTGCCAATACACACTGCTGATTGCATCCAGATGTAGTCGCACAATTATGATGAAGAAAATAAAAGATATCCTCAAATGCCACTAAATGTAGAAAGACTCTGTAGAAAGTAAGATTTCTTCAGTGCTCAACAAATATGTTGGACCACCATCCATGGAAGATTTATACAACAGCTGTCTTCCCAGGCCAGCTGAGAGATGTAGTCTCTCCAATGTGTCCTGGGTCGTCCACAGGGGTCTCCTCCCAGTGTGACGTGCCCGGAACACCTCATCAGGGAGGCGCCAATGGGGCAACAGTATCAGGTGCCCCAGCCACGGCATGCAGAGGAGCAGCGACTCTACTCCGAGCCCCTCTCGGATGAACGAACTTCTCACCTTGTCTCTACATATAGAGCAGCGCGGTGTCTGTGTAGAGTTCACATGTTCTCCCCATGCCTGCGGGGGTTTCCTCCCCCATCCCAAAAACATGCAACATTAATTGGAGACTCTAAATTGCCCCTAGGTTTGATTATGAGTGTTTCTGTTTGTTTCTATGTGCCCTGCGATTTGCTGGCGACCAGTTCAGGGTGTACTTCGCCTCCTGCTCGCTGACAGCTGGGATAGACTCCAGCACTCCCGCGACCTTCATGAGGATGAGGGCTCAGAAAATGGATGGATGGATTTTTCTCATCATTGAGCCATGAGTTTTCATCCATCCATTCATTCATTTTCTTTGCCGCTTATCCTCACGACGGTCACGGGTAGTGCTGGAGCCTATCCCAGCTGTCAACGGGCAGGAGCCGGGGTACACCCTGAACTGGTTGCTGGCCAATCGTAGGGCACATCGAGACAGACAACAGCCGCACTCACAATCACACCTAGGGGCAATTAAGAGTGTCCAATTAATGTTGCATATTTTTGGGATGTGCGAGTAAACCGGAGTACCCGGAAGAAACCCACGCAGGCACGGGGAGAACTTGCAAACTCCACACAGGCGGGGCCCGGATCGAACCCGGGACCTCAGAACTGTGAGGCCAACACTTTACCAGCTGAGACACCATGCCGCCTGAATTTTCACTTTATGAATATTATTAAAAATAAGTACAGTTCATTACTTATACAGAAAAAAAGTGTTTTCGAGGTTGAATGCCTCAGATAAGCTTAATGAACCATCTTAAATCTGCATATAAAAAGTTTGAATGAAACACTTATCTTAGTTCGGACAAAATTAAGCTTATATTTCAGAAAAAAAAACACCTTCAAAAGATACAAAAATACATTTTTTGAAGCAATAATCTAAAGTATAAAACTGTTTCTTGGCAATGTTGCTGTTGGACTCAAAACTTCTCAAGCCTTCACAAAAAAACCTTTCCAGATTTTTAGCAATAAACGGCATCAGTGAGTTTTCATATTTTGTCACCGTATCACAAAAGGACTTCAGCGCATTGAGAGAGAAGAGCCCATGGAAATATTTTTGAATGCATTAATTGTTAATTTCCATCATTGTCAACCACGGAGATTTTTACAAAGTGCCCATTGAAATGCAAGCGAGTCCACTTCAGTAAGAAGACGAGGAGAATGGAGGACAAACGAGAGAACCAGAACGATGAAGAACACGGAACGAAGAGCTAGAGGTGTTGCTTGCGTCTTACTTTTCGCAAGTGTGTGCAGCCATTGGCCGACGCACACGGCCCAGCGACCGGTCGGGCCAGCTGGGAGTCAGTGGTGTGCCATCGATTGATGCTATTTCAAGGCAAGCGATGGTGTCACCCGGCAACACGCTCATAAAGCACACCCTGTTGGCTTGTCCCATGCCTGCTTATTAATAGTGGAAGCTAGCGAGCGGAAACTGTTTGCTCCATTACTCGCCGCCACAGAGATTGTACCGTTACACTGGGATGGATCTCTGTGACACAGTACTACATGCAACGGTACTCTTCTCGGAAGTCACACATCCGAGAGGCTCGCTAATGGCCGGTCGGGGTGTGTCCTCGCTCACGCCGGCTTGCCGTACAACTTAATGTCTCCGCCATTGATCCCCCCACCCCCCCACTTCCCATTTTCACCAAAAAGGCTTCACAACCCCAACGGGACTTTTGGAGCGAATGGTCAGCAGGGAGCAGCACGCAGCGGTTCGCTCGAACGCATCTCGGACGACACGAGCTACGAAGTGCTCAAAGTGCAGTCCATCGGGCATATCAGATGTGCGGTGAGAAGGACGGGAAGCCGCCTGCAGTCATGGCTGAATCTCCGACGGGAGAAGCTTCTCCGGCAATTAGGAGAACGAGCCTCAGGCACGTAAAGAATGTCTATTTTTTTTTTTTTTTTTTTTTTTTACAGCTCGCTCTTCGTTTCTGGTCCAAAGATTGTGAGAGGAGGGGAGCACGGAAAGGCCTCAAGGAGACATGAATTCTGATCCTTTGAAAAAGTCCCGAAAGTCTCACTAAGCTCTTCTCTCAAAAATGATAAAAGGGCCAAAAAGGCAAAAATTCTTCAGAAAGTCACATACAGTGAAATTCAGAAATTTGTTATAGTGTAAATACATTATATATGTTTGAAGATAATTACTAAGATTGTGCCGAGACTGAGAACTATGTAGTTCTCACTTGCGGAGTCTCTCAGTCTCAGTATTTTTCCAGATTGTCAGCTACTACACGCAGCACCGCTAACGCTAACAGTGTGATGTACATTAGTCAGTCTACAAGTCAATGATTGCAGATATTACTAGCTCAGCTCCAATTTATCGGTTTACATGTTTTTTTTTTCTAGCATTTATAAGCCCAAACATCAAATGTGGTGTGGCTAAAAGACAAATACTTGCTCCAGTATCAGGAAGACTCAACGTGTGATTTTTGTGGCCATAGCCTGTGAAAATCATTTGTCCGCAGGGGATTGGTAGTTTTGCTATTCTAGGACAGCGCAAGGGCTGCAAATGTATTTAACTTTACAAACTTTCTTTGCTTGACCACCCCCAACACCCCCCGTGCGTGCCAAGCGTTCTTTTTCACGAGGAACGCGAGCACATCAGAGTAATGTTCTTTACTGTTCAGTGAGCGCCGCGGAAAAGTGGCCATTTGGGGCCCGATTTTTGGGACGGCGTTCATTTCCGGGGAGCGGCGGCCGCTCAACGCTTTGCGACTGAACTGCTTCCGATCAAACCAACCATGCTCAGTCCCGCACAAACTGTACTCAGAACATCTCGCAGCTCAGAAATAAATGAATAACAACAGACACTTAGCATGTACAGTACCGCAGCAACAAGAGCTGATCTTTTATTGATGCGCTGATTACCTGCAAGTTTTCCTAAAGCCCATATTGTTTGTTGAATTATTTAGTGGGCAGGCCCGAGGTGGATCAGCAGAGCAGACTCAAGTGGGCATAAAACTATTCAATAACGCCTCAACACTTCAAAGCAGGAAGTCATGCGATCCAACGCGGGGGGGGATACGCGGCGTTCTTTGATGCTGCTTCGGTGCGAGAACGGCTCGGCCGAGTGAGAGCGATCCCGTCACTTTATATCTTATACTGGATCGGCTTGACGAGACACGTGGGGTTATATACATTCTGCATCATACAGTCCTTCTCTTCCTGGCATCAAGCGAGTCCTTATTAATGGGCAATTAAAATTTCATCAGCACTGAAAAATAAATGAGGCAGAGACAGTGTTTGGGAACAAGCCTTTGCAACACGTCAATTAAACAATAACACCTTTATGTGCCACTGTGTAACTTTTGTTCCTTCACGGAGAACTAAATCATGAGCCAGTCCTCAGCACGTTAGGCTCATCGGGCGCGTCATGAGCTGCCGATTTGAACTGCAAACATTTCCAGGAAACAGGACAAAGAATAGTCGGTCACGGTCCTCGGCTTTGCTTTAAAAGTGCTTTGTGAACAGCAGCAGAGTAAATGTCTGAGCATGTACGGTATTTGCTCAGGTGAGTGACATTGCAATCAAGATAGTTTTGAAAAAGACACCTGAGCAAAGAAATACGGGAGATCCGAATACGAGGTCGAGTGGTAACATTGAGGAACAATACGCTTGTACAGAAGACTGCGAAAGCTACTTATGAATTGAAATTTGAAGTTCATGAACCGCCATTGTATGAGCGGATGAGATTTTACCTCCATGAGTTCAAATACTTTTATCGTCTTCTCCTTTACATTCAAATATGCCTTTTCCTGTTAATATCCGGTCTCTTGTGGACTTTATATGGAACCACTAAAAGCTAACGCAATAAGTAGTAATTTATCTCATATTATTGTTTTTCTCCAGTCAAACTCTCCTAATGAGCTTCGGAGATAGCATCGATTTATTAGCATCCTCCTTGGCTAACCATGCTAAATCCCATCTATAGTTACGGATAGTTCATAGTATGCGTTTGGTTTTTCCCACTACACCTGTTGGATTTTACGTTACGTTTATTTCCATAAAACAGTAGCCGAATGTTGTCATTTGTAAGTAACTAATCTCCGCTTGTTGGTTTATTTCAACCTTACCCAGCTAACATTGGGCATTCTTCCACGGTCCACTTTCATATTTACTCCAGTTTCTTTCCGGCATTTGCTTCTACAATCAAGCACATGATCGTTAGCGATACCTGAGATTTTAAACTTTAAAAAAAAAAAAAAGTAATAAGCAGATGTGGAGAAAAGTACTGACACTCAGCACTGGAGTACAAGTACAGACAATTGTGCAATGAATAAATAAACTATTGATTCAACTCCTGTACTGTAGTGGAAGTAAAAAGTTATTTTTTTTTTTTTAAATTACAACTGGAAGAAATACTCCAATTCAAGGAAATGCATGAGAGAGTGCTTCAGTCGTCCTGGTATTTAAAACCACCACTGCTGATAATTAAACGTATGCTCTGTAACTAAAATTAAACGCATCAGTGATCTCTAGGGGGAGCGGCGGGGCAGCAAGTGTCACCGAGACAGCAATGTGATCTATTTAGATGAAAAAAAAAAAATCATAATTAGGAGCTACAGTATATGTACAAGGTCAGGGATAGCCCAGGTTATCCCTATAGATGAGCTCGATAAATTATGCAGGAAACTCCGTGCACGGAGGTGTTTGAAGCTTCTTCCGGTCTTGTTTTGACCGCGGTGTCTTGTTTCGGGAATACTGAGAAGCTCCGCTCTCTTGCGGACACGTTACAATGTACGGCGCAGCCAATGATGCACGGTCCAACTATCAGTCCGAGTAACAGTGTGGAAAAAAAATAAGAAAAAAAAATCAAAGGCCGACGGGCCGACTCAAGGAGTGTTGCACGGAATATCTAAAAACCTTCCTTGGGTACGCTCCCTGCTGAATGTGGAGGACAGTAATGAAAAGGCCAACCTCTGCGAACGTCCAAACTCACTGAGCTCCCGCAATGGTAATAAGGAGCAGGGTCTCGTGAATCCATATTTTAATTGAGAACGGCTTCCCAGAGTCTATTAAGCGCGGCGTGGGCCGAGAGCGTGTTAATGAGCGGGATGATTGAGGAGGGGACAGAAAGGAAGCCGGCGTAATGAAGACGGGTGCGTCTATAAATACGTGACATTAAATAAACAAAAGGCGCCAGCCGTTCCATCGCCAAAAACAAGCGTTCATTAATAACCCGGAAAGATGCTCACACACACTATAAACAAATCCAATAATGAGAGACAATGAAAGCTGTCATATATTAATCTAAAAAAAAAAAAAAAAAAAGCACCATTTATAAAGGGTTTTAATTGACTTCCAAAAGTGGGAGCAGCAAGATGTCTGGCCCTCCAAGGGAAAGACAGCTGGGAGACATTATTGATTATCTATAGCACAAAATTAGTTCTCCAAGCCCATATGAAACGGAATAAGTTGTACTTGGAGAATTATTTTTCACTTTTGAGTGTAACCTTTCTTCTTCTTTTTTTTTCCTCATTACTTCTCCCTCCTGCAGCTCAAAGGAACAGATGAAAAGCACCAATTCAGGCAAAAGGAACGTCAGACTGTTCGTCAAAGCGCAGAGATTTATACCCTCGAGAAGGAAACTGAAATATGCCCTCCCACCCCTCCTTCTCTGTCTTAACATTAGACACCTTCATTCCACATGATGGAAAATAACTACACCCACTGGATCCATCTAACGACATCCAATATAAGAAATGATGGGCATTTGATTGGACAGTGTTTCCTTCAAAGTTCACAATCAATTAATTAAGTCAATGATTTTCTCCCATTAGCTGGCAACCATTCCAGGGTGTGCCCCCACCTCTTGCCCAGTCAACTAGGAAGGGCTCCAAATGGATTGTTCTGAGCAATGACGTAGAATAGAAACTAGACTGAACACTCTGCATCCAACATTGGTTCCGCCATGGTCAAAAAGCAAGGTAAACAATACACATATTGTTATGGAAAACGATGCGATAAATCTATATACTTGGCATGTTTTGGTTCATTACAGACAGAAATATAATCTAAAAATTTGCAGCATGCCCAGGAAGGTTGAAAAGATACATTGACACATACATATGTAATGGGAGATACAGACCTTCATAATATTGTAATGATATATTCACCACATTCATAATTCTAATAATTAATTATGAAGTTTGAACTGAAACCCACTAACCGGTGAAAAGTTTCTTCTTTGCGATTGCTTGCACGGTTTTGACAGCTAACAGCGCAACAAGAATGAACCATATTGACACCAAAAAAGCTAAACCAAACGTATTCCAATAATATGTTTCACAATGTACAATTATAAGGATATCAAAGGATGTTAACTTTCACGTGAAATAGTACCCAAAGCAATGTTTTGCCCTGACCGGAAGCTGAATGCGAATTGCAATGTGAAGGGGTCTGTGCGTAGTCTAGATTTTATTCTACGTC
The DNA here is from genome assembly GCF_019802595.1 of Syngnathoides biaculeatus. Taxonomy (NCBI): domain Eukaryota; kingdom Metazoa; phylum Chordata; class Actinopteri; order Syngnathiformes; family Syngnathidae; genus Syngnathoides; species Syngnathoides biaculeatus. Next base: position 15,124,793 of record NC_084649.1, on the reverse strand, counting down.
CTTGTTTCTGAGCTAATAAATGTGATTGTAGCTAAACTTTCTGCAGCTAACGAGAAGTTGCTCTTCTTTTGATGTCGTAACAGTGAGACGGAATCCACAGCGCCCCATGTGGTAGGAGTTAAGTGCTGCACTCTATTTGTCTTACATTGCATTACAAAACATTCATTGATCAATCATTTGACCATAACCTGGGAAGGCTGACTTTACATAGATAACAACACAGATACTGATTCAAAAATAAGCTCAATTTTTCACTGGTACTTTAGATGATCCATTTTCCATTCAATTGTCCTGTCCAGGGTCACGTGAGAGCCGGAGCCTATCCTGGCTGACTTTGAGTAAAAGGCGGGCTCCATCCTAGACTGGTCAGAATTCTCCAACGTCCAGTTGATGACTTAATGGCAAATTTGAATGTAATCTAAATAAAACGTTCCAGTATGTGTTATGTCAATTCTTCGTTTACATACGGCGGTTATTGTGATATTTCTTCAATGTTTTTCATCCAGTATACACTACCATTCATGTATGAATAAATTCCATCATGGTGATAAATATTTTCAGTATTTCACTTATCTTAGTGAACTGTATTAAATATGCAGTTATGTTGTCAATGGAGTTCAGTTCTACTCCAGTTTCCTCTCCCAACGTGCAAACATGCATCTTGTGTTATTTGAGCACTTTAAATTGCCCATAGGTGTGAATGGTTCTTTGTTTACACGTGCCCTGTGATCAGCTGGCGACCAGTTCTTTTAAACCTTAAAATTGAAATTCTCGAATAAGTGGGGGATAAACTGTCAATAAACTTTATAACAGTTGGTTCCCCCAAAAAATGGTCCAAAAAAACAAAAGGGGAAACAATGAAAAAACTAAAGAAAACCAATTTTTCATCGGTGAATCACCCAGTACCAAACCGCGAGTATCTTGTATAAACATTTAATGACATTTTTGCTGGGTTGCGTGACGTCAAACATTTTCAGTGTAAAATATAGCTTGGACTCAACTCAAAGGTTGTGAGATACTGCTATTGATATTGTGATATTTCATCATATTTGTCACCCAGTGAGTGCCACAAATTGTACCGAGAGGCCTTTCAGTATTTTTTTGGACTAGAGTGAAACGTTGCAATTAGCACGTGTTGTTTTTGCTCACAAACGCCAAAACATTCCTGTTTGAATGGAACGAGTGTGACAGCACAAGAGCAGAATAATTTACGTTAACGACCCAAATACGTTTTTCACACCATAATTGGAGTCCGCTGCTTGCAGAGTTCTCGCGGAATCCCATTCGAGAATATTTGTGTTCCGGTGAAGGTGCGATAAAAGGGAAGAAACGATCCATTCAAACAATGACCGTACGGCATTTTGGATGAACACCTCTCTACCTTTGGCTGTAGAGTGATTTTGATCCTTTGCGTTGCTGTGAGTAAAAACAAACCCCCTTGCTTTGTATTCTGAGTATCCGTTGCGTTCAAAGGACGAGGTCTTTAGAAAAACGGCGGAAGGCAATTTCGCTATTATCGCCACTCAATGCGGTGGAAAAAGGCACTCAACGAGGCTTATTTGAGCCACCCACCATTTTCTGGAACTTAAAAGTATCCCTCACGTGATACTTACTCTTTTCGGGCAGACAGCTCTCGAGTTTTTCTGTCCATACATTTTAAGGAAGGAGAAAGACAATACAGCTTTCCCCCTAAAATGTTCATGCATCCATTTTCTTTGCTGCTTATCCTCAAGAGGGTCGCGGGGAGTGTTGGAGTCCATCCCAGCTGTCAACGGGCAGGAGGCGTGGCAGACGCTGAACTGGTTTCCAGCCAATCGCAGGGCACATACAGATGAACAACCATCCGCACTCACAATCACACTTATGGGCAATTTAGAGTGTACAATTAGTGTTGCATGTATTTGGGATGTGGGAGGAAACCCGAGTGCCCGGAGAAAACCCACGCAGGCACGTGGAGAACATGCAAATTCCACACAGGCGGGGCCGGGATCGAACCCGGGTCCTCGGAACTGTGAGGCCAACGCTTTACCAGCTGAGCTGCCCTAAAATGTTCAAATTTCCTTGTAGATGGTAGCAAAGCACTACTTTTTTTTTTTGTTTAATGAAGTTCTGAACTCACTTTAATCTCATTTTTTGGCACTGAGATGGCGTCAAAATGTGACGGCTTTGAGCTGAGCACTAAAACAGTGAATATTTCCCAGCGGACGACAGAAGTTGCGAATGCGTGACCACTAAATCGGGATTTCATCATACATAAAAAATGTAATTATGATACTGCTGTGCAGTTTGACAGCCAGTACAATAATAGGAAGATGCTTGTGCGGGATTTGCGTGTACGCGTCAGGACTCGGCCTCTACCTTAGCGGCAAAAGACGAGCTGGGCTTCTCCAGGAGGTCCCAAAGTTTCTTCCTCTTCTCCGAGCAGCACGTGGTGGTAAACTCCTCGCCTTCGCGCTCCCTCATGTTCTCCGCCTCCCGTTTGAGCTCCTCGTTCATCTGCTCCTTCTTCTGGTGGTACCTGGCCTGGCAGCAGGACTCCAGGTAGATCTCGTCGATGCCCCAGAAGTCCAGCTCTTGACTGAAGGACAGGGCGCACATCTCCTCCATCATGTGCAGCTTCCCCGTGCGGTAAAAGTTCAGGATGGACGTGAAGGCGCCGGGGTGTCTGTCGAAGAAGTACTCGTTGCTTTCCAGGCTGTAGTCGTCGCATATCTCCATGATGGAGTCGTGGGTGTTGCAGTCCCGCAGCTTGCCCAGTCTCGTGCGGGGCAGCCGGTCCAGCGTCCTCCACAGGACCTCGTGGAGGAGACCCCCGACGTTGAGCCTCACCCGGCGGGTGTGCTTGCTCCGGATGATGTCCACCGCGTCCGGGGGCTGCGCGCAGGACGACCTCGATGCCACTTTGATCATCTTCGCTCAAGTCGATCAGTCGGTCATGACGGGACGGGGGTTAACGAGACCTGGCCCTTTGGATGACCTCATCAGGGTCTGCACGCTATTCCCGTGACTGCAACGACAACAACAACAACACATTTTTTTTCAAAGATCAGCTGTGCTTTAATGACTCGAATCATGTGTTAAAACGATTCTAGGATCGCTGCATATCCAGGAATTTCACGGACGGGGTGCTGGTCTGGCGTATAAACGGGGTTCACTTACGATCAAGGTGCATTTGGGGCACCTCCAGCAGTGTCCTACAGCAGTAGCAATGCCAGTGGGGTTTATCCACTCATCAGAGAACAGAATGGAAATCTTAATCTGCTTTAGGAGGCACAGACGCTGTTCTTGCTGACGAGGGCGGACGCGGGAGATCCCACTGATAAACTGGACTTACATGTTGCAGGACTTTAGTGGGACTCGCTTGCAAATGTGGCGCGTACAGAACTTAATCAGATCCAGCACAAGAGTGATACTGTGTGCAAAAATCAGCCTTTATGAATATAATACTGCTAGCTAACGTCAATGACTTCATAATGCGTTCACTGTATTTTGCCGTCATTGCGCTGCATCATGCTGAGGAGTCTTTCGATACATATTTTGTCCAAAGTAAAAACATTATAAGATCAATCATGCCAGTATTAATTGTCACAGGGGACAAAAGGGGAAAATAATAACAGTTTACCAAATTTGTGACCAAATTATCATTTTTTTTCATTGTAGTCTCCCTAAAATCTGGATACAGGTCCCATGATGGCAAAGTGAAGTTATTTCTTCAAGTTCACATGAATTTTCCAAAGTGAATCATGTTTGAATTCATATTGAAGGTACTCGACAATATTCCAATTGAATTGTCATTTCTCGAAAATGTGTCCAGTTTCTAGGGACACCATATACTGTACTATTTAATCTATTTCTCAGCCATATTCCAGCACAAAGCATTTTCCTCTCAATTATTATTATTATTTTTTTGCAACGGGTCCCAACGCAAACTCCCATGTACATTTTTGAGGAAGAATTAAAGAATTTTTGGACAGTTTGTGAGCTGTCCAGTTCTGATTTATGTGTCGCTGTCTAGTGCTGAAACGATGCTTTCAAATACAAAAGACAAGCCAGCAACTTCACTCATGACGAATTCAAGCGGTCAGGCGGGTTGTCATAATAAAGTTGAGCGCATATTCGGAGCCTGCGGGAAGAGGACAGTGTTGCAAACATAAAGGAAGCAAGCAAATGAAGTGTTCCATACGTGTCTCCCGTGCAGCCCGGATGATGCCGTGGACCTGCGGCGACTTCATTTCAACCAGACCCGCGCGTAAAGCTGGCGAACCCGTCCGGATCTGCTGCACTGGGCTCGGATGCGATGAAGGCATCATGAGCGGCGTGGAGACATGATGCAAATGTTGCCACTTTCTCCTCCCTTCCTCTCGCTTTTTAAACAAGACGTCCTCGTCCGCAGAATCAACAAGTTAAGACATGGGGACTGCTGCGGGCTGGGTTCGAGTGCTCCCCCCTCGGAGTGCGCCGGATCCAGCTAGACGCCATGTGGGAGTGCGGACTGATCCCGCTGCCAGGCTTTATTTCTCTCAGGCTCCGCTAGCTCACTTTAACCCTCGGTGTGCCAGAATGCCGCTCCAGCAAAGCCAGCGCGCGACTAGATTGGGCGCAGCTGGCCACCAGAGAGGGCTGTTTTCACTCTGCGTTAAGATGTATTTTATAATTAATACAGAGTACTTAGCTGCTTATCCTCACGAAGGTCATGGGAGTGCTGGAGCCTATCCTAGCTGTCAACGGGCAGGAGCCGGGTACACCCTGAACTGGTTGTCAGCCAAACGCAGGGCACTTCGAGACAAACAGCCGCACTCACAGTCACACCTAGGGGCAATTTAGAGTGTCCAATTAAAGTTGCATGTTTTGGAGATGTGGGAGGAAACCAGAGTTCCCGGAGAAAACCCATGCAGCCACAGGGAGAACATGGAAACTCCACACAGGCAGGTCTGGGATTGAACCCGGGACCTCAGAACTGTGAGGCCAATGCTTTCCAAATGTGCCACTGTGCCGCCCTGAGCAGTTTTCATTGATGTACAAAACGTACTGCTACCACTTCATGTTTGTCATGTCACGTTTTAACAAACAGGACAAAAGTGATTTTGAACCCCCCCTGAATAGTATTAAGAATAATAATCCCAAAATTTTCTTAGGCGCTTATCCTCACAAGGGTCGCGGGGAGTGCTGGAGCCTTTCCCAGCTGTCAACGGGCAGGAGGCGGGGTACACCCTGAACTGGTTGCCAGGCAATCGCAGGGCACATAGAGACAAACAGCCGCACTCACAATCACACCTAGGGGCAATTTAGAGTCTAATCAAAAGAATAATAATAATAATGTAAATTCTGAAAGGTCCCCGATTTTCCTGTAACAATTGAACCGTATTTCCATACAAGAGGGGGAGTGTGATATTCAGGTCACGTAATCAATCCAAGACTCAAATGAATATTTTGAGCGATTTAAAGGGATGGAAATGGAGTTCATCAATCACAGCCCCTTAAAACAAGTTATGCTTTTTTTTATGGATTGAGTAAAGAAGAAGTAGAAGCAAACTTTTTCTTTTTCTGAAGAATAATCCACATTTTGTCAACACAAACTCCACAGTGGAATCAGATACTGTACACCACTTATGTTTCGCGACTCATTTGTTTCATTTTCTGTGTACTCTACATTTCTATTGCCCACGGCCTCACAATATGTATTAGACAGAACCCTGCCAGGAAGTTATTAGCAGCTTCCCACGAAGTAGACACGTCTAAACTTTTCCACTCAAACTCCAAACATTCGTGTCGCTGTGACAGATGCCTGCGTTCAGGTTGAAAGTAAAGACAGTCCTCCTCCGCACAAGAGACCCAGTTAATATTTCCACTTGTATTCACATCCATATTAGGAACACCCAAATGTGAGAAAATGTGTTTTCCAGCTTTTATTGAGCCAAATCAAATTGTTGAAGTTGGAAAAATATCACAGCGCGCCACCAGTGGAGCTGTACTGGTATAATGGTGTGGATGAACAACTAATTGCTGTTCCTGTCACTCTACATCATTGATATAGACATAGAGAAATAGAACTGCACTCAGTCTGCATTTGCAAATTAAAGCAGTGGCTGGGAGCAGAATTTAAAAAAAAAACAAAAAAAAAAAAAAAACGCTCTCCTTACACCAGGGGTGTCCAGAATTTTTTTACCCCAAGATCTACTTCTCAACCAGCCAGCCTCTCGCGACCTACTGACGATGTGGGGGGGGGGGGGGGGTGATGCCCCCAAACCATTTTAAGGTTAATGTTGTGTTGCCTCCTATATTTAAAATACAGAATTAGTTTTTTGTGCACTGTATTTTCTGTGCTTTCATCCTGGATCAGGCTGTGCCAAGGTGGAATTTTAAATATTACACAACATCTCATTCAGCACGTTCTACTTTGGCGAGAAAGAGAAAATCTCATCCAGTTTAACCACTTTATATTCGATTATTCACATACTCTGACAGTCATTGCATCTTAAAACAACAGCATTACTTTTTAACTTTCTCCTTAATATCGAAAGTAAACATAAGCAGCATGTCGAGGTCGTCTTTGCTCTACGTTGCCCAGACTGTGTTGCGAACTAAAGCAGCGGCGGTGGACGCTGTCATTATAAAACACATTGATGAACTGCGTAAGCACTGTAATATTTGTAATTATGAGTGTACGTTTTTAAGAACGGGGGGCGGGGTGTAAGGTAAACTACGAAAAAGTGTGGTGGACCAGTGGTCGTCGTTAGAGAAAGTTCCGTGTGCTACCTAAAAGAAACCAGTGGCTTCTTCTTTTCATTTTTTACAGTCCATATGTGAATTGTGCCATTGGATGTAACAACCAGTCATCCCTCTCTCATTGAATCATATTACAAAATGCCAGAAACTGAATAGATGGATGTTATACTTTCAATATGCATTGGATTTTTTTTTTTGTGTATAATATCTGCAAAGAGACTGTATCAGCGGTGCACAATTGCACATGCGCGCAGTTTGGAGGAAACATTGGCTGACGTCTTTTTTTTTTTGGCACGCCATCCCGCTATCAACCAAGACTGCCTCGCGACTGACTTGAGCACCCCTGCCTTACACAGTCAACGCAACAAAAGACAAAACAAAATACTTGATTTTTAAAATTTATTTAATTTTAAATAACTAAAAAACATCATAGTATAAATATATAAAATAGAATCGGTTAAAAAACAGCTTTTTTTAAAACATACTGTACATATCATGACGTACAAATAAATATGCATTTAGACCGTGAAGCCTTTGTGCATGTTCCTGACTTTCATGCGCACCAACAACTTTCCCTTTGGTTGCAACATCCCAAATCCATAACGGCTGGTGTCTATCTCCGGCATCTGAGCATTGATGTCACACAATTCCAAATCCATATCCAACACCAAGTACGTGAACCTAAATGGGGGGTGGGGGGGGGGGAGGAAAAAAAAAAAGAGGTTCTCGACTCAAATAATCTAACGGGAGGCCTTGATGTGGTTGACGTGTCCAGGACACTCACTGTCTGATGGTATTGATGGCAAACTGCTTTCCCACGCAGCCATTGGTCCCCGCGCCCCACGGCATGGTGTAATATTTCAGCCTTTTGCCTCCTTTGTAAAAATCCCTTTTAGCCGATCCATCTTTATTCAGGAAGCGGTCAAACTGGAACTTCTGCAAACAGATTCGGGGGAAGTCGTCAAGTGTCGGATTCGTTGACGCAAATCCCCTTCAACGGGCGCCTTTTGTGCGCGTCAGGATCAATTTGAAAGTGACCTTGCCACGTCCTCCCCGTGCCAATTAGTGGCGATTTTGTTTCCATGCTTCGCTAATCCCTCAGCGGTGTGAAAATAAAACATATTTGTGTGTTGGGATTTCATCACCGCCTCTCCCAAACTAATGGACATTCTAAATACACTCTCAAATGGTACAGAGAGAATACAAAGTTCATTCTTTGAATTCACCAGCTCTTGTATATTTTAGCCTTGCTGTTATTAGCTGAAAAACTCACTTGCTGTTTTTGTGCCTTTGCTAAAACGTTTTAGGATGATGCTAAAGCCCTATCCGAAAGTTCTACTGTAAATGACTTAGCAATCCTTTTTTTAAGGTGATGTTCCATGGAATTGGGCTCCAGGGGTGCCAAAAGGAAACTAGTTTGGCTTGAGACTTAAGAGCAGGGGTGTCCAACTAATTTTTGACCACATTGTAGTTACGGTTTCACTCAGAGGGCCGTTAAATCTTTAACATTGTTCATAAGTCATGAGTAATGGGTTTTTCAACCATTGTTCATGTTTGGTAATTCAAAAATGCTTATAATAGTGCAATGTTATCATTTATCATATATGAGAATTTGAAATGTTGAGATTCTCACAAGAATCATGGAAGTTGACACACATGATTTGCCTTCCCGGGCCACATAAAACCATGCGGCGGGCCAGATCTGGCCCCCGGGCCATAACTTTGGCACCTGTGCTTAAGCGGCTCTTGAGAACACAAAGAAACAATTTCCAGAATCTCAAAACAAAGTCCGTGACAGATAAAAGGCACAGAATGAATAAAGGGAGCTGAAGTCTTAGATTAATTCCCTTGACAACATTTTTTTTTTGTGTGTGTGAGTGTTTGTATTTTGTCCTGATGTGGGAACCGATGTTGGGATCATTTGCATTTACATTTTCACAGTGTTTGACGACTGCAAAACTGTCGGATGGTATCAGTCTACAGATAGAGTAAAGCGGGCGGCTGTTCATTTATCTCCATGCCGGCGACAGATAAATCTCGACAGAAAGAGAAACTTTGTATTTCGGGTAAAAGTTTTAGTGAACATTAGTTTTTTCTGCACTTCATGTGAATTTATGTATTTATTTTGTAAAGGAACTGAAAACTGTTTGGGTATTACAGTTTGTTTTATATTTATTGTTAAAACTATTACCGTAATTCCCGGCCTACAGATCGCACCTGGTTGTAAGCCTCACCCTGTACATTTGTAAAGGAAATACCATTTTGTATATACATATGCCAGAGATGTGTAAAAGCCGCAAGGGCCCACATTGACACCCACATTGAAACACGAGATATTTACAAAGAAAGATGGTACACAGAGAGTAACGCTAATGCTAATGCTAGCGCCGTGCTAACGCTAGTGCCACGCTAACGCCAACGTTAGCGCCACCTAACAAGGCCGGTTTAAAAAAAACATACCGGTAAAAATCACTGAGACAAGGGAGTATCGCACTAGCACAGTGCTAGGTAAAAGTCACTTCCTCGGCACATATAGTCAACCGCTCTCACTCTTACCTGTTCCGCTCGAGTGCATCCTTTCGGCCTTTAGAAAAAACCGCACAAATTAGCCTCATCACTGCAAAAACCGCAGGGTTGAAAGCGTGTGAAAAAGGTTGCGGCTTATAGGACAGAAATTATTATCAGAAACCATGAAGGTTTTTTAAAGGTGACGTCAATTCCACTCAGTTTTCTACTATTTACTGTACCTGTACAGTCTTGTCAATAAAGTTTTAGAAGGAGAGTACACGTTCGCAGAAGCAAGAGAGGGGCTCACCTGCGGCTGGTGGTAAATCTCGGGGTCCATTTGGGGGCTGGTGAAGGGGAACAAGCACACCCTGTCTCCTTTTCGCAGATGGTACTCTTGACCATTCGCCATTTGAATGGTCTTCTCCTGCACTACTTCTCTGGTGATGAAGGGGGCAGCAGTGAGTCGGAGTGTTTCCTCCAAGGCACTGTCTGGAGAATTTGTGTGAAAAACGCGTCAAGTTACTGTAACATATTAGACAATAAAGTTTTTTTTTTTTAAATGTACAACATAGTTTGTCGTAGTCTCCTGATAGTAAGTCATATATTTCGATGATCAAAACTAAAACTAAAAATAATGGTGTTCGAGTCAAAGTTGGAAGAGGGGAGGAAGTCAAAAAGGGAGGAAGTGCTTGGACCCATTTTGCTGAATACAAAAGTAGGTTGCGAATATACTGAATTGCCCAAAGGTTAGGTAGAGAGAAGCAATCGGTTTAATGAGTTTGTTTTATTTGCTCACTGCTTCCAAATGTGGGTTTGCACTTATTTCAAATCTTTCACCTACCGAAGACCGGAGTGTTCCCGCGAGAGTGGAGGAGGGAAGCGCCTGATGTTTCTGTCCGGGAAATGTGCTTGAACTCGCTCCTCACGGCGGTCAGCGCTTCAGGATTTGTCAACAAGAAACCCAAAAGCCAAAAAGCGGCAGGGCCGACGTTACCCTGCGAGCAAACAAAAGGGGACAGTGACCGTGGCGCTCTTTTTGTCTCACTCCGCTGTCGCGTAGCAACACCGCAGGTGTTTGTTTGGCAAAGGCAAGTAGGAAGGACAATGGGGGGAGAAAAATGAAAAATCTTCAATCAAAACAGTCCACTAAAAAACAGATGGTCCTTTTTGTCTGGATACTCTCATTTTGGGCAGTGCAGAAATCTTTCAGTCCACCAGGAAACTCAATTGAAGCCCGAGACTGCCGGCCAGCTGTCGGCATCAATTTGGACAAAACCATATCGCAAAGTAACGATTGCGTAATGAAAAAAAAGGGTAAAAAAAATCATATACAGTAATTTCATAATCATATAACAAAGATAATTCTCACTAAAACTATTGAACTAAATTGAATGTTAAACTTGACCATTAGTTAAATGTTCATTTTACTTTTTCTTTTTAAAGTGCCAGGAATGACTCACAAGCAACAAAAAACGTGCATTTTCCAGGAATTCTACAGAAACATAGCAACTGGAAACATGATTTGGAAAAGCCTGTGTGGGCGTGGCCGCGAGCCCGCGGTAAATAATTGCCACCTCATACGTGACCCTTCGATCTATAATTAATTGGTTGTTTTTCCTCGGGTGCGGTGGTTTCTTGGATATCAAGTTATAAGAACAAGATGTGGCCAGACACGTCAAATGTTTTCACTGATCATAATTTGCACGTATTACTGCCAAATTACAATGATTTTTAAAATCCATCCATTTTCTTAGCCGCTTATCCTCACGAGGGTCGCAGGAGTCCTGAAGCCTATCCCAGCTGTCAACGGACAGGAGGCGGGGTACACCCTGAACTATTTGCCAGCCAATCACAGGGCACATCGATAGAAACAGCCACACTCAGAATCACACCTAGGGGCAATTTAGAGGGTCCAATTAATGTTGTGGGACCGGGATTGAACCCGGGACCTTAGAATTGTGAGGCCAATGCTTTCCACCTGAACCACCGTGCCGCCTTATTTTTAACAAACATGACAAAATTAATATTTTTGTAATGGCAAACTTCCCTCGTAAGCCCTTATAATATAATAACTGGAATTCATGTTTATGACAAACATGCCTATATGCTCAGGTACTACATGTTTGGAATGAATAACCCAATTGTGGTGCAAAAAATGATCTGTATGAATACATTAACATGCTTTAAAGAAGTCGGCAAACGCTTGACTGGCTCAAGTGTGACTCAGCGTCGCTGCAAAGTTGCGATTCAAAACTTGGAAGTAAAACGAAGGCGACGTGTGCGGAACAAAATGATGAGTAAGCTGCCTGCAGGGTAAACTTGACATCTGATCAACACTTTGAATACAAAGAGGGCCTCCAGCAGGGCTGGAGGCAAGACGGAATGAGTCAGGATGGAGTTGAATGGATGTATGTCGAGTTTTTTTTTTTTTTTTTTAAATCCAAAGCGGCACACGTGGTGCTCGAGCCCGATTAGATTTTTGTGTCCATTTGAATTCAAACAATAAAAAATGTGTTGTTGTAAATGATTCAGGAGGGAGGGGAGGTGGAGTGACACTCAAACTTTGTTTGTCTTCCTCAGGTGAAGTGCTTCAATCATTTCTGTCAGCTTAGGTATGGTAGATTGTACTGGTATTTGTACAACGACTGAAAAAAAAGTCCTACAAACTGACGTATACATTGCACATGATTAATATGTTGTAAACTAATATATATTATTCTAATATTTTCGAGGAGAAGAATGGAAAATTAGGTCACTTTTTGCCATTTTAATCATGTGCAACTAAAGTGCATGATCAAATCAAGTATTTTTTTTTTCATTGTACTTTTCCGAGTATTTACCGTTTGGGATGACTTTTTACTTTTATACCGGTAGCCTTTATTTTGTCAAAATGGGCTTGCCACAGTTTGATGGGGAAAAAATATATATACATAGCAAAACTGGCCAACATTTATGATTGCACCTCTGAGCAAAATGCAACTCCTGTTTTTTCTTCCTACTTAGGTTAGATTTCCATGCATCCATTTTCTTTGCCCCTTATCCTCACGAGGGTCTTGGAGAGTGCCGCAGCCTATCCCAGCTGTGAATGGGCAGGAGGTGGGGTACACCCTGAACTGGTTGCCAGCCATTCGCAAGGCACAATCACACCGAGGGGCAATTTAGAGTGTCCAATTAATGTTGCATGTTTTTGGAAAGTGGGAGGAAAACGGAGTGCCCAGAGAAAACCCACGCAGGCACAGGGAGAAGATGCAAACTCCACACAGGCGGGTCCGGGACTGAACCAGGAACCTCAGAACTGTGAGATCAACGCTTTACCATCTGAGCCACCGTACCGCCCTAGATTAGATTTCAATTTTTAAATCTCTATAGCTCTCGACCAAAGTACAGGAATTGAATCAGTATCTGGACTTCTAATGAAGTACTGAGGGAGTACTTTTTCCACCTCTGCCTTAATGGTAGAAAGTGAACAGCACCCTCGAGTGGCGAGAAGACGAGCATTGCAGTTCAAATGGAGTCACGTTCATCATTTGCCTCCTGTCCGTCAGACAATTAAACGTTTCTTTGGCACAAACACGTGACAGGTGCCCGCTGACCTCGCGCTCACCTGAGTGGCCCAAACTTGCAGGAGTACCGCCCGCCTCTGCGTCTCCTCGTCCGCTCCCTCCCGCTGCAGAAGTCGCCTGTAGGCGTGAATCCACGCGTTTGACCCCAAGTCCTCTGACTGACCTGCAGGGGCCAAAAGCTCCCACAACCTGTGACGCGCACTCTGGGCTGTCTTTTTCTCATCTGTTTAACAAAAACAAAACATACAAAACTTGAGTCACAGCAAGATACGAAGAGTTTGAACGACAGGCACACAAAAGGAGAGATGTCAGCAGAGGGTAAAAAGGTGAGGAAAGATACCACAGTAACACGTACGTGTCCGTGTAATAACATAACAACCGGCAGATGTGAAGATGACTTCAGACTGAAAAAAAAAAAAAAACAACAATGACGCTGCACAGAGCAAATAAAAGTATAGCGAACGTGTGGAGGCAGAGAGGACAAAATGTGACTCATACCAGCAAGGTTTAAAATGACATATTTACTAAGCCCCATATATTAAAGGAAGACGTCTTCATAGATACTAGATAATAGATACAAAGTTGTTTGTTTGGACGAAGACGCGTTACATATCAATTTACTTATGAATCATGACAGTCGGTGAGTACACATTTTTAACGGTCTTGGAATCCTTTGTGACTGCGATGTGAGCTATATGCATGCTATGGGCTATGTCCAAAGTCCATCAAAAAAATGCGAACTTATTTTCTGAATACATCGTCAGACTTTCTAATGGTTTATTTATATATGGAATATAAAATGCATAAAAAAAAGGGACTTCTCTAAAGTGATTACACGTATATATCCATCCATCCATTTTCTTAGCTGCACGAAGGTTGAGGGAGTGCTGGAGCCTATCCCAGCCGTCAACGGGCAGGAGGCAGGTTACACACATGCAGACATGGGGAGAACATGCAAACTCCACACGCGGAGGTCCGGGATTGAACAACTGTGCCACCGTGCCGCCTCAATAAAGTATGTTATTGCTTATACAATACCGGTACGAGAGGCTATAACTAAGCGCCTAATAACCAGTAATGATTAGATGCATGCAAATTTCCCCAGTTTATGAACGAGCCTCAACTGTGACTGCCACAGATTTATCCTGTCAGGTTGACCCCACGGGAGGTTACAGAAGGACACATTTGAGTGCGTTTTCTCGGTTTGTTGCAGTTTGGTGCAGAATACGTCGGCATTTTGGCTCAGCTAGAACGAATGATCTGTCATGCTAAGCACTGGTGACATCAGGGGCGGGGTCAAGGATGTTTCTTCCGGGTCTGGCTGTCGAAGCCGGCACATATCCAGATTTTGCTTGGATTTTAAAAATGTTCTTTATTTTCAATTTTGTTTTATTAATGTCCACAATATGTGTAAAGATAATATTACTTCACATTGAAGGGTTTATTCTACATATGAATTTTGGGGAGAGTCTTCCTTTAAGGCTGCACCCCCGTAGGAGTTCAATTCAAAAACTAAAATACTGTACATTCATGAATCACATGAGAAAATGTGAAGGCCAATTCCTTCCTTCCCTTGAAAATTATGTATATTTTTTATACGTAATATTCAAATTAAATTTGTGATTTTGAGGGTTTTGTACATATCCAAATGCATACGCATCAAACTTATCGAAAAATGCATCATGTAATATTTCACTAATTTTTGAATTGAATGATCCAAAAACAAATACAATTTTTTTTCCATAATATTCAAGATTATTGGGATGCGCCTGTGCACACGTACTACCGATACTTTTTCTAATGTTAAAATTTTGCATGGGTAATGCCCTTTTCCTACTATTGATTGCATTAATCGTCAATGCGCTTTCGTGCACCTTTCATTTCCGTGAGAGCTCGTTTTGGTGTGTAACTGATAAGAAATCAATGGCTGGGTGAGCTTTCTAAAGACTTTGACATAAAAGCAGGAGAACAGCTTGCGAAGACTTGCCAAGAAGAAAACAAGAAGCATCTTGAAATCTCCTCTTTCGTAACCCACAACATTTTCTGAAGTGCCCTTTTGTTTTCCTTCCATTCTGTTGTTTTCCCACAGCCAGATAAAGAAGACTTGCTTCAAAAGGCAGCATTTTGTCACTGAACTTATTAAACATTCAACAAATCAACTGTTTTAAAAATTAAAGTCTACTGACTTGTGAGGTTTTTTTTTTAGATTCGAGCCGTCATCCAGTGGTTTTTGTTTTCTTTTGCCTGGACTTGTAAGCCAAACTTAGTAGGGTTAGGCAACAAACTCAACCCAACTTACTTCACAACAAGCGACAGTTTGGCAGTTAGTGAACAAGTCTTCACAAAAGCTGTTTACTGCAACTCCCAGCTGAAGTTTACAGTTAAACTAAATATAAAACAAAGAGATTTGCATGCAACCAAATCATAGTCCATTATCTTAATGCGAATACACAATGCAAAACACCACAGCCAGGATACACAATAATATCGGTCTTACAGAGTTAGAACTCTTTAAGCAATGGATATTTGAACACAAAGGAGAATACATGAAGACAAAACAATACAACTACACTCTAAGGTGTATTTTATTCCTCCCAAAAAATTTAGAATGTTGCTCCAACTGACTAATTCACAGCAAACACCAATAACGCAAATAAGTAATCGTCATCAATAAAAAGCTGCTTTCTTTCAGCTTGTCCCGTTAGGGATCGCCACAGCGTGTCATCTCAGATGAATGCTCTTATTTCTTTGGCACAGTTTTAATAATAATAATAATAATAATAAAATAAAGTAAAAAAAATAATAAATCATTTTTACGGATTGGTTTTAGCTTACAATCACTGAGGAATTCTCGAAAACGAATGGGGTTTTCTTCGGCGTGAATACAAAAGACTCCCAGTTTATCGTCGTTTCAAAACAGCCAATCCCAGATTTTGTGACATCAGAGGTCCGCCCACGAAAGGAGTCGTTTTGCAGGCAAGAGAAAGTAGATCAAAGTTTGCGGACTCATAAACACTAATATTTTTTGGTAAAAACTTCAAACACGAGATGCATTTTATGCAACAGTTGAACATATATTTTTGTCTAGATAAGATAGTTTGCGTTAGAAATTAGACATTCCATACTCTTTAAATATGACATTACTGTACCTTTTGAAAATGTGCATGCTATTTTCTTTTTAAACAACAGGTTGAAAAAAATGTCTCTTGGGTTCTTTTGAGATGGTGGAACAGATTAATTGCATTTCCATTCATTTCAATGACGACGGATGATTTGAGTTTACGAGCGGGGATCACACAACAAATTAAACGTGTACCTCAAGGCAACACTAATGAAAAACTAAGACACCGGGGAAAGGATCCAAAGTCTAAAAAAAAAATCATTTAAAAAAATGTGAGTGGCATATCAAGCCACTGATAATATATTAAATATTATATTAAATTTGTGGTGCTGTTTCCATGCATACTTAAAAAGTATTATTTAGTAAGATGACTGCACACACATACAGATGCCTTTTAATTTCCCCGTTAGTTATTGCAAAGTTTGATATCATTTCTTGACTTGACCTCATTCAAATGTGCATGTCACCTCAATGTTGTGTTTGGTGAGTGTTGATAGGCAATTACTGTACGGTACAGTAGATCAATTAGAGAAAGTGGCTATGGGAACCACAAAAGATGATTATGATGATTATGATTATGACGATGATGTCAAGGCAGCAGAGTGCAGGTAAAAGGTGAATAGGAGCAGCCGATGAGTCATTGCACCAAGTGGAGCGGATGGCAACTCCCATTAGGTGCTTAATTGTCAAGGGGCGGTTAAAGAGTAGTTACCTGGCCTCAACGTGTTCCTTGCCAGCTTGGTTAGGAGGTTGTCAAACTTGCGGTATTCATCATAAACGCTCGAAGGATCAGCACTGTTGTTATTTTGTTCCCCTCCGAAGAGCGTCAGGTAACCCGCCCTGCACATGAAAGAGACTCTCAAACGGATGATGTGATTAACCTTCACGTATTTTTCCATTAGCCCACACGATGATTTCTGCGCACACCGAGGGTTCCCCATTGTATGCGCATCGGGACACGTTCCGGACGCTCTGCGACCTGACGTCACGCGCCTCGTGTTTGCCCTTTCACACTTTTGTTTGTCCCGAAAGCTGCGTCATAATGCTGGTGAGCAGGATAGAAGTCATCAAACAAGTTCGCTAAAGAGTGGGGTCATCCCAAGTTTATCTTGGATTGTTTACAAACAGAGCAACACTGGCCCGGATGGTATGTAAGCTGCCGCAGAATGAATTCAGAGATTTGTTTTGAAATACCATGATACATGTTTGAAGATAATTATCTGAGAGAAAGACAAATACTCAACTGTGCAGATATGAATTACCTCACCCCCACCATATAAGAACTTGAGGGCCTGAGTAGGAAAAAAAGTGTTTATCTAGTGCCATTGTGACTTATAGTTAGCCCGTGAGCTAAGCCTAAACCTGAAAAATGCAACTTCCCTTTTTTTCTGAAGTGTCCGCCTTAGAGCGCCTCGGTGCCAGCCGCGAGTGTGCGAAAATCAGCGTGGGAAAGGTGGAAACACGACAAGGAGTGGAAGAGAGAAAAAGGCAGACTCGCAACCAGTGCAGAGCTCAAGGTGTAGCTACTTTATGGCAGTTTGTAATTCTGCCATTAAAATGCGCACATGACACATGGAAGTAGGCGGATGAAGAAAGAGCAATTTTTCAGGCCTCATTTTATATTACATTTGGCAGGGTTGCAAAGCAAACTTCTCTGTGCTGTGCCAAATTCCATTTTCTGTTAACACGGAATTCAGGGATTCCCCCTTTCTTAATAGCATGGAGGAAATCATCCTTTTATTATAGCAATCACTCAATCCCGGTAATCAATCACCTTTTGTTTTGGCAAGGCGTGGGCAGGAGTCCGCCCATGGGAGGGCGAAGACGCCGACTTACTTGAAGAGGAGGCTGTACGAGAAGTGGAAGAGTTCCGTCTGTTTCCAGTTTTTCTGGTTTGGAGGCATCTGGGCTTTCAGCAAGGCCTCCAAGTGTCTGCTCATGGTGCCGTTGAGGGCGGCCAAATTCATTCCCTGGAAGTGCCTGCGGAGGTGAGAGGAGACCGGGGGCAGGTTTAACGACCGAGCAAAAACGACAAACCTCTTGATTGATCGCATTGTGAAAAAGTGGAATTACTCTGTGTCACAATAGTACAACTTAACCTTTTGACTTTGCCCTACCTATTTTCTCCCAGCTAATATAACGGGGGGATAGGGGGGGCTGGAGGTGTTTCTGCGTATTTCACATGGCTGGAGAATCACAGAAAAGCAGATCTTCTGAAAAGGGTTCCCTTAAAAGTATTTAACTTGTGTACAGTCAGTGCTTGCCTACAATATCGCGGTTTGTAATTCCTCTCGTTTGCCTATATCGGGGCTTTTTTTAAAAGGGGAAATCCACTGGTTTGCCTTAACAACGTATCCAATAGGTCATGTAATATGTACTCTATCTTCACAATGTGATGTTAAATCCTTTTTCATTTAATAGTGTTTTGAGAAGCTTTTTAATCGACGATTAGGAGTCACATGACCTACGTGGGCTTATGTGACGTGTTACGTGCCGTTCCAAACACTCGATTACATGGGACACCATTTATACCCAGTGCTGATTTCTCGGATTTATCCTAATCTGATGAAGAAATAGCAGTATCGGTTGATCGGGAAGACGGAGGGATACTTACAAACAGAGCGGCGGAGGCGTGAGCTCGCTCGGCCGGGGAGTGAGCTCGTCAGACTCTGTATCATTCCACCCGAAGAACCATTCGAATATTATATTACATTATTTACAGCCACAGGTTCAAATCTGTCTGGAAGTATTCCTCCGTCTTCCCGATCAACCGAGCGGCCAAGCTGCTCACGGCCGTGCTGCTCACGGCTGTGTATGAAAAGATTCCTCCGTTTTCCCGATCACCTGAGTGGCGGCGAGCCGCTCACGGCCTGTGTATGGAAGTATTCCTTGTCTTCCCGATCAACCGATACTGCTATTTCTTCATCAGATAAGGATAAATCCGAGAAATCAGCGCTGGGCATAATGCTGTAACCGAGCATTTGGAACTGCATGTAACATGTCACATACACCCACGTAGGTCATGTGACTCGCGAAAATGGCAGCACCCCTGAAAATTCGTAATTGTCAATAAAAATCTTCTCAAAACACTATTAAATGAGAGAGGTTTTAACATCACATTGTCAAGATGCAGTACACATTACATGACCTATTGGATACATTGTTAATGCAAACCACTGGATTTCCCCTTTAAACGCTCAGTTTTTAATAGCTGCTGACAGTATAAAGGCAAGTGACTTTAGGGTTGTGTACTTTCAGGGTACTGCAACTACATGATGCAGGGCTTCGCTTTGTGTGTGTTGTTGTATTAGAAACTGGTGTCCACTTTAATTCCGGTGTATTAAAATAGATGCGTTTAACGTGCGTTGAGAGTGTTTACAAGATGATTCGAAATGAAAATGAAAATAAAACCCTCGGGCGGAGGAGGTGTAAGAGACAAGAACATACTGTTTCATCAGCACTTTTGCGTGAGCGGGCTGATGGTGCGGCAGGCGCAGCTTGAAGATCCTCTCCATGAGCACGGCCGCGTAGCGCTGGAAGTCGAGCGAGTTGCCGTCGTTGATCACGCAGTCGTAGGAGTGAGGGTCCAGCAGCACGGTCACGTAACGCCCCAACACACGCACCTGGACACACAGCAAGGATTTCTGACTCGGATGCAAATACTGGATTGTATTGGTCCTACTGCCATCTCATTTGCAAGTACAGTACTAGTACTTTTAAGGTCTCCGTGCTTTGCTCTCATATGACCTTTTACTTTTACTCACTACATTTCAAATCATAGATCTGTACTTTCTACTCCTCCTGGGTTGTCACTTTTTGCAACTTCCATGGATGACAATATGATGTAAAATATATATTCTTTTCAGTACGAGCACTATATAAATCCATCCATTTTCTTTTGCCACTTATCCTCACGAAGGTCGCGGGGAGTGCTGGAGCCTATCCCAGCTGTCAACGGGCAGGAGGCGGGGTACACCCTGAACTGGTTGCCAGCCAATGACAGGGCGCATAGAGACCAACAGTCGCACTCACAATCACACCGAGGGGCAATTTAGAGTCTACAATTAATGTTGCATGTTTTGGGGATGTGGGAGGAATCCGGAGTGCCTGAAGAAAACCCACGCAGGCATGGGGAGAACATGGAAACTCCACACATGCGGGTCCGGGATTGAACCCAGTACCTCAGAACTGTGAGGCCAACGCTTTACCAGCTGCTCCACCATGCCGCCCACAATATAAATAGTAGTTCAAAATGGTATTACATTTGTACTTAAGTACATTTCAGTCTGAACCTTTTTGCCATTATTGAAGGCAGGAACAGCAGTAAAACATAAACTGAATAAAACAAAATACCTGATGTTGGCCACAGCCCACTCACGGAAACTCTCACACAAACATCTCAAGGTATTTTTTTTTTATTTAATTTAATTTAAGGGCATGGTGTGTCTCATGTACAAGTATTTATTGTCACCATGACTTTACTACTGCATTTCCGTAGATGAGTGAGTTCTAACTTATGTACAAATTCAGGTTACATCAATGCTGTGGAAGCAGAAATTTGTCCTAAACTGAGGACTCCCTATAATGTGGATACCAGCTTTGACATAGTAATCTTTTGTTTTCCACTTACTTTGTAAGTAACTGCATATTAATTCATATTAGGTACGCCTCAGTAACCAAATCGAGTTCCTTCCCAAACGGAACAGATTTGGTCGGGGACTTTCCTAAAAAGAAGAGCTCAGTGGCAAGATATACAGTAAGTAGAGTTCTGTGGTTGTATTTTGCGTAATTCTATTTAATTTTCCCACATTCATTTTTGTACATGCAGCTGTAATGTTCCTCCTCATTGTCAATATGAAAGAATCTGAAAGCCACATGCTGTTTTTAAAAACAGGAAAAAGCAATTCTTAAACATTTTCTCAACTTCGTGATGATGCAACATTTGGAAAATGCAAGTCCCTCTGACAACACCGCATTTGAGCATTTTAAGCATTTTCTTTTTGCAACTCATTTTTAAAAATCATATTATTAAGCACACCACTCTTGTATCTTTATCATTTCCTTTGCACACTTTCATTTCTCAATGAGTGTGGAATGTATTCGTTCTTGGAATATCCTTGATAGCTTTTGTTTGTCTCTATTTTGGACACACCACAAAGCTAATTCAAGTCAAAACAATATTAGACATGACTTTCTTAATGAAGCAGCGCTGTTGTACACCGCTGCATTTACAACCATAATAATGAACATAACACTGAATCTTTTGATTATCTTTGCAAAAGCAGACGATTGGATACAAATGTTTTGTTTTGCACGTGTATGTACTGTAGATGTTAGTGTATTCTGTAAAAATATTAATATAATATATGAAAACCAATTCCTTACGTTTCACATAAACTATGGAATGAAAGTCGATGAGTTGGAAGTGCCAAATACTTTTTTCCCCCCGAATTCCTACAGTGAGCACGTCCTTACTCACTGTAAAGATGTCGCCGTGCTTCTGCTTCATGCGATTCAAGAACTTGGCTGCATCTGCCCCGAATTCAATGGCGTGGCCCAGCCACGGGATCGCGCCTTTGTCCAGAGGCGGGTCACTCGCGGACCTGAAGCGCAGAATCAAACCGGAGCGGTGCAAACATAATTTAGGTATTTGAAAAAAAAAGAACTAGGTCCTCTACCAGGTAGATAGAAACAAACCTGGATCTCTGCGTCAGGAGCAAGAAGAGCAGCACCGCTTGGACCAGTAGGAAGACAGTCCAGATCATCTCGCGTGTTGACCTTCTCGTCGTCGATCGAGCGCGTGTGCTCTGCGGCGTTGCTGTCACTTGCTTTAAAAGGCACTTCCGACGGAAGCAAAAAAAAAAAAAAAAAAAAAATACGCGTCGGCTTGGACTGAGTCACGCGGGGTGAAGTCGTGCGAGGAGACACATTCGTTGACTCCCATTTATCGCTTTGTTGCCTTAGCAACTTCACATTACACTAACAGTTTTTTTGTGGCTATTTCTTAGCAACATTTAAGTCGGTAGCATCAAAATGACATCGGAAACTTGTTTTGATAAGTGAGTCAAAAGCGTTTCCCCTCTGTACATTTTTTTTTACACGTTCTACCGTTAAAACAAGTTTTTGGAGGGCTCCAAACCACTCAAAAGCTAAAGCACTTAACTTTCCTCCAAAATGACTTACTTTGCCAAATCAAAACGTCCTGTCCTGTTCACATAGGTTTGCTTAAAGATATACATCCATCTATCCATTTTCTGCTGCTTATCCTCATAAGGGTCGCAGGGAGTGCTGGAGCCTATCCCAGCTGTCAACGGGCAGGTGGCGGGGTACACCCTGAACTGGTTGCCAGCCAATCGCAGGGCACATAGAGACAGACAGGCACACTCACAATCACTGGGGGCAATTTAGAATGTCCAATTAATGTTGCATGTTTTTTGGATGTGAGTGGAGAAAACCCATGCAGGCATGGGGAGAACATGCAAACTCCACACAGGCGGGTCTGGGATTGAACCCGGGACCTCAGAACTGTGAGGCCAGCGCTTCACCAGCTGATCCACTGTGCTGCTTAAAGTAATGCATGTACAGTAATTTATTATTATTTATTTTTTGCTGTGTAGAAATGCAAACATTTCAACAGTGGCAACTTTTGGTGAGTCAAATGCGTGCATTTTCCTCTTGAACCACTTCTTTGAAAAAAACAGACCCAAATTATATTCTTCATTTTGGTTAAAATAAAAGTCCTTTTCTGAGCTAACCTCTACAATTTGCGTTTCAAACTCTTCCGTGTGCCTGCTGGAACAATTCCCAATTCATCTCCGAGTATTTGGATGTCCAACCCCAATGACTGATACGGCTGCACTTACACTGGCAGGAAAAAGATGTCAAATATCTAAATCACAAGAATACACAGTTTGCTTAGTTAATACCACGCATTTTCATATTTTTATAGAGCATAATGTAAATAAAAGTAGCAGAGAAGGGGAAAAAAAAAACTAAAGCTTTGGATTTGACAACTTTCACGGTCCTTTGCTTCAATAACCTCAGCCAAATATTTCCTGTATGTAGTTGTAGTTGAGACATGATGGAACCATGGGCAATGGTAGGGTATTATATTTACGTCTTGCTGACGAGTAACGTCATCGGGCGTCACTGCTGTTCAAATTGTTGCACTTGTTGCTAGTAAAGCACGGTGGTGGCAAAAACCTGCTTTGTGGCTGTTTTTGTGCCCCTGGGACTTGCAGGGAATCATGAATATTTCCAAATACCAGTCGGGTTTTGCAAAAAACTTGCAGATTTCTGACAGAAGTAATACATGTCAGGAAAAGCCTCCTAAAACAGCTCAACTTTATTCAAGGTTAATCATTTATTATTTGAATGGTGACAAGCGTGTGCCGACTCCTCCTGTTTAACACGAGTTTGAGGGTCATTGGTTCATTCTGTACACAGCCACGTTCTACTTACGAGGGTGTTGACACACTTGGTCTTATTAAATGTGTAAAATAGTTTGAATTTATTTGTGTCATCTTTTGATAGGATAAAACACTGGCATTTTAATTGGCGTGTGTAGAGTTTTTATATCAAATGTAGCAACTCTAGAATCATGGGAAAAATTATTAGACCACCCTTGTTCTTTTTTTTTTTTTTTTTTTTAAAGACTAACCAACTAAAGGTACACCTGTTTGGACAAAAATGTTAAATTTGGCTTGTGAGGAACAGATTGCAGCGCTAATTTGGGTCGTAGGACGTGTCCTTGTGGTTAAGCAGGTCTGCTGCACGGTTCCGACGTTATGAATCTCAGCTTCAGGTTTTGCAAGACTAATTTGCGGCTGAATAAGTGTTGTTGAGACAGGAGGAAAGAGAATTGCAAATGACGTCAGGAAACAAAAGCGCAATAGAACATTTCCAGTTCAGAATGACATAATATGAAATCAAGATAAATAGTAACAACGACAAACCATATCCAGAAATATTGGGCTAGAAAAAAGCAGGAACTGGTTATGAGTTCTGTGTTAAAAAGCATGGCTTGATCGAATATGGCCCCAAGGTTAATTTTCAAATTATATACAGTATTCCTTATAAAGAAACACTGGATCTTCTTACGGTATATTGTCACGAACAGGAAGCTAATGACAGCAGGAAGAAAACACGATAAAGTTAGTTTTGTTGCTCTGGCAGGGTTGTACATCATTAGTTAGTCCATGCAAATCTTCATTGGCACGACATTCGACAAATGCCACTTTTTCTTTCCACTTCCTCATTCAAATAAGTTTAATAATTTACTGTACCACACTGAACATAGAGTAAGATTCAAATGTTTGGACATACTTTTTAGTGCTACTGTATGACAAATTGAGTACTGGTAATTTACAACTAACCCTTCCCATGACAACAGCTTTTTTTTTTAAATTTATTTATTTTTTTATTTTATTGATCGCCAAAAAAAGTTAGCAAAAACCAGTTTCAATAAGTGTCATGAAATCAACGTAACTCTGTGCCTGGTCACTGGTGTCACAATTCATTAGATACACCTCCACATAATGAGAACACATTTGTTACATTTTGCTCTTGTATTTGAAGTGAAGGCAACAAAAGGGTAATAAAAAAATAATAATCACGGCATTTTCTTTTTGTTAGGATGTGGAGCAAAATGAGGGTTGGCCACTCGACATAAAAAGTGCACACACAAAAAAAAAGTTAAAAATCAGGTAAGAAAAAATAAATTATGTTAATCCAACATACATGGGATGGCGGAAAGGGGAAACTGCAACCTAACAGCGCTGCGTGTCGTCCTGATCTCCTTCGGTACGCGCTGTCCCTTGTGATTCGTAGATATCTTCGGGAGTTTGGCCAAATGCGGCGCCGGTCCTCCTGAGCACGAACACTCCGGCGTGTAAACCACCAACATTGACCCAAACAGTGTGCTGCTTCCTCCACAGTCCCCCTATTCTGGACAGAGCCTGCAGGGCACATAAATCTCTGTAAAGGCCAAAACTCAAGTGTAAAACACAGCTGGGAAGAACGAGGGTGTATTTACAGAGCGGTGAGAAATGCTTGCAACAAATGACTTCATTTTCAACATAGGGTATCAAAACACAAGACAATCTAATGTCCAAAATTAACTTGTCTTAATACAGTAAATAGAGCTTTATTTTGATTTTTTTTTACATCTTCAAAAAGGTATTGAATAACACTCAAACCCACTAACATTATGCAGTTTGAGTATTCGCACTGCACTTAAATGTAAAGAAAATAATGACGTCATGATTCAATTAAATTGTATAGTGCATAAAAGTTAAATTGTACCTACAGTATATGCAACTGTATTACACTGTCACTTAAAAGTGAAATATAACGGGCAAAAGAGCGAGAGGAAGACCAAAGAAAAGGTTGATGGATGTTGTGAGGGAGGACATGAGGACAGTGGGTGCACGAGATAGGCTTAGATGGAAAAACAGGTCCTAACAGGACAAGCTGAAAGAAAAAGAAGAAGAAAGGGGAAATCCAGTGGTTTGCATGAACAATGTATCCAATAGATCACGTAATATGTACTCTATTTTGACAATGTGATGTTGAATCCTCTCTCATTTAATAGGGCGTATGTGATGTGTTACGCGCCGTTCCAAACGCTCGATTTATACGGGACACCATTATGCCCAGCGCTGATTTCTCAGATTGATCCTCATATGATGAAGAAATAGCAGTATCGGTTGAAGAAGAAGTCCGGGAAGACGGAGGAATACTTCCATACAGATTTGAGCCTGTGGCAGTAAATAACGCCACTGAGAGAGCTCCTGGCTCGGCGGGGAGCGAGCTCAGGGTTTCGCCGCATGGCGGCATCATTTACAGCCACAGGTTCAAATCTGTATGGAAGTATTCCTCCATTTTCCCGATCAACCGAGCCAGGAGAGCCGCTCATAGCTGTGCCACTCATGGATGTGTATGGAAGTATTCCTCCGTCTTCCCAATCAACCGATACTGCTATTTCTTCATCAGATGAGGATAAATCTGAGAAATCAGCGTTGGGCATAATGGTGTCCCATGTAAACGAGCCTTTGGAATGGCACGTAATACGTCACATAAGCCCACTTAGGTCATGTGACTCACGAAAATGGCAGCGGACCTGAAAATTCGTAATTTTCGATAAAGTTCTTCTCAAAACACCATTAAATGGGCGAGGATATAACATCACATTGTCAAAATAGAGTACAAATTCCATGATGTATTGGATACATTGTTAAAACAAACCACTGGATTTCCCTTTTAAAGATAATGTACTTTTTCTGTATGTACACGTTTGACACATTATTCAACCTCAGCTGTTCCATTGCAATTGATCCCTCCGTGGATATTGCGCAATCCGCGTCACTGACCAATCAGAGGCCAGAGATCTGCATAAACCAAAGCCCATTTTTGCTCCCGCCATTTTCTCAGACAACATTGCATGGTCCAGTATAGGTTTTGTTAGCGTTTTATCGCGTATTTGGGTTATTTAACAAAAAATATGGTTAAGAGGTGTAGTCACAGACTTTGTAATAGTGACGACAGGTATCCTGAAAGGCTAGTTGGTGGAGTTCGATTCGTACCATTTCCAAAACCAAAGACCCAGTACGAAAAATGCCTTCGATGGTTCAAACTTTGTGAAAGACCGCATCATCAACTAAATCCATCTAATATCAACCGGAACACATATGTTTGCACGAAGGTATGCCCTATATTTGATTATCAATACATGTCTCGTATAAATGAATTTGAAGTTCTTCGCTAGCATAACACTGCTGTGTGTGAACGATTGACACACTTATTCTTTGTTGAGCGATATTTAGCGATGATCGGACTGCACAAACGTATTGATTTCTTGCTGGCTCGCGCCCGAAGCTTAACCAGACTGTTTGCACGAAGATATGCCCTAAATTTGATTTTTAATACACGTCTCGTATAAATGAATGAGACGTTCTTCGCTAGCATAACATTGCTACGTGTGAATGATTGAATGAAATCAGAAGCATGGCGTCTGTCTCAGTTAAGAATGTATTGTATTGTATTTGCCATTTTTACGAATTGTCTGTCTTACGTCAGCGCACGTGGCGTGACGTCACTCCAGAAGGCGTGGTTTAGTGCCCTGTACGGAGGGGTCAATTGTAATATATATTTGATAAGTTATAACTTGGCGGCACATCCAGCGTGTGCAGTTTTCCAGCTGTCATGAATCAGAGTGAGCAGAATCCACGTCAGAGATACATTTTTAGTTCCATAAAAATAGTCAATGACACAGCATCGTGTGTGGCAACAATTCAGTGTAAATGATTTGTCTTTGGGAAGTGAATTAAATCTGCATCAACACAGGTGCCCCAGAACAGCCTGCGATGCGATCCCCTTGAGTGGACCGATCAGGTATGCTTGTGGCAGAGACAGATGGATGTGCCTCAATCTATGCCGCGAGCTCCCACTGCTGTGGAATTTCCTGCAAGAGGTCATCTGTGTTTCCTTTTTCCACCTGAGTTGCGTTCTGATTCACACGTCGGTCACTTCCCTTATGGGACGTCACATATGAGATAGAGAAACAAACCCACGGCCTCTATGTTCGGTCCCGGCCCGTTTGTTTGTGTGGAAATAATATTTGCATGAGGCACATGTGTGTGTGACAAAACAAGTGACAACTCTCTATGATGAGGACAATACCTTGGAAAAGCATTTCTTGTCTTGTGTCAACAGCACTGCCTTTCCAGAAGTCGGCCTACAAACACGCGCCATTTCTCTCAGGCAGGAGGGGTAAAGGTCCCAGTTCTTCTTTCTGGACCCCATCCTTGAAAATTAAACATCTCATAAACCTGATACATACTTAAGCTTTGTCATTGAACTAGCGACAGTGAAGAAAATAAGTATTTGAACACCCTGCTATATTGCAAGTTCTCCCACTTAATAAATCATCAAGGGGTCAGAAATTTTCATCGTAGGTGCATGTCCACTGGGAGGGAGATAATCTAAAAAGAAAAATCCAGAAATCAAAATGTATGATTTTTTAACGATTTATGAGCTACAGCAGCAAATAAGTATTTCAACACCGGTCTATCAGGTAGAATTCTGACCCTCAAAGACCTGTTAGTCCGCCTTTAAAACTCCACTTCCACTTCATGTATTATCCAAAATGGAACTTTTTGATCATAGTTGCACTAACCGTGTTTGGAGGAAGACAAATGATGAGTTGCATCCCAAGAACACCGTCCCTACTGTGAAGCATGGGGGTGGTAGCAGTATGCTTTGGGGGTGTTTTTCTGCACATGGGAAAGGACAACCGCGAGAGGATGACTGCAGCCATGTATTGCGAGATTTTGGGGAACAACCTCTTTCCCTCAATCAGAGCATTGAAAATGGGTCGTGGATGGGTCTTTCAACATGACAATGACCCGAAGCACACAGGCAGGAAAACCAAGGAGTGACTCCGTAAAAAGCATATCAAGGTTCTGGCGTGGCTTAGCCAGTCTCCAGACCTAAACCCAATAGAAAACCTTTGGAGGGAGCTGAAACTCTGTGTTTCTCAGCGACAGCCCAGAAACCTGTCTGATCAAGAGAAGATCTGTGTGGAGGAGTGGGCCAAAATCCCTCCTGCAGTGTGTGCAAACCTGGTGAATAACTGCAGGAAAGGTTTGACCTCTGTAATTGGAAACAAAGGCTACTGTATCAAATAACATTGGTTTTATCAGGTGTTCAAATACTTATTTGCAGTTGTATCACACAGATAAATCGTTATAAAAAGAATCATACATTGTGATTTCTGGATTTTTTTTTTTAGATTATCTCTCACACAGTGGACATGCACCTACGATGAAAATTTCGGACCCCTCCATGATTTCTAAGTGGGAGAACTTGCAATATAGCAGGATGTTCAAATAGTTATTTTCTTCACTGTATAAACTGTTGTCTTGATTTGGTACCTTTTTCCAAAGGGCATGTCAGTGACGATGATATCAACTGAGCTGGACCTCATTGGTAAACTGGCCAAATCCCAGCGGACTGTGTCAATGGGCAGCCCGGGTGCACTGTTTTAAACGCAGACCATTCATTGAAATATGTTCAAACAATAGTCAAGCACTTTCAAGATCAAGTTACAAGCTTAAAAGCTGTGGGCAATGAATGAAAAATACATAATCAAAATGAATGTTCAAATTTATGCCATTAATGACCAAACGTTGACTGTACAACACCTGAGGGAGAGGAATTGAAAGGTGAGTCCACCGCATCTAAATTCTAAAATGCAGCATCAAGAATTAAAAAGGTTTTTCACACACCCAGTTAGTTATCAGCAGGCTCATTAACTACAGTCTGACATGTTTACAAGCTTCCCTTTCCCACTGAGCGTGTCCTCTGGTTTGTGGCAGGCATGCTTGAAAATGTAATTAAATTAAAGACTTCATTTTTCACATCATCTATAAAGACGAAAGAGTTCTAATGTTCCTTTGATTGACAAAGTCAAGACTGTACGTATGATTTTGCTAATTGCAATAGTCACATGATTATTATTTGACAGCAAACGAGTTCAAATAAGTAGTATTTAAAGAGAATCAAAAAGAAAATGATTTGGTTTGATGAAACTGCTCTCTGCAGTTACGTAAACATGCCTATGTACAACGAGAGGAAATACGTTTTACTGTATGCAGTTAGGAAACCCGGTGACCTGGTTGTTTGCACATCAGCCTCACAGTAGAGAGGATTTGGGTTCAAATCTCAACTCAAGCTTTACTATGGGGAATTTCTGTGTTGTCCCTGTACTTGTGAGGAATTTCTTTCTCAAACTTTCCTAAAAAATGTATTGTTCGGTCCATTGACGAGTCCAAATTACCCCTAAATGTGAATGAGTAGTGAATACTTCTTTGACAACGAGTCCAGGGTAAAGCTCACATCTCGCCTCAAGTCAGCTGGGATATTCCAGCTCACCTGTGACCTTAAAGAGGACAAGTCTGATATAGAAACTTCACAAATGGATGCAGTTTGCTATTATTCCTGACAGATACAGAAGTACCGTAATTTCCGGCCTACAAGCCGCGACTTTTGTCACACGCTTTCAACCCTGCGGTTTATGCCATGATGCAGCTAATTTGCAGCCCCAAAGGGGTGCTCGAGCAGAAATGGTCAGAATGAGACCGGAGGAATATATGTGCTGAGGAAGTGACTTTTATCGGCCCTGTTAGAGCTGTGCTAGCATGTTGCTGCTGTGTTACTAGTGTGTCTCAGTGATATTTACAGGTAAGTTTTATTTGAACTGGCCCTGTTAGCGTTAGCACAACATTAGCGCTAGCGTTAGCGCCACACGAGGGTTAAACTATTTCTGTGTATCGTCTTTGTAAATATCTCGTGTTTGAATGTGGGTTTCAATGTGGGTACTTGCGGCTTTTACACAGTTGCAGTGTATGTATGTACCAAATAGTATTTCCTTTACAAATGTACTCAGTGAGGCTAATAACAAAGTCACTCTGTAGGCCATCCATCCATTGATCTGCTTTGAATAGGTATGAATGACACTCACCAGCCCTTGTCTTCTTTCCTTTTCTGAATGTGACACACGTTGTTTACTGTGCGGTTTACGGCCATGTCATTGTTGTCTCCAGAAATGTAAAAGGATGCAGGAAACTCCAACGCCCCCTGGGGACGCACACGTCCGTAGAAATTCAGAAAAATCATGACGGGTAAGACATTAAGAGGGAGCTATCAGATCCGTGAAGAGGGCTTTGAAATGTTTTTTCTTTTTCTTTCTTACCTCCAAAGGTATAGCTCCAGTTCCACACATTGGATCAAGTACAATGTCGGATGGCTGAGGTTTACACAACCTGTCAACACACAGTCAGGTATGAATATAAACAACACAAGCGATGCCTTTAGGCAATTTCCAAGTTACTTCAGGCACCACTAAATCTGCACGGTCATGTATGTGCCTGTTTGAAAACTGACAATCATGAAAGACTTCAACGACCCGAGGTACACTCATGACCGTGAGGTTTACAAGCCATCTTATAGTTCAACACTGACACCTGCATATTAAACATTAGATGATAGATAACCTAGTCCTTTTATAAAATATAATAAATACCAGCATAATGGGTTCAATCAATCACAAGCAATAGCACGCAGCTAACGTCCGCCATCTTGTGGCACAAAGATGAACTGCTTGGGAAAAAATGGCATCAGTCCATTCGTACCACTTTCATTTATTTTTTTTCTTCCTTTCCACCTAACAAAAAAAAAGTGTTTATTTTTTTTCCACCAGTTATGAAGCTAAATAGGGTAAATAGGGAACTCAATTTAAAATGACAATAGGATAACATTTAATACGGACTCATAAAGCACTACAAACCGAGTTGATCTCCGTAAATACTGACTGGCAATGTCGGTACCTGAGCATGCCGTAGCACAAGGTGGAGCGCAGTGTGGTGGGTCCAAAGTGGCTGATGTTTCTTCTGTGAAGACTCTCTTCAGTGAGTGCGATGCCAATGACCACCTCACTATTGTGTATATTCAATAAGACCTATAGAAGGGTTTGCTCGATCAATGGCCATCAAATACCCTTGCACAATGTCATTCATGAAAGAAAAGTTGCATCAAATATTCCACCTAATATTCAGGTTTGATTGACACACGGTTATTTGATTATTGTGATTGCAGTTTGTAGTGGAGGGGAATTACTTTACACCGCACGGAGAGCATTTTTCTAAAATTGTACTTGTCTCATGTGATTAAATAAGGTGACCAAAACATTGTCAACACTTCTCCAAATGATAAGGTGCAAATCAATTTGATGGCCCAGAAAACAAATCAGTTCCGCCTTACTTTGCGTTCCTTCACAACCCACCGTACCCACATGAGATGACAAAAAAAAGGGGAAATATTTGCTATCCTGTTGCACTACTTCAGCTAAGCAGTCCAAAGTACTGGACCAGTGAGGACTTTTCTGAGCAACTACAAATGTATTCATTTTGTGTTGGCTAAATCAGAACAAACATGCTTACCTCAATGTCAAACTTTGTCATGTCTGCTTTCCACTGGAAGAACTCCTGCACCGCTCCACCAAAATCTCTTGCTGCCTCATTGGAGGAAAAGCTGTGCTTGTCACCAGCCCGGTTGCACGTCACACGGAACTTGATTATTGGAGGGGTGACGTTGGGTTCTGTTTCCTCAGAGTCCTGCGTGATGGTCTCGGTGTCAGGTGCCACCTCGGTCTTGTTTGGGTCATCGGGTACAGGCAGCTCCTCAGCCTGTGACTTGTCATCCGGAATCGCCTCTTCGACCTCACTGCTGGGCTTACCTCTAGCGCCATTAGCTCCTTTACGTTGGCCTTTTCTCTTTTTCAAAGTGCGGTTCAGTTTCCACACCTCCAAGGCATTCGTCCACGGAAGCTTGGAGGCAAGCTGTTGCAGCTCTGCCAACGTCTCCTCCTGGATAAAACAGATACAGAGATTAATGACAATCAAATGCTTGGCACTATCCATCCAGCCATTTTCTTTGCCGCTTATCGTCACGAGGGT
The DNA here is from genome assembly GCF_019802595.1 of Syngnathoides biaculeatus. Taxonomy (NCBI): domain Eukaryota; kingdom Metazoa; phylum Chordata; class Actinopteri; order Syngnathiformes; family Syngnathidae; genus Syngnathoides; species Syngnathoides biaculeatus. Next base: position 15,092,361 of record NC_084649.1, on the reverse strand, counting down.
CGCGCGGAGTGCCGGAGGCTATCCCAGCTGTCAACGGGCAGGAGGCGGAGTACACCCTGAATTGGTTGCCAGCCAGGGCACATGGAGACAAACAGTCAAACTCACAATCACACCAAGGGGCAGTTTTTAGAGTGTCCAATTAATGTTTTTAGAATGTACGAGGAAACCGGAGTGCCAAGAGAAAACCCGCGCAGGCGGGTCTAGGATTGAACCTGGGACCTCAGAACTGTGAGGCCAACGCTTCACCAGCCCATCCACCGTCCTGCCCTGCTTGGCACCAATTGACGCCTCCGTACAGGGCTCTTAACCACGCCTCCTGAAGTGACGTCACGCGCGCTGACGTAAGACAAACAGTAAAAATGGCAAATACAATACAATACATTCTGAACTGAGACAAACTCTATGCTTCTGATTTCATACAATCATTCACACGTAGCAATGTTATGTTAGCGGAGAACGTCTCATTCATTTATACGAGACGTGTATTAAAAATCAAATTTAGGGCATATCTTCGTGCAAACACCGTCTGGTTAAGCTTCTGGCTGCGAGCCAGCAAGAAAGCGACACGTTTGTGCAGTCCGATCATCGCTAAATATCGCTCAACAAAGAATAAGTGTGTCAATCGTTCACACGTAGCAATGTTATGCTAGCGGAGAACGTCTCATTCATTTATACGAGACGTGCATTAAAAATCAAATTTAGGGCATATCTTCCTGCAAACACAGTCTGGTTAACTTTCGGCCGCGAGCCAGCAAGAAATCAATACGTTTGTGCAGTCCGATCATCGCTAAATATCGCTCAACAAAGAATAAGTGTGTCAATCGTTCACACGTAGCAGTGTTATGCTAGCGGAGAACGTCTCATTCATTTATACGAGACGTGTATTGATAATCAAATATAGGGCATACCTTCGTGCAAACATCTGTTCCGATTGATATTAGATGGATTTAGTTGATGATGCGGTCTTCCACAAAGTTTGATCCATCGGAGGCATTTTTCGTACTGGGTCTTCGGTTTTGGAAAGGGTACGAATCGAACTCCACCAACTAGCCTTTCAGGATACCTGTCGTCACTATTACAAAGTCCGTGACTACACCTCTTAACCATATTTTTTGTTAAATAACCCAAATACGCGATAAAACGCTAACTAACCCTATACTGGACCATGCAATGTTGTCTGAAAAATGGCGGGAGCAAAAACGGGCTTTGGTTTATGCAGATCTCTGGCCTCTGATTGGTCAGTGACGCGGATTGCGCAATATCCACGCAGGGGTCAATTTGCCTCCAATAATATTTTTTCATTAGATGGAGCTCTGGCACCATCTTGTGACCTAGGGTGTTTCAGAAAGGCTATAAAAATCAAAAAATTGACATAAAAAAAATTAAGCAAATGAGGTTCCAAAATAAAATCTGACAGGCTGCAGGGGGACACTGGATCTGTTTAAAATAAGTCCATATAATTTCAAATGCCGTATTAAAGATAATTTGAAAAGAACAGCAATATTCTTAGAAGAAAAACATCCATGCCATCCATTTTGTGTACTGCTTATCCTCACTGATGTCCAGGTTTGCTGAGTACATCCTGAACTGGTTATCAACCAATCGCAAGGCACATATAAACAAACAACGAGTCAAACTTACAGGAAATTTAGTCTTCAGTCAACCAACTGTGAATGTTTTTGGGATGTGTGGGAGGAAACCTTAGTACACGGAAAAAAACCCATGCAGGAGAACATGCAAAGTCCAGGCAGGCGAGGCCGGGAATTGAATCCCGGTCCTCAGAACTGCAAAGCAGATGTGGTAACCAGTCACCCGTCGTATCAGAAGAAAAAAAAAAAAAAAAAAAAAAAAAAAAAACCTTAAATAATACGTTAGATTTGCAAACATTTTAGTAAGTTAGACTCACTTGTGGCCCATCCAGCGGACGAGGGCTTGCAAGGTCACTTGAAATGGCTACAAAAATTGACTGATTTCACGTATATTTCCTATAGAGGGTATAAATTATTTACCTTTGATTCTTTAAATTGGTATTGATCATATTCATCGACCACCACAAACAGGTTGTCCACAGACCTGAGCAGGTGAACCTTTGGGGACAGTTGATTCACAATTAGCTGTGAGAGGCCTTATACAAACGACAAAATGTTCCCGTCAAACTTCCACCTCACCTGGAAGAGCTTGTCGGTAGTAATGGTGAAGTAAATACGACCGCGGTCTTTACTTATGCGGGCTTCTACACCAATCTTCTCGTGGACCTCCTCTGCAGCTGTGTGTTCAAACCCCGTGGGTACCGTCGCCCCAATGGTGACGCTGATGATAGACTCAAGCCCAGTGGGAGCCTGTCCGACAGGCCCATCTCCTGGGGAGGACATCTCTGTAGGATTCCTGTCACGAGGCTAGTGGAACGGGAAAATGATGATCATTGAAATGAACCGGAAATCGAAGGACGCTCGAGTGAATGTCGCCACTTTGAAAATACTAATTACTACTTTCCTATTGGCCAGGTTTTCGAGTCAGTGATACAGTATGGCCCCCCTGTTTTGCTTTTTTACCCAAGCACGTTTTACAGTACACTTTATAATTGATTAAGCTGTCATTTATTTTTGATTAATTGATTAACCAGATTGAAAATAAAACGTTTTTCAATCCATGTCATTAAATAAAAAACATGGCATTATTTTAAACTCAGTGAAAATACACAAACAAATTGATTATGATTCAGTTCCTGGTTTGGTCTGGAACATGTCAGAAAATGGGCAAAATATAAGCAGATGTTTGCATATGTCTTTTTATAACTAAACACTTGGATAATTAGCTCTGATAGAAGGCTACAGATGTTTGAGTGCTGAGAGGCTGAAATTGGATTTGGACAACTTTAAGTTGTCTCGATACAATTAGTTGATTATCAAAGTAGTTTTGATCAATTTAATAATCTACTGCACTTGCAGTATTCTAAATTTGGAATGCCCTGGTACGTGGGAAAGGAGACCCACCACAGCAGACTCAAGTTGCTCAAGAACTGCAACCCACTTGTGCCACACAACGACAATGATACCATTTTTTTCGAAAATCGGGTAGATTTTTAAGTTAACTCAAATTTTACAAAAAAGGTTAGTGGGACAAGCCGAAAGGAAAAGAAGAAGAGTAACGCCTAAAATATTTAGCACCGTTGTTCAGTATTATTGCCGGAAATTGCTGCTTTTTTTTATTATGATACTTATATCACTCAAATTATGTTTGAAAGATCTGTTGAAATGTAAATCAATATTCTCCACATAATTGTATATATGCAATTATTGTTATTATTACGATTATTTTCTAAATTATAGGTTTCGTTATTGAAGACTGTCAAGACATTTTCAGTTCGGATGAATAATTTTACTTGACGGTGCATTTTTCATTTGAATAACAAGTTACGTTAGCTAGCTAATGCTACCGTTGAGACGAAAAAAGGAAGTTGTCACGAGTAAAAATCAGGACGCCGGCTCTTTGGAACAAAGCGCTGGCTTCATTAATAATCGTGTCAGTGCAATAGATTTACCGGCTAAGTCGTCAATGGTGAAAAAAATCTTTCACGCGTGCTGCTATTAAGTTGCCAAACAGACGCAATCATACACGAGGAGACATGTTTGCGAGATGCGGTCGCGTTAACACAAACAAGACAAACACGTCTGGTTTAAGACCTTCATAATAAAACATGCCCCAGCACGGAATTACAGTACTTTAAATTTCGAGATCTACAGTCAATAAAATCTTCAATTATTCCTCGCGAAACCATATAAAAGAAAATGTATATATGTAGCGCATTTCATAAACAGTGTTCCAAACAAATATGAGCGTTCATCTGAGATGAAACGCTGTGGCGACCCTTAACGAGACAAGCCGAAAGGAAAACAAAAACAACATTTCTTACACAAGGTAACTCATTGTGCTTTACATGATTAAGAGCATTGAAAATCAAAGGATTGAACCTCACAGTACACGAGGTAAAAAAAAAAATGTTTTCAACGATTCAGAAATAGATTTTATTCTGAAAATCTAAAAAGGAAGTTAGTCTACTGGCAGGAACTAGTTTCATTTTGAATGGCGACTGTTACTGAGTGTCTTTACAGTAACCAATCGACAGAGGGCGTTAGAATATAATTCTTGCCATTCTAAAAGTTCAAACGATTTCGACAAAAAAACAAAAAACAATAATTTCATACTTCCCTGTCACGTAACCAATGTATAATAATAATCTTTCTGCAATGTCCTCTTTTCTATTTTTCCAGGAAGCAACTTTGGACTAATGGGGTGTGGCAGATCCATCCAGCCATCCATTTTGATCTTCCAAGCCACTTATCCTCACAAGGGTCACAGGTGTGTTGGAGCCGATCCCAGCTAACTTCAGGCAAACTCCAATTATACCCTGAACTGGTCACCAGTCAGTCACAGGGCACATATTGATACCCTTGGTGAGCAGGTATTGAACCCACACTGCCCACACCACAGGTAGACGTGTTTACCACTACACCAGAGGTATCAAACTCATTCCGTCCACAGGCCACATTGTGGTTACAGCTTTCCTCCGAGGGCCATTATGACTGAATTTATATTTACATTATCACATATAATAAAATACAGGACAAATTTATGTATTTTAAACCCTACCCTTCTATTTTCTTATGATTTTTAGAATACATCCACTTTTTGATCATATTACTGGCACTGTGTGCGGTTTTAATAGTCTTTTTTATATTTTGTTTGTCATTTTCATTGTTTTTATCCCGTTTTAAATGTTTTATCTCCTTTGTTTTCAAATGCCTTTAAACATGTAAAGCATATTGAGTTACCTCGTGTATGAAATGCGCTACACATTTGCTTTGCTTTACAAAAACATATTTTTCAATTACTATATTTCTTTCTGTGCGTGGTGGGTCACCAAAAAAAAATGCATGCAGTATCTTTTTCATTTTGATTTGCTTTCGAGCAGCATGGTGGCTCCACTGGTAAAAGCGTTGGCCTCACAGTTCGGCGGTCCTGGGTTCAATCCCAGACCCGCCTGTGTGGAGTTTGCATGTTCTCCCCGTGCCTGCGTGGGTTTGCACTGAGCACTCGGGTTTTCTCCCACATCCCAAAAACATGCAACATTAATTGGAGACTCCAAATTGCCCCTAGGTATGATTGTGAGTGCGGCTGTTTGTCTCTATGTGTGCTGCGATTGGCTGGCAACCGGTTCAAGGTGTACCCCGCCCCTTGCTCGTTGACAGGTGGGATAGTCTCCAGCATGCCCCGCGACCCTCGTGAGGATAAGCGGTGAAGAAAATGGATAGATGGATGGATTTTCTTTCGTGGGCCACATCAGATAATGTGGTGGGCCACCAGTTTGATACTTGTGCACGACACCATCAGTGACATGTTTTTCTAAGATCCTCAAAACATTCAAATTTCTTTTTATTTCACACCACCACCTGCTCCATGTTTATTGACTAATATTATTGTTTTCTCAACTTTTTTTGTATTCGAGGGAGGCCAGCGTCTTTCTCGACAACTGTCGACTGTGAAATCCGAGAGATACCAATACGTGGGTGTGTGTTGACGTGACGGAATACAAAGTTCTCCACACCAGATGGCTGATTTTGCAAAAACTTCAGCATTGAACGAACACAGTTTCATAAGCAACATTTCGCATGACGCTTGAAAGGAAATGACTTCAGGAAAAATGTTGAAGGAGCCACAGTCGGTCGCTTTGTTGTGTGGTAAAACATCGAGTATCCTACCAGTTGTTGACGCGTCAATGTAGAAGTTTCAGTCACGGTCGTGTGCAGCCACTTCTAGTTTGTGCACAAGAGTAACTGAGCGATGACAGTGGAGATCAGAGTCAAGGTTGTGTCACAGGCGACAATGGCCGCTGTCATCTCTTTGTGGACGCTTGTCTTGCGCTTAGATCAGTCCATACAAAAGATGCGACTCAGGGCCCGCATGGCCTTATTGCATCCGATGGCATTTTTCACCTAGGCTTGTCTCCGTGTTGCACCAGCATCTGATGGGCTTTTCACAGTACAAACAAAAATTTGGACAAAACACACAAAATCCCCCCTGGCGGATGACAGAATTACTTCATGTTGCACTCAAGAGTATGTCATGTCATTATCCAAACTGCGTATCCTCACAAGGGTTGCGGGAAAGCTGGAGCCAATCCAAGTCAGCATCGGGCGAAAGGCAGACTACACGCTGAACTGGTCGCCAGTCAGTCGCAGGGTGGATATTGATCCCATTACTGAGCGGGAATCGAGCCCACGCTTCCCGCACCAAAGGCCGGCGTGTGTACCGCTGCACCAGGGGTGTCAAACTCATTTTTCTCACGGGCCACATTGTTGTTCCGGTTTCCCTCAGAGGGCCGTTATGACTGTGGAACAAAAATACTTAATCATCTCATCATATTTACATCATCAATTTATGAACTCGTTTTGGAGTCAGAAATCAAGGGTAATGTGTTTTTCAACTTTTCACGTTTGGTAACACAAAAAAGGTTACAATATCTTAACGTTATCGTTTATGATATATGACAATTTGAAATTTTGGTACAAGAATCATGGAAATTGACACTCTAGATTTGGCTTCGCCGGCCACATAAAATCATGTGGCGGGCCAGATCTGGCCCCCGGGCCTTGAGTTTGACACCAGTGCACTACACCATCAGTGACTCCACTTAAGAGTAGTGTGATTATTAACACAAATTCATACAGTATTTGTTTTAAAAGACTAAATGAGAAAGTGGCTCCAAGGCAGTAAACATCACTTCCTCAATACACGCGTCTATGATTACCAATGTTGTTTGACAAAAATGTCTTTAACATTAGATCCCGCTACAGCGAATATGACATTGGCTTGGTCTGTTGGTTTTATTTATTTTGTCAACTAAAAGAAAACACTCCACTATTAATGGGTGGACGACATTTTAATGGGGGCCTTCAAGTGTAGTTCAACTTGTGGGCCTGTCTGGGTCTTTTTAGTTAAACACAAAACTACTAGTCTGTTTATCAATGGCAATTTGAGTGATACCCTTTAATTGTACTGATTTAATTGTCACAATACAGTGTTTTGCCCCCAAACCAATTTGGTGAAGTTGGATCATTTTTTGAAGCATGAAATCTCCGTTGAGCATGACAAAACATGAACTCTCAGTTGTTTTTTATATTTGCATATTGTCATTTATTGATTTATTTCAGTTGTTAACAGTGTTCCATTTGAATATTATTTTACCGGAACCGTGACCCAAGTGACGAGAAAATCGGCCTCACAGTTCTGAGGTTCTACGTGTGAATCTCGGCTCCTGGTTTTCTCTGGGTACTCCAGTTCCCCTACACATTACAATTATATGCATATTAGGTTCATTAAAGGGTCGCAGTGGATAAGCGGCTAAGAAAATGGATGGATGGATGGATGGATGGTTCATTCAAGACTTTATATCAGGGATGTTTTTCTTCCAAGGACTGAATATAAAAAAATTGAAGGAGCCAAGGGTCACTTGGACATCTTTTATTTATTCAACACACTAAACCAACTGATCAGTGCTGGTAAAATTATGTGAAGCCATTTCTATTTTTACATATAGTGTGTATTTAACAAGGCGGCACGGTGGCGCAGCTGCAAAGCGATGGCCTCACAGTTCTGAGGTCCCAGTTCCATCCCGGACCCGCATGTGTGGAGTTTCCATGTTCTCCCCATGCCTGCGCGGGTTTTCTCCGGGCACTCGGGTTTCCTCCCGCATCTCAAAAACATTCAACAATTAATGGACACTCTGAATTGCCCCTAGGTGTGATTGTGAGTGCAGTTGTTTGTCTTGATGTGCCCTGCGTTTGGCTGGCAACCAGTTCAGGATGTACCCTGCCTCCCGTCTGTTGACAACTGGGATAGGCTCTGGCACTCCCGCGACCCTCGTGAAGATAAGCGGCTAAGAAATTGATGGATGGATGGATGTATTTAACAAAACCAGCTGATCGGATCTGCATATTCGGAACCGAAACAGGAGCGTGTTGTACTAAGCTGACCCTTGCATCAAATGTGAACAAAATATTTTGTGATTAGTCATCACACGGTGGGCGACTGCTTAGCATGTCTGCCTCACAGTTCTGAAGACTTGGACTGAAGTGCCCGTTTGAAAATAAACAACATATTGCTCTAAATGTGCAGAAAAGTGACTCTGGGAAAGTAACAGCAGATTCTAAAAAAAGACATTTTAAAGGTAAATGTGACAAAATGTTGCGAGATATTCCAATTTCACGGCCATGCTTTTATAAAGTACATACAGTAGTTATCTAACGTGAGACAGTGCCCGACGATGGTGTTTATTTCGCTTTCACATTGTGGGACAAGGGCAGTTCCCACACTCATTCTTCACAAAGGAAGAGTAAAAGGATCTCACAAAGGATCTTTGTGCTGCCACAAGTAAAGTCGCAGGTTGCCAGACTCCCCTTCTGAGATTCCGGAAGAGAAGTGAAGGGGTAAGTAACAGAAGGCTTGTGGGAGGAATGAACCTTTTCTCTGATGTAAACACAAACTCACGAGCCACACTCTGGCTGTTTTTTAGCGTTCCAATTGGCTTCACAGGTGTCTGCTCCTTCTGAATTCATCCCCAGGGAAGTGTAGGTGACGCTTGAAGCTCCTAAGCCGCTATTGATGGACATTTGCGGTTGCTTTGTCAGTCAACTTAGTTGCAGAATACAAACAAAGCATTTTTTTGACACTGTGAAAAGTTTCCTGCTATTCATGAGCTATTGTGTCACACAGTGTATTTTCTGTACTGTAGCATCCAGCACACCAGCTAATATCAAAGTTTATGAAATGAATGTTCTTTCTCACATTGTTTTGAGCAGCTTGATGTTTTCTTGTGGCGTGAAAATCCAGTTTTGGTCCATTGGTTATGACCACCCTGCTTATCCTGTTCAGGTTCGCATGTGAACTGATGCTAATGGAAACTGACTTTGATGGAAACTTGCATCACTTACATAAACACCCAAAGGTGGGTAGTAACTGTAGAGCTACTGTACATTTACTCCAATCCATTTGGAAATGTATTACTTATCTAAAACATGGCTTCATAGCAGAAATGCATATTTACCTCACAGATAGGCTTCAGCTCACCCACGACTGAACTGAGGAGAAGTGGAATATAAAATAGATGGATAGAATATGAAATAAACGCCCTATGTGATGCGTTGACATCTCTGTCTGCCGAAAATGCCAGCTTTTCATTCTGCAAGAGCTCTACTTGTAACTTGAGAAAGAAACGAGAGGCAGTCTGGGCCTGCTGATGCAAAATGCAGTTTTCTGTGGAATAAAAGCATAAAAAGCAATCCGCGATCTATGTGGACCACTGAATATAAAGAAGTTGGCACAACACAGGTTTTTTGGTCATGGAACAGATCTCAGTATCGCTGATTAATGCGGGTGAACCCCACCTGATGACGTTTGTGATCGAATTATATTTCATTAAAAATCTCATAGGTTTCTAATGTGCTGTTGCATACACACAAAGAAAGAAAGTAATATGAAGGCCTTTTATTGTCGCAGGTTAGCAGAAGTTCAGTGGTTTGCAAACATTAGTACGGGATTTTTTGGGCGGGGCTAAAACAGGGTCGCACTGACCTCACCAGGAAACAGCATGAGTTCACCCTCCCCCACAATAAAAGTACTGGACTCACTAATTAGTGCCCTCATTTTAGCTTTGGGGATTTGGTGCGTATCACAATTTCAGCCTCCACCACCGCACCAGCAGGTAGAGCATTCAACTCGTTACAGTGGAGACACCTCAGGGAAAGAGAATGATTTACTGTATTACGTACGCTAGCTCACTAACCGATGAGGTAATTAGCTAGCAAGCTAAGGCAGCGAACTCCCAGTACTGCACTACTCATCCAATCAATAAAACGCGTCCTCACTTAGCATTCCGCTAACAGAGACACATCTGGGAAAGTTAATTGTTTGATAGAAACATCGACGGTCAGCTTGTGGCTGCATGTTGCTGTCTAAGCCGCAAAGAGCTACAGACACATTCCCGATTGATAGCTGAAGGGGGGCACTCAACTTTATTTAACAACACGCCCACACTAATTAATTAATTGGGAGCCTTATTTCATAAAACTGGTGATTTTCTCAACCATTCAAACTTGGCAGACTTGTTAACAATACTGTTCTCTGTGGTGTGTTAAATTGACATGACATTTTTTGGCCAGCTTTAACTGGGCCTCGAAGTACAATTGAAATGTACACAGGAAGCCTGTATACCACAAGTGGTACCTGTACGACACCTTGAGCAGTTTAAAAGTGATGGAGTTGAATATGCATATTCTTATTTTACATTTCGCTGTACAGTAGTTAAAATTTACAGAAGCCTATTGCTGTCACACACACACACACACACACACACACACACACACAAATCCTGTTTTTCAGGCTCATTTTTTTCTGGTTTTTGGACTATTTTCCCCCCTGTTTTGGGGACTATTTTTTTCTCCGTTTTTCGGACTAATTTTTTCTCCCTGTTTTTCATACAAGACACTCCCAGTGTCTTAATCCCATGTCAAAATAAAATGTGATCAAAGTAAATAAGGGGTGGCACGGTGGATCGGCTGGTAAAGCGTTGGCCTCACAGTTCTGAGGTCCCAGGTTCAATCACGGACCCGTCTGTGTGGAGTTTGCATGTTCTTAGGTGGCTGCGTGGGTTTTCTCCGGGCACTCCGGTTTCCTCCCACATTCCAAAAACATGCAACATTAATTGGACACTCTAAATTGCCTGTAGTTGTGATTGTGACTATTGTCTGTCTCCATGTGCCCTGCATAGGCTGGCAACCAGTTCAGGGTGTACCCCGCCTCCTGCTCGTTGACAGCTGGGATAGGCTCCAGCACTCCCCGCGACCCCGGTGAGGATAAGTGGTGAAGAAATGGATGGATGGATGGAAAGTAAAAAAGATGGTCATTTTCTTTAAATCGGAGTCAGTTGAAAAAAAAAAAACCTCAAACAACATAAAAAATAGCCCGAAAAACGGGGGAAAAATAGTCCGAAATACAGAAAAAAATAGCCCGAAAAACAGGATTTTTGTCTTTTGTGTGTGTGACAGCAATACGCTTCCGTAAAAATTTATGATGTGTTTAAAAAAAAAAAGAAGAAATACCGGTACCAAAAACCAGAACGTATACACACTTCTTCATTTTTGGGTACTTTGACCATCTCAAGTAATATTTAAAAACTTCACATTGCACAAGTGTGCCTAATGGCCAGATTCCGTGATGACTGTAGAGATAATATTTAAAATGTGAAGTGCGGGTAGGTCGACAGGTATGATCGTCAAGAGGGCGGGGTGTGCGTGCACGCGCGCCCACGTGAAGCCATTGAGCACGTGACAGTTTTTTTTTAAACCCCCAACCCACCACCCCCCGACCATTGCCTGCAGCTCAATTAGTCAGACCGACGCACGGTGTCCGATGTTCGTGGGCTTCATTTCCCAGTCACACAAGGAGCACGGATCTGACTTCGCCATTTCTCCCGTCTTCCCCTGCTAACATGTCCACTTTGGAGCTCCTTTCTGGCTTTTGTTTCTCCCCCTAACTCCTTTCCCCATCTCCCGGTCGCTCTTGGTTTGAATTTAAAAAAAGAGAAAGAGAAAGAAAGAGAGAGAGTAATGCATGATCGGACCCGAGAGTTCTCCTCACAGTGATTGCAACGATTGTCGCCAAGTGCTGGCCGCTTTTGTTCGTTGAGCGAGGAAACGTCGCAAAGCTCTGCAGCGGCTGCAAGCAGGATTTGGCGGATTCCCGGCACAGCAGCTTCACTGGAGCGCTCGACTTGCAAGCTCTTGGCCAGACGAGCAGAAGAACCATGTCCTCGTCCAGATTCAAGAAGGACAAGGAGATCATTGCCGACTACGAGACCCAAGTGAAAGGTGAGCCATGTGTTGGCGCACGACACGTTCTCACGCGTTGCCAGAACGCACACAACTCACATCTCGCGGCTTCCACTTTTGAAATGGTTGTCATTACTTTTATCTGAAAGCATCCTCACCACGTTGGACTCTACTGAACCTCGCAAAGCTTTCCCACCACCACCAAATCCAAACATCTAAAAATGTTTTCCCCTCGTGCGCCAATGCATGTTCTGATGCATTCATCCACAGGCAGTTGGATTTTTGTGGTGGATGATGACAATGTGGTCAGGATCCTGCCTCTGCACGCTCGTGTTGCCGGGTAAAATAATCCCTGTGTTGAAATGAGTGCAGGAGGGGGTTGCCAGGCTGCACCTTCTTCTCAACATTTTGGGGGCTCTCTGGCTTCCAGCACTGATTTATGGCATGTTGATCAAATGTTTGGAAATGGGGAGTGA